>NC_088246.1:64078852-64431402 GCF_036013445.1 Caloenas nicobarica | reverse complement strand
CGCACCATTATATTTTACAATGCAACAGCAGAAGCACTACAATTGATCTTTAAATCACAGGCTTTTCCAACGCACTATAAGTGTGACACACCAACAGAGGAACATAGCGGGTTTCTTTAGGACTCTGAGACAAACCAAGCAATCACTCTAAAGCAATATATGCCAAGTATGAAAAAATAACGTGTGTGCTTATAGAATGTTTCAATACATTAGGAATCTGTGGGAGTCACAAGCATGCAAACCACAACCCCAGGTATCGCAGACACGGTCTTGTCAAGGTCACAAGCTTCCAGGAGAAGGCAACCCAGGAACCACCTGAAGCCAAATGCACGGCCCACCTCTCCGCCTTGCCGGTATTTGGGTTGTTTCCTAGTGTCCGGTCAGGGCCCGTGCCACTGCATCCCCTGCTGTTTGTTGCCCTGACTTGCCTACCCTTCTTTTTGCTATTCAGCAAAAAAGAGGGCAAGTTTCCCGGGGAAGCTAATGCTCAGGTACACTTTGACTGTCCATCAAGGAGAGAACAAAAAATCCTTCATAGGCATTGAGGCATAGGCCCAATACGAGGTTCTCCAGCTCATTCGCTAAATGGCCTCTTTGGAAAAGTTTCTCTGGTACATCCACCACTCAGTGTTTTTCTCGTGTAACTGTGAAAAGTCAGCCTAGGGAAACCGTCTATACCAAACACTCTTCAATCCTGCCTCGTTTCTGCTTTGTTGCCTCTACCTAGACGGTTGACAGTCGTGCCACCACTTGTAAGTGTGCTAAGCTACCAAACAAAGAGTTACACTTGCTCTCACACAAGCACACAATGTTTGCCCTCAGCTATACATGAGGGACAAGCTTGTGAAGAGATGCTCTGCTGTTCTTTCTCCTTATGACGTGTTCTGTTTTGTTTCTCTTGTAGATCGATAGCTAAGCGTCTTTCCTCAGATATGTGCTAAAACTACCACCTGCATGCAAACGCTTATACATAAAAGCAAATACATGTTGACACACTGATATATAATGTTGCCAAGTATGTCCTTTAGCTAAAGAAGGGCAGGGACTGCTGTCAAGCAAAAATCACCTCTGAAGGATCTTGGGCTACTTCCTGCCGGCAAGGAAAAGCTTCCATCCTCAGCACCTCTTCACCTCCTTTATTTCTTCTCTAGACAACACTCTGTTCATCCTTCTTTCCCTTACAATTGCCAGGACTGTGCCTGGGCTCCCCTCTCTTCCAACAACTCTCATCAGCACTTTTGGAATAGAGTTAGAAGGAGCTCTGCACACACAGAGTACGTATGCGCCCACACACCCGCAGAGTCCTCTTATGCCGCCCATCACAGAGAGTATTGCACCAGCCTCAAGCAATTCTAATAGTCACACATAACTGTGACCAGCATAGCTGGAGTGGGGAAAGGCTCAGGATACTGAGAATCTCTTGTCCGTCTTGTTTGTCTGCTTGGAGTAAGAGAGCTAGAGAACAGCGCCAAAGAAAGGGATCTTAGCCTGCTTTATTTCCGGCCTTTCTTAATTTCATGATAGGTGTTGCTATCGATAAGGACTCGTTTATTCTTTGTGCGTGTGCACGTATGATCTAGGCAGCTTAGAGTGATTATGCCGTACTGTGGCTTTGCCTATATGGCCCGGAAACAGTAAGCGTATAATGCTGTGTGATCACAAGTGGGCATCTGTATGCACCTTGATTTCTGAATATAAATAGGGAATGAGTCTGCATGTGTTGCTGACGGGATTCATATATGTTGAGGATTCATTTTTGAAGTGGTAATGACTACAGAAGGATAGGAGGAGAGAATCATTGCCCATGGTTTAAAAGGGTCTGGTTGAGGAACAATCTGCATGGCCACAGGCATGGCCCAGGGAATAGGTTTTCTCGTTTCCGTCACCGTCTGGGCCACGCCATATGTGGAGGGAACTGGGTACCTGCATGCTCTTCCCATCTGTAGGGAGATTGCAGGACTTACTGAAATAGAAGTGAGGGAATGGGGGCGAGAGCAACGCCAGTGATCAGTATTAGGTCCCTATGTGTGAGGAATTAAAATTTTGCTTTTGTGGTAATTGTGCCCATCTTACAGGTGCGGAGGGTGTTTTGCTTCTATCCCAAGATGTATTGTGGAGAAAAAAAAGTACGAACTTAACAGCAGAGACTACACTTTTAAGCAGACATTCTTTCATTTAACAGCACTGGTTGTTATCCTCCATAAGTGCTCCAAAGACCGGACGCTTTTGCATTGCTTATGTTCAAACAATCATTGTGTTTTCCAATCCATGGCTGGAGGCATTGTCTGATGTGCGCGCCTATCATAGAACAGCTCAGTTTTCTTTCCTTTGAATATTGCAACGCCGGGTTTTAAGGCAGGGAATAAGTGTAACACCGTTGTTTTAATTTGAAATGGAAGAAGCAGTGTAATCCCTTTGCATGTGAGCCACACCAATTGACTATAGTCTGCAGTGATGTAGTAAGGAAAATCAACTTTATCTCTTCTAAACTAAAAGGACAGCACATGACTTGTTTTACTGCGTACTGCCAGGGAGCAAGGAAAAGCAGCTCACTCAAGCTGAGAATGACCAACGGGCAGGGTGTAACTCAGGTGGTGGGCAGTGGCTTACATCCTTAATGGCCTTAACAGCGTACGATTCGAAGGTCTGTGTCCTCCTGTAGGTAGCATTGCTAATTGCAACAACAGAAAAGTACAGTTCACATAAACTGAACATTGCTTCCTGCTTAGCACGCACCATTATATTTTACAATGCAACAGCAGAAGCACTACAATTGATCTTTAAATCACAGGCTTTTCCAACGCACTATAAGTGTGACACACCAACAGAGGAACATAGCGGGTTTCTTTAGGACTCTGAGACAAACCAAGCAATCACTCTAAAGCAATATATGCCAAGTATGAAAAAATAACGTGTGTGCTTATAGAATGTTTCAATACATTAGGAATCTGTGGGAGTCACAAGCATGCAAACCACAACCCCAGGTATCGCAGACACGGTCTTGTCAAGGTCACAAGCTTCCAGGAGAAGGCAACCCAGGAACCACCTGAAGCCAAATGCACGGCCCACCTCTCCGCCTTGCCGGTATTTGGGTTGTTTCCTAGTGTCCGGTCAGGGCCCGTGCCACTGCATCCCCTGCTGTTTGTTGCCCTGACTTGCCTACCCTTCTTTTTGCTATTCAGCAAAAAAGAGGGCAAGTTTCCCGGGGAAGCTAATGCTCAGGTACACTTTGACTGTCCATCAAGGAGAGAACAAAAAATCCTTCATAGGCATTGAGGCATAGGCCCAATACGAGGTTCTCCAGCTCATTCGCTAAATGGCCTCTTTGGAAAAGTTTCTCTGGTACATCCACCACTCAGTGTTTTTCTCGTGTAACTGTGAAAAGTCAGCCTAGGGAAACCGTCTATACCAAACACTCTTCAATCCTGCCTCGTTTCTGCTTTGTTGCCTCTACCTAGACGGTTGACAGTCGTGCCACCACTTGTAAGTGTGCTAAGCTACCAAACAAAGAGTTACACTTGCTCTCACACAAGCACACAATGTTTGCCCTCAGCTATACATGAGGGACAAGCTTGTGAAGAGATGCTCTGCTGTTCTTTCTCCTTATGACGTGTTCTGTTTTGTTTCTCTTGTAGATCGATAGCTAAGCGTCTTTCCTCAGATATGTGCTAAAACTACCACCTGCATGCAAACGCTTATACATAAAAGCAAATACATGTTGACACACTGATATATAATGTTGCCAAGTATGTCCTTTAGCTAAAGAAGGGCAGGGACTGCTGTCAAGCAAAAATCACCTCTGAAGGATCTTGGGCTACTTCCTGCCGGCAAGGAAAAGCTTCCATCCTCAGCACCTCTTCACCTCCTTTATTTCTTCTCTAGACAACACTCTGTTCATCCTTCTTTCCCTTACAATTGCCAGGACTGTGCCTGGGCTCCCCTCTCTTCCAACAACTCTCATCAGCACTTTTGGAATAGAGTTAGAAGGAGCTCTGCACACACAGAGTACGTATGCGCCCACACACCCGCAGAGTCCTCTTATGCCGCCCATCACAGAGAGTATTGCACCAGCCTCAAGCAATTCTAATAGTCACACATAAGTGTGACCAGCATAGCTGGAGTGGGGAAAGGCTCAGGATACTGAGAATCTCTTGTCCGTCTTGTTTGTCTGCTTGGAGTAAGAGAGCTAGAGAACAGCGCCAAAGAAAGGGATCTTAGCCTGCTTTATTTCCGGCCTTTCTTAATTTCATGATAGGTGTTGCTATCGATAAGGACTCGTTTATTCTTTGTGCGTGTGCACGTATGATCTAGGCAGCTTAGAGTGATTATGCCGTACTGTGGCTTTGCCTATATGGCCCGGAAACAGTAAGCGTATAATGCTGTGTGATCACAAGTGGGCATCTGTATGCACCTTGATTTCTGAATATAAATAGGGAATGAGTCTGCATGTGTTGCTGACGGGATTCATATATGTTGAGGATTCATTTTTGAAGTGGTAATGACTACAGAAGGATAGGAGGAGAGAATCATTGCCCATGGTTTAAAAGGGTCTGGTTGAGGAACAATCTGCATGGCCACAGGCATGGCCCAGGGAATAGGTTTTCTCGTTTCCGTCACCCTCTGGGCCACGCCATATGTGGAGGGAACTGGGTACCTGCATGCTCTTCCCATCTGTAGGGAGATTGCAGGACTTACTGAAATAGAAGTGAGGGAATGGGGGCGAGAGCAACGCCAGTGATCAGTATTAGGTCCCTATGTGTGAGGAATTAAAATTTTGCTTTTGTGGTAATTGTGCCCATCTTACAGGTGCGGAGGGTGTTTTGCTTCTATCCCAAGATGTATTGTGGTGAAAAAAAAGTACGAACTTAACAGCAGAGACTACACTTTTAAGCAGACATTCTTTCATTTAACAGCACTGGTTGTTATCCTCCATAAGTGCTCCAAAGACCGGACGCTTTTGCATTGCTTATGTTCAAACAATCATTGTGTTTTCCAATCCATGGCTGGAGGCATTGTCTGATGTGCGCGCCTATCATAGAACAGCTCAGTTTTCTTTCCTTTGAATATTGCAACGCCGGGTTTTAAGGCAGGGAATAAGTGTAACACCGTTGTTTTAATTTGAAATGGAAGAAGCAGTGTAATCCCTTTGCATGTGAGCCACACCAATTGACTATAGTCTGCAGTGATGTAGTAAGGAAAATCAACTTTATCTCTTCTAAACTAAAAGGACAGCACATGACTTGTTTTACTGCGTACTGCCAGGGAGCAAGGAAAAGCAGCTCACTCAAGCTGAGAATGACCAACGGGCAGGGTGTAACTCAGGTGGTGGGCAGTGGCTTACATCCTTAATGGCCTTAACAGCGTACGATTCGAAGGTCTGTGTCCTCCTGTAGGTAGCATTGCTAATTGCAACAACAGAAAAGTACAGTTCACATAAACTGAACATTGCTTCCTGCTTAGCACGCACCATTATATTTTACAATGCAACAGCAGAAGCACTACAATTGATCTTTAAATCACAGGCTTTTCCAACGCACTATAAGTGTGACACACCAACAGAGGAACATAGCGGGTTTCTTTAGGACTCTGAGACAAACCAAGCAATCACTCTAAAGCAATATATGCCAAGTATGAAAAAATAACGTGTGTGCTTATAGAATGTTTCAATACATTAGGAATCTGTGGGAGTCACAAGCATGCAAACCACAACCCCAGGTATCGCAGACACGGTCTTGTCAAGGTCACAAGCTTCCAGGAGAAGGCAACCCAGGAACCACCTGAAGCCAAATGCACGGCCCACCTCTCCGCCTTGCCGGTATTTGGGTTGTTTCCTAGTGTCCGGTCAGGGCCCGTGCCACTGCATCCCCTGCTGTTTGTTGCCCTGACTTGCCTACCCTTCTTTTTGCTATTCAGCAAAAAAGAGGGCAAGTTTCCCGGGGAAGCTAATGCTCAGGTACACTTTGACTGTCCATCAAGGAGAGAACAAAAAATCCTTCATAGGCATTGAGGCATAGGCCCAATACGAGGTTCTCCAGCTCATTCGCTAAATGGCCTCTTTGGAAAAGTTTCTCTGGTACATCCACCACTCAGTGTTTTTCTCGTGTAACTGTGAAAAGTCAGCCTAGGGAAACCGTCTATACCAAACACTCTTCAATCCTGCCTCGTTTCTGCTTTGTTGCCTCTACCTAGACGGTTGACAGTCGTGCCACCACTTGTAAGTGTGCTAAGCTACCAAACAAAGAGTTACACTTGCTCTCACACAAGCACACAATGTTTGCCCTCAGCTATACATGAGGGACAAGCTTGTGAAGAGATGCTCTGCTGTTCTTTCTCCTTATGACGTGTTCTGTTTTGTTTCTCTTGTAGATCGATAGCTAAGCGTCTTTCCTCAGATATGTGCTAAAACTACCACCTGCATGCAAACGCTTATACATAAAAGCAAATACATGTTGACACACTGATATATAATGTTGCCAAGTATGTCCTTTAGCTAAAGAAGGGCAGGGACTGCTGTCAAGCAAAAATCACCTCTGAAGGATCTTGGGCTACTTCCTGCCGGCAAGGAAAAGCTTCCATCCTCAGCACCTCTTCACCTCCTTTATTTCTTCTCTAGACAACACTCTGTTCATCCTTCTTTCCCTTACAATTGCCAGGACTGTGCCTGGGCTCCCCTCTCTTCCAACAACTCTCATCAGCACTTTTGGAATAGAGTTAGAAGGAGCTCTGCACACACAGAGTACGTATGCGCCCACACACCCGCAGAGTCCTCTTATGCCGCCCATCACAGAGAGTATTGCACCAGCCTCAAGCAATTCTAATAGTCACACATAAGTGTGACCAGCATAGCTGGAGTGGGGAAAGGCTCAGGATACTGAGAATCTCTTGTCCGTCTTGTTTGTCTGCTTGGAGTAAGAGAGCTAGAGAACAGCGCCAAAGAAAGGGATCTTAGCCTGCTTTATTTCCGGCCTTTCTTAATTTCATGATAGGTGTTGCTATCGATAAGGACTCGTTTATTCTTTGTGCGTGTGCACGTATGATCTAGGCAGCTTAGAGTGATTATGCCGTACTGTGGCTTTGCCTATATGGCCCGGAAACAGTAAGCGTATAATGCTGTGTGATCACAAGTGGGCATCTGTATGCACCTTGATTTCTGAATATAAATAGGGAATGAGTCTGCATGTGTTGCTGACGGGATTCATATATGTTGAGGATTCATTTTTGAAGTGGTAATGACTACAGAAGGATAGGAGGAGAGAATCATTGCCCATGGTTTAAAAGGGTCTGGTTGAGGAACAATCTGCATGGCCACAGGCATGGCCCAGGGAATAGGTTTTCTCGTTTCCGTCACCCTCTGGGCCACGCCATATGTGGAGGGAACTGGGTACCTGCATGCTCTTCCCATCTGTAGGGAGATTGCAGGACTTACTGAAATAGAAGTGAGGGAATGGGGGCGAGAGCAACGCCAGTGATCAGTATTAGGTCCCTATGTGTGAGGAATTAAAATTTTGCTTTTGTGGTAATTGTGCCCATCTTACAGGTGCGGAGGGTGTTTTGCTTCTATCCCAAGATGTATTGTGGTGAAAAAAAAGTACGAACTTAACAGCAGAGACTACACTTTTAAGCAGACATTCTTTCATTTAACAGCACTGGTTGTTATCCTCCATAAGTGCTCCAAAGACCGGACGCTTTTGCATTGCTTATGTTCAAACAATCATTGTGTTTTCCAATCCATGGCTGGAGGCATTGTCTGATGTGCGCGCCTATCATAGAACAGCTCAGTTTTCTTTCCTTTGAATATTGCAACGCCGGGTTTTAAGGCAGGGAATAAGTGTAACACCGTTGTTTTAATTTGAAATGGAAGAAGCAGTGTAATCCCTTTGCATGTGAGCCACACCAATTGACTATAGTCTGCAGTGATGTAGTAAGGAAAATCAACTTTATCTCTTCTAAACTAAAAGGACAGCACATGACTTGTTTTACTGCGTACTGCCAGGGAGCAAGGAAAAGCAGCTCACTCAAGCTGAGAATGACCAACGGGCAGGGTGTAACTCAGGTGGTGGGCAGTGGCTTACATCCTTAATGGCCTTAACAGCGTACGATTCGAAGGTCTGTGTCCTCCTGTAGGTAGCATTGCTAATTGCAACAACAGAAAAGTACAGTTCACATAAACTGAACATTGCTTCCTGCTTAGCACGCACCATTATATTTTACAATGCAACAGCAGAAGCACTACAATTGATCTTTAAATCACAGGCTTTTCCAACGCACTATAAGTGTGACACACCAACAGAGGAACATAGCGGGTTTCTTTAGGACTCTGAGACAAACCAAGCAATCACTCTAAAGCAATATATGCCAAGTATGAAAAAATAACGTGTGTGCTTATAGAATGTTTCAATACATTAGGAATCTGTGGGAGTCACAAGCATGCAAACCACAACCCCAGGTATCGCAGACACGGTCTTGTCAAGGTCACAAGCTTCCAGGAGAAGGCAACCCAGGAACCACCTGAAGCCAAATGCACGGCCCACCTCTCCGCCTTGCCGGTATTTGGGTTGTTTCCTAGTGTCCGGTCAGGGCCCGTGCCACTGCATCCCCTGCTGTTTGTTGCCCTGACTTGCCTACCCTTCTTTTTGCTATTCAGCAAAAAAGAGGGCAAGTTTCCCGGGGAAGCTAATGCTCAGGTACACTTTGACTGTCCATCAAGGAGAGAACAAAAAATCCTTCATAGGCATTGAGGCATAGGCCCAATACGAGGTTCTCCAGCTCATTCGCTAAATGGCCTCTTTGGAAAAGTTTCTCTGGTACATCCACCACTCAGTGTTTTTCTCGTGTAACTGTGAAAAGTCAGCCTAGGGAAACCGTCTATACCAAACACTCTTCAATCCTGCCTCGTTTCTGCTTTGTTGCCTCTACCTAGACGGTTGACAGTCGTGCCACCACTTGTAAGTGTGCTAAGCTACCAAACAAAGAGTTACACTTGCTCTCACACAAGCACACAATGTTTGCCCTCAGCTATACATGAGGGACAAGCTTGTGAAGAGATGCTCTGCTGTTCTTTCTCCTTATGACGTGTTCTGTTTTGTTTCTCTTGTAGATCGATAGCTAAGCGTCTTTCCTCAGATATGTGCTAAAACTACCACCTGCATGCAAACGCTTATACATAAAAGCAAATACATGTTGACACACTGATATATAATGTTGCCAAGTATGTCCTTTAGCTAAAGAAGGGCAGGGACTGCTGTCAAGCAAAAATCACCTCTGAAGGATCTTGGGCTACTTCCTGCCGGCAAGGAAAAGCTTCCATCCTCAGCACCTCTTCACCTCCTTTATTTCTTCTCTAGACAACACTCTGTTCATCCTTCTTTCCCTTACAATTGCCAGGACTGTGCCTGGGCTCCCCTCTCTTCCAACAACTCTCATCAGCACTTTTGGAATAGAGTTAGAAGGAGCTCTGCACACACAGAGTACGTATGCGCCCACACACCCGCAGAGTCCTCTTATGCCGCCCATCACAGAGAGTATTGCACCAGCCTCAAGCAATTCTAATAGTCACACATAAGTGTGACCAGCATAGCTGGAGTGGGGAAAGGCTCAGGATACTGAGAATCTCTTGTCCGTCTTGTTTGTCTGCTTGGAGTAAGAGAGCTAGAGAACAGCGCCAAAGAAAGGGATCTTAGCCTGCTTTATTTCCGGCCTTTCTTAATTTCATGATAGGTGTTGCTATCGATAAGGACTCGTTTATTCTTTGTGCGTGTGCACGTATGATCTAGGCAGCTTAGAGTGATTATGCCGTACTGTGGCTTTGCCTATATGGCCCGGAAACAGTAAGCGTATAATGCTGTGTGATCACAAGTGGGCATCTGTATGCACCTTGATTTCTGAATATAAATAGGGAATGAGTCTGCATGTGTTGCTGACGGGATTCATATATGTTGAGGATTCATTTTTGAAGTGGTAATGACTACAGAAGGATAGGAGGAGAGAATCATTGCCCATGGTTTAAAAGGGTCTGGTTGAGGAACAATCTGCATGGCCACAGGCATGGCCCAGGGAATAGGTTTTCTCGTTTCCGTCACCGTCTGGGCCACGCCATATGTGGAGGGAACTGGGTACCTGCATGCTCTTCCCATCTGTAGGGAGATTGCAGGACTTACTGAAATAGAAGTGAGGGAATGGGGGCGAGAGCAACGCCAGTGATCAGTATTAGGTCCCTATGTGTGAGGAATTAAAATTTTGCTTTTGTGGTAATTGTGCCCATCTTACAGGTGCGGAGGGTGTTTTGCTTCTATCCCAAGATGTATTGTGGAGAAAAAAAAGTACGAACTTAACAGCAGAGACTACACTTTTAAGCAGACATTCTTTCATTTAACAGCACTGGTTGTTATCCTCCATAAGTGCTCCAAAGACCGGACGCTTTTGCATTGCTTATGTTCAAACAATCATTGTGTTTTCCAATCCATGGCTGGAGGCATTGTCTGATGTGCGCGCCTATCATAGAACAGCTCAGTTTTCTTTCCTTTGAATATTGCAACGCCGGGTTTTAAGGCAGGGAATAAGTGTAACACCGTTGTTTTAATTTGAAATGGAAGAAGCAGTGTAATCCCTTTGCATGTGAGCCACACCAATTGACTATAGTCTGCAGTGATGTAGTAAGGAAAATCAACTTTATCTCTTCTAAACTAAAAGGACAGCACATGACTTGTTTTACTGCGTACTGCCAGGGAGCAAGGAAAAGCAGCTCACTCAAGCTGAGAATGACCAACGGGCAGGGTGTAACTCAGGTGGTGGGCAGTGGCTTACATCCTTAATGGCCTTAACAGCGTACGATTCGAAGGTCTGTGTCCTCCTGTAGGTAGCATTGCTAATTGCAACAACAGAAAAGTACAGTTCACATAAACTGAACATTGCTTCCTGCTTAGCACGCACCATTATATTTTACAATGCAACAGCAGAAGCACTACAATTGATCTTTAAATCACAGGCTTTTCCAACGCACTATAAGTGTGACACACCAACAGAGGAACATAGCGGGTTTCTTTAGGACTCTGAGACAAACCAAGCAATCACTCTAAAGCAATATATGCCAAGTATGAAAAAATAACGTGTGTGCTTATAGAATGTTTCAATACATTAGGAATCTGTGGGAGTCACAAGCATGCAAACCACAACCCCAGGTATCGCAGACACGGTCTTGTCAAGGTCACAAGCTTCCAGGAGAAGGCAACCCAGGAACCACCTGAAGCCAAATGCACGGCCCACCTCTCCGCCTTGCCGGTATTTGGGTTGTTTCCTAGTGTCCGGTCAGGGCCCGTGCCACTGCATCCCCTGCTGTTTGTTGCCCTGACTTGCCTACCCTTCTTTTTGCTATTCAGCAAAAAAGAGGGCAAGTTTCCCGGGGAAGCTAATGCTCAGGTACACTTTGACTGTCCATCAAGGAGAGAACAAAAAATCCTTCATAGGCATTGAGGCATAGGCCCAATACGAGGTTCTCCAGCTCATTCGCTAAATGGCCTCTTTGGAAAAGTTTCTCTGGTACATCCACCACTCAGTGTTTTTCTCGTGTAACTGTGAAAAGTCAGCCTAGGGAAACCGTCTATACCAAACACTCTTCAATCCTGCCTCGTTTCTGCTTTGTTGCCTCTACCTAGACGGTTGACAGTCGTGCCACCACTTGTAAGTGTGCTAAGCTACCAAACAAAGAGTTACACTTGCTCTCACACAAGCACACAATGTTTGCCCTCAGCTATACATGAGGGACAAGCTTGTGAAGAGATGCTCTGCTGTTCTTTCTCCTTATGACGTGTTCTGTTTTGTTTCTCTTGTAGATCGATAGCTAAGCGTCTTTCCTCAGATATGTGCTAAAACTACCACCTGCATGCAAACGCTTATACATAAAAGCAAATACATGTTGACACACTGATATATAATGTTGCCAAGTATGTCCTTTAGCTAAAGAAGGGCAGGGACTGCTGTCAAGCAAAAATCACCTCTGAAGGATCTTGGGCTACTTCCTGCCGGCAAGGAAAAGCTTCCATCCTCAGCACCTCTTCACCTCCTTTATTTCTTCTCTAGACAACACTCTGTTCATCCTTCTTTCCCTTACAATTGCCAGGACTGTGCCTGGGCTCCCCTCTCTTCCAACAACTCTCATCAGCACTTTTGGAATAGAGTTAGAAGGAGCTCTGCACACACAGAGTACGTATGCGCCCACACACCCGCAGAGTCCTCTTATGCCGCCCATCACAGAGAGTATTGCACCAGCCTCAAGCAATTCTAATAGTCACACATAACTGTGACCAGCATAGCTGGAGTGGGGAAAGGCTCAGGATACTGAGAATCTCTTGTCCGTCTTGTTTGTCTGCTTGGAGTAAGAGAGCTAGAGAACAGCGCCAAAGAAAGGGATCTTAGCCTGCTTTATTTCCGGCCTTTCTTAATTTCATGATAGGTGTTGCTATCGATAAGGACTCGTTTATTCTTTGTGCGTGTGCACGTATGATCTAGGCAGCTTAGAGTGATTATGCCGTACTGTGGCTTTGCCTATATGGCCCGGAAACAGTAAGCGTATAATGCTGTGTGATCACAAGTGGGCATCTGTATGCACCTTGATTTCTGAATATAAATAGGGAATGAGTCTGCATGTGTTGCTGACGGGATTCATATATGTTGAGGATTCATTTTTGAAGTGGTAATGACTACAGAAGGATAGGAGGAGAGAATCATTGCCCATGGTTTAAAAGGGTCTGGTTGAGGAACAATCTGCATGGCCACAGGCATGGCCCAGGGAATAGGTTTTCTCGTTTCCGTCACCCTCTGGGCCACGCCATATGTGGAGGGAACTGGGTACCTGCATGCTCTTCCCATCTGTAGGGAGATTGCAGGACTTACTGAAATAGAAGTGAGGGAATGGGGGCGAGAGCAACGCCAGTGATCAGTATTAGGTCCCTATGTGTGAGGAATTAAAATTTTGCTTTTGTGGTAATTGTGCCCATCTTACAGGTGCGGAGGGTGTTTTGCTTCTATCCCAAGATGTATTGTGGTGAAAAAAAAGTACGAACTTAACAGCAGAGACTACACTTTTAAGCAGACATTCTTTCATTTAACAGCACTGGTTGTTATCCTCCATAAGTGCTCCAAAGACCGGACGCTTTTGCATTGCTTATGTTCAAACAATCATTGTGTTTTCCAATCCATGGCTGGAGGCATTGTCTGATGTGCGCGCCTATCATAGAACAGCTCAGTTTTCTTTCCTTTGAATATTGCAACGCCGGGTTTTAAGGCAGGGAATAAGTGTAACACCGTTGTTTTAATTTGAAATGGAAGAAGCAGTGTAATCCCTTTGCATGTGAGCCACACCAATTGACTATAGTCTGCAGTGATGTAGTAAGGAAAATCAACTTTATCTCTTCTAAACTAAAAGGACAGCACATGACTTGTTTTACTGCGTACTGCCAGGGAGCAAGGAAAAGCAGCTCACTCAAGCTGAGAATGACCAACGGGCAGGGTGTAACTCAGGTGGTGGGCAGTGGCTTACATCCTTAATGGCCTTAACAGCGTACGATTCGAAGGTCTGTGTCCTCCTGTAGGTAGCATTGCTAATTGCAACAACAGAAAAGTACAGTTCACATAAACTGAACATTGCTTCCTGCTTAGCACGCACCATTATATTTTACAATGCAACAGCAGAAGCACTACAATTGATCTTTAAATCACAGGCTTTTCCAACGCACTATAAGTGTGACACACCAACAGAGGAACATAGCGGGTTTCTTTAGGACTCTGAGACAAACCAAGCAATCACTCTAAAGCAATATATGCCAAGTATGAAAAAATAACGTGTGTGCTTATAGAATGTTTCAATACATTAGGAATCTGTGGGAGTCACAAGCATGCAAACCACAACCCCAGGTATCGCAGACACGGTCTTGTCAAGGTCACAAGCTTCCAGGAGAAGGCAACCCAGGAACCACCTGAAGCCAAATGCACGGCCCACCTCTCCGCCTTGCCGGTATTTGGGTTGTTTCCTAGTGTCCGGTCAGGGCCCGTGCCACTGCATCCCCTGCTGTTTGTTGCCCTGACTTGCCTACCCTTCTTTTTGCTATTCAGCAAAAAAGAGGGCAAGTTTCCCGGGGAAGCTAATGCTCAGGTACACTTTGACTGTCCATCAAGGAGAGAACAAAAAATCCTTCATAGGCATTGAGGCATAGGCCCAATACGAGGTTCTCCAGCTCATTCGCTAAATGGCCTCTTTGGAAAAGTTTCTCTGGTACATCCACCACTCAGTGTTTTTCTCGTGTAACTGTGAAAAGTCAGCCTAGGGAAACCGTCTATACCAAACACTCTTCAATCCTGCCTCGTTTCTGCTTTGTTGCCTCTACCTAGACGGTTGACAGTCGTGCCACCACTTGTAAGTGTGCTAAGCTACCAAACAAAGAGTTACACTTGCTCTCACACAAGCACACAATGTTTGCCCTCAGCTATACATGAGGGACAAGCTTGTGAAGAGATGCTCTGCTGTTCTTTCTCCTTATGACGTGTTCTGTTTTGTTTCTCTTGTAGATCGATAGCTAAGCGTCTTTCCTCAGATATGTGCTAAAACTACCACCTGCATGCAAACGCTTATACATAAAAGCAAATACATGTTGACACACTGATATATAATGTTGCCAAGTATGTCCTTTAGCTAAAGAAGGGCAGGGACTGCTGTCAAGCAAAAATCACCTCTGAAGGATCTTGGGCTACTTCCTGCCGGCAAGGAAAAGCTTCCATCCTCAGCACCTCTTCACCTCCTTTATTTCTTCTCTAGACAACACTCTGTTCATCCTTCTTTCCCTTACAATTGCCAGGACTGTGCCTGGGCTCCCCTCTCTTCCAACAACTCTCATCAGCACTTTTGGAATAGAGTTAGAAGGAGCTCTGCACACACAGAGTACGTATGCGCCCACACACCCGCAGAGTCCTCTTATGCCGCCCATCACAGAGAGTATTGCACCAGCCTCAAGCAATTCTAATAGTCACACATAACTGTGACCAGCATAGCTGGAGTGGGGAAAGGCTCAGGATACTGAGAATCTCTTGTCCGTCTTGTTTGTCTGCTTGGAGTAAGAGAGCTAGAGAACAGCGCCAAAGAAAGGGATCTTAGCCTGCTTTATTTCCGGCCTTTCTTAATTTCATGATAGGTGTTGCTATCGATAAGGACTCGTTTATTCTTTGTGCGTGTGCACGTATGATCTAGGCAGCTTAGAGTGATTATGCCGTACTGTGGCTTTGCCTATATGGCCCGGAAACAGTAAGCGTATAATGCTGTGTGATCACAAGTGGGCATCTGTATGCACCTTGATTTCTGAATATAAATAGGGAATGAGTCTGCATGTGTTGCTGACGGGATTCATATATGTTGAGGATTCATTTTTGAAGTGGTAATGACTACAGAAGGATAGGAGGAGAGAATCATTGCCCATGGTTTAAAAGGGTCTGGTTGAGGAACAATCTGCATGGCCACAGGCATGGCCCAGGGAATAGGTTTTCTCGTTTCCGTCACCCTCTGGGCCACGCCATATGTGGAGGGAACTGGGTACCTGCATGCTCTTCCCATCTGTAGGGAGATTGCAGGACTTACTGAAATAGAAGTGAGGGAATGGGGGCGAGAGCAACGCCAGTGATCAGTATTAGGTCCCTATGTGTGAGGAATTAAAATTTTGCTTTTGTGGTAATTGTGCCCATCTTACAGGTGCGGAGGGTGTTTTGCTTCTATCCCAAGATGTATTGTGGTGAAAAAAAAGTACGAACTTAACAGCAGAGACTACACTTTTAAGCAGACATTCTTTCATTTAACAGCACTGGTTGTTATCCTCCATAAGTGCTCCAAAGACCGGACGCTTTTGCATTGCTTATGTTCAAACAATCATTGTGTTTTCCAATCCATGGCTGGAGGCATTGTCTGATGTGCGCGCCTATCATAGAACAGCTCAGTTTTCTTTCCTTTGAATATTGCAACGCCGGGTTTTAAGGCAGGGAATAAGTGTAACACCGTTGTTTTAATTTGAAATGGAAGAAGCAGTGTAATCCCTTTGCATGTGAGCCACACCAATTGACTATAGTCTGCAGTGATGTAGTAAGGAAAATCAACTTTATCTCTTCTAAACTAAAAGGACAGCACATGACTTGTTTTACTGCGTACTGCCAGGGAGCAAGGAAAAGCAGCTCACTCAAGCTGAGAATGACCAACGGGCAGGGTGTAACTCAGGTGGTGGGCAGTGGCTTACATCCTTAATGGCCTTAACAGCGTACGATTCGAAGGTCTGTGTCCTCCTGTAGGTAGCATTGCTAATTGCAACAACAGAAAAGTACAGTTCACATAAACTGAACATTGCTTCCTGCTTAGCACGCACCATTATATTTTACAATGCAACAGCAGAAGCACTACAATTGATCTTTAAATCACAGGCTTTTCCAACGCACTATAAGTGTGACACACCAACAGAGGAACATAGCGGGTTTCTTTAGGACTCTGAGACAAACCAAGCAATCACTCTAAAGCAATATATGCCAAGTATGAAAAAATAACGTGTGTGCTTATAGAATGTTTCAATACATTAGGAATCTGTGGGAGTCACAAGCATGCAAACCACAACCCCAGGTATCGCAGACACGGTCTTGTCAAGGTCACAAGCTTCCAGGAGAAGGCAACCCAGGAACCACCTGAAGCCAAATGCACGGCCCACCTCTCCGCCTTGCCGGTATTTGGGTTGTTTCCTAGTGTCCGGTCAGGGCCCGTGCCACTGCATCCCCTGCTGTTTGTTGCCCTGACTTGCCTACCCTTCTTTTTGCTATTCAGCAAAAAAGAGGGCAAGTTTCCCGGGGAAGCTAATGCTCAGGTACACTTTGACTGTCCATCAAGGAGAGAACAAAAAATCCTTCATAGGCATTGAGGCATAGGCCCAATACGAGGTTCTCCAGCTCATTCGCTAAATGGCCTCTTTGGAAAAGTTTCTCTGGTACATCCACCACTCAGTGTTTTTCTCGTGTAACTGTGAAAAGTCAGCCTAGGGAAACCGTCTATACCAAACACTCTTCAATCCTGCCTCGTTTCTGCTTTGTTGCCTCTACCTAGACGGTTGACAGTCGTGCCACCACTTGTAAGTGTGCTAAGCTACCAAACAAAGAGTTACACTTGCTCTCACACAAGCACACAATGTTTGCCCTCAGCTATACATGAGGGACAAGCTTGTGAAGAGATGCTCTGCTGTTCTTTCTCCTTATGACGTGTTCTGTTTTGTTTCTCTTGTAGATCGATAGCTAAGCGTCTTTCCTCAGATATGTGCTAAAACTACCACCTGCATGCAAACGCTTATACATAAAAGCAAATACATGTTGACACACTGATATATAATGTTGCCAAGTATGTCCTTTAGCTAAAGAAGGGCAGGGACTGCTGTCAAGCAAAAATCACCTCTGAAGGATCTTGGGCTACTTCCTGCCGGCAAGGAAAAGCTTCCATCCTCAGCACCTCTTCACCTCCTTTATTTCTTCTCTAGACAACACTCTGTTCATCCTTCTTTCCCTTACAATTGCCAGGACTGTGCCTGGGCTCCCCTCTCTTCCAACAACTCTCATCAGCACTTTTGGAATAGAGTTAGAAGGAGCTCTGCACACACAGAGTACGTATGCGCCCACACACCCGCAGAGTCCTCTTATGCCGCCCATCACAGAGAGTATTGCACCAGCCTCAAGCAATTCTAATAGTCACACATAAGTGTGACCAGCATAGCTGGAGTGGGGAAAGGCTCAGGATACTGAGAATCTCTTGTCCGTCTTGTTTGTCTGCTTGGAGTAAGAGAGCTAGAGAACAGCGCCAAAGAAAGGGATCTTAGCCTGCTTTATTTCCGGCCTTTCTTAATTTCATGATAGGTGTTGCTATCGATAAGGACTCGTTTATTCTTTGTGCGTGTGCACGTATGATCTAGGCAGCTTAGAGTGATTATGCCGTACTGTGGCTTTGCCTATATGGCCCGGAAACAGTAAGCGTATAATGCTGTGTGATCACAAGTGGGCATCTGTATGCACCTTGATTTCTGAATATAAATAGGGAATGAGTCTGCATGTGTTGCTGACGGGATTCATATATGTTGAGGATTCATTTTTGAAGTGGTAATGACTACAGAAGGATAGGAGGAGAGAATCATTGCCCATGGTTTAAAAGGGTCTGGTTGAGGAACAATCTGCATGGCCACAGGCATGGCCCAGGGAATAGGTTTTCTCGTTTCCGTCACCCTCTGGGCCACGCCATATGTGGAGGGAACTGGGTACCTGCATGCTCTTCCCATCTGTAGGGAGATTGCAGGACTTACTGAAATAGAAGTGAGGGAATGGGGGCGAGAGCAACGCCAGTGATCAGTATTAGGTCCCTATGTGTGAGGAATTAAAATTTTGCTTTTGTGGTAATTGTGCCCATCTTACAGGTGCGGAGGGTGTTTTGCTTCTATCCCAAGATGTATTGTGGTGAAAAAAAAGTACGAACTTAACAGCAGAGACTACACTTTTAAGCAGACATTCTTTCATTTAACAGCACTGGTTGTTATCCTCCATAAGTGCTCCAAAGACCGGACGCTTTTGCATTGCTTATGTTCAAACAATCATTGTGTTTTCCAATCCATGGCTGGAGGCATTGTCTGATGTGCGCGCCTATCATAGAACAGCTCAGTTTTCTTTCCTTTGAATATTGCAACGCCGGGTTTTAAGGCAGGGAATAAGTGTAACACCGTTGTTTTAATTTGAAATGGAAGAAGCAGTGTAATCCCTTTGCATGTGAGCCACACCAATTGACTATAGTCTGCAGTGATGTAGTAAGGAAAATCAACTTTATCTCTTCTAAACTAAAAGGACAGCACATGACTTGTTTTACTGCGTACTGCCAGGGAGCAAGGAAAAGCAGCTCACTCAAGCTGAGAATGACCAACGGGCAGGGTGTAACTCAGGTGGTGGGCAGTGGCTTACATCCTTAATGGCCTTAACAGCGTACGATTCGAAGGTCTGTGTCCTCCTGTAGGTAGCATTGCTAATTGCAACAACAGAAAAGTACAGTTCACATAAACTGAACATTGCTTCCTGCTTAGCACGCACCATTATATTTTACAATGCAACAGCAGAAGCACTACAATTGATCTTTAAATCACAGGCTTTTCCAACGCACTATAAGTGTGACACACCAACAGAGGAACATAGCGGGTTTCTTTAGGACTCTGAGACAAACCAAGCAATCACTCTAAAGCAATATATGCCAAGTATGAAAAAATAACGTGTGTGCTTATAGAATGTTTCAATACATTAGGAATCTGTGGGAGTCACAAGCATGCAAACCACAACCCCAGGTATCGCAGACACGGTCTTGTCAAGGTCACAAGCTTCCAGGAGAAGGCAACCCAGGAACCACCTGAAGCCAAATGCACGGCCCACCTCTCCGCCTTGCCGGTATTTGGGTTGTTTCCTAGTGTCCGGTCAGGGCCCGTGCCACTGCATCCCCTGCTGTTTGTTGCCCTGACTTGCCTACCCTTCTTTTTGCTATTCAGCAAAAAAGAGGGCAAGTTTCCCGGGGAAGCTAATGCTCAGGTACACTTTGACTGTCCATCAAGGAGAGAACAAAAAATCCTTCATAGGCATTGAGGCATAGGCCCAATACGAGGTTCTCCAGCTCATTCGCTAAATGGCCTCTTTGGAAAAGTTTCTCTGGTACATCCACCACTCAGTGTTTTTCTCGTGTAACTGTGAAAAGTCAGCCTAGGGAAACCGTCTATACCAAACACTCTTCAATCCTGCCTCGTTTCTGCTTTGTTGCCTCTACCTAGACGGTTGACAGTCGTGCCACCACTTGTAAGTGTGCTAAGCTACCAAACAAAGAGTTACACTTGCTCTCACACAAGCACACAATGTTTGCCCTCAGCTATACATGAGGGACAAGCTTGTGAAGAGATGCTCTGCTGTTCTTTCTCCTTATGACGTGTTCTGTTTTGTTTCTCTTGTAGATCGATAGCTAAGCGTCTTTCCTCAGATATGTGCTAAAACTACCACCTGCATGCAAACGCTTATACATAAAAGCAAATACATGTTGACACACTGATATATAATGTTGCCAAGTATGTCCTTTAGCTAAAGAAGGGCAGGGACTGCTGTCAAGCAAAAATCACCTCTGAAGGATCTTGGGCTACTTCCTGCCGGCAAGGAAAAGCTTCCATCCTCAGCACCTCTTCACCTCCTTTATTTCTTCTCTAGACAACACTCTGTTCATCCTTCTTTCCCTTACAATTGCCAGGACTGTGCCTGGGCTCCCCTCTCTTCCAACAACTCTCATCAGCACTTTTGGAATAGAGTTAGAAGGAGCTCTGCACACACAGAGTACGTATGCGCCCACACACCCGCAGAGTCCTCTTATGCCGCCCATCACAGAGAGTATTGCACCAGCCTCAAGCAATTCTAATAGTCACACATAAGTGTGACCAGCATAGCTGGAGTGGGGAAAGGCTCAGGATACTGAGAATCTCTTGTCCGTCTTGTTTGTCTGCTTGGAGTAAGAGAGCTAGAGAACAGCGCCAAAGAAAGGGATCTTAGCCTGCTTTATTTCCGGCCTTTCTTAATTTCATGATAGGTGTTGCTATCGATAAGGACTCGTTTATTCTTTGTGCGTGTGCACGTATGATCTAGGCAGCTTAGAGTGATTATGCCGTACTGTGGCTTTGCCTATATGGCCCGGAAACAGTAAGCGTATAATGCTGTGTGATCACAAGTGGGCATCTGTATGCACCTTGATTTCTGAATATAAATAGGGAATGAGTCTGCATGTGTTGCTGACGGGATTCATATATGTTGAGGATTCATTTTTGAAGTGGTAATGACTACAGAAGGATAGGAGGAGAGAATCATTGCCCATGGTTTAAAAGGGTCTGGTTGAGGAACAATCTGCATGGCCACAGGCATGGCCCAGGGAATAGGTTTTCTCGTTTCCGTCACCGTCTGGGCCACGCCATATGTGGAGGGAACTGGGTACCTGCATGCTCTTCCCATCTGTAGGGAGATTGCAGGACTTACTGAAATAGAAGTGAGGGAATGGGGGCGAGAGCAACGCCAGTGATCAGTATTAGGTCCCTATGTGTGAGGAATTAAAATTTTGCTTTTGTGGTAATTGTGCCCATCTTACAGGTGCGGAGGGTGTTTTGCTTCTATCCCAAGATGTATTGTGGAGAAAAAAAAGTACGAACTTAACAGCAGAGACTACACTTTTAAGCAGACATTCTTTCATTTAACAGCACTGGTTGTTATCCTCCATAAGTGCTCCAAAGACCGGACGCTTTTGCATTGCTTATGTTCAAACAATCATTGTGTTTTCCAATCCATGGCTGGAGGCATTGTCTGATGTGCGCGCCTATCATAGAACAGCTCAGTTTTCTTTCCTTTGAATATTGCAACGCCGGGTTTTAAGGCAGGGAATAAGTGTAACACCGTTGTTTTAATTTGAAATGGAAGAAGCAGTGTAATCCCTTTGCATGTGAGCCACACCAATTGACTATAGTCTGCAGTGATGTAGTAAGGAAAATCAACTTTATCTCTTCTAAACTAAAAGGACAGCACATGACTTGTTTTACTGCGTACTGCCAGGGAGCAAGGAAAAGCAGCTCACTCAAGCTGAGAATGACCAACGGGCAGGGTGTAACTCAGGTGGTGGGCAGTGGCTTACATCCTTAATGGCCTTAACAGCGTACGATTCGAAGGTCTGTGTCCTCCTGTAGGTAGCATTGCTAATTGCAACAACAGAAAAGTACAGTTCACATAAACTGAACATTGCTTCCTGCTTAGCACGCACCATTATATTTTACAATGCAACAGCAGAAGCACTACAATTGATCTTTAAATCACAGGCTTTTCCAACGCACTATAAGTGTGACACACCAACAGAGGAACATAGCGGGTTTCTTTAGGACTCTGAGACAAACCAAGCAATCACTCTAAAGCAATATATGCCAAGTATGAAAAAATAACGTGTGTGCTTATAGAATGTTTCAATACATTAGGAATCTGTGGGAGTCACAAGCATGCAAACCACAACCCCAGGTATCGCAGACACGGTCTTGTCAAGGTCACAAGCTTCCAGGAGAAGGCAACCCAGGAACCACCTGAAGCCAAATGCACGGCCCACCTCTCCGCCTTGCCGGTATTTGGGTTGTTTCCTAGTGTCCGGTCAGGGCCCGTGCCACTGCATCCCCTGCTGTTTGTTGCCCTGACTTGCCTACCCTTCTTTTTGCTATTCAGCAAAAAAGAGGGCAAGTTTCCCGGGGAAGCTAATGCTCAGGTACACTTTGACTGTCCATCAAGGAGAGAACAAAAAATCCTTCATAGGCATTGAGGCATAGGCCCAATACGAGGTTCTCCAGCTCATTCGCTAAATGGCCTCTTTGGAAAAGTTTCTCTGGTACATCCACCACTCAGTGTTTTTCTCGTGTAACTGTGAAAAGTCAGCCTAGGGAAACCGTCTATACCAAACACTCTTCAATCCTGCCTCGTTTCTGCTTTGTTGCCTCTACCTAGACGGTTGACAGTCGTGCCACCACTTGTAAGTGTGCTAAGCTACCAAACAAAGAGTTACACTTGCTCTCACACAAGCACACAATGTTTGCCCTCAGCTATACATGAGGGACAAGCTTGTGAAGAGATGCTCTGCTGTTCTTTCTCCTTATGACGTGTTCTGTTTTGTTTCTCTTGTAGATCGATAGCTAAGCGTCTTTCCTCAGATATGTGCTAAAACTACCACCTGCATGCAAACGCTTATACATAAAAGCAAATACATGTTGACACACTGATATATAATGTTGCCAAGTATGTCCTTTAGCTAAAGAAGGGCAGGGACTGCTGTCAAGCAAAAATCACCTCTGAAGGATCTTGGGCTACTTCCTGCCGGCAAGGAAAAGCTTCCATCCTCAGCACCTCTTCACCTCCTTTATTTCTTTTCTAGACAACACTCTGTTCATCCTTCTTTCCCTTACAATTGCCAGGACTGTGCCTGGGCTCCCCTCTCTTCCAACAACTCTCATCAGCACTTTTGGAATAGAGTTAGAAGGAGCTCTGCACACACAGAGTACGTATGCGCCCACACACCCGCAGAGTCCTCTTATGCCGCCCATCACAGAGAGTATTGCACCAGCCTCAAGCAATTCTAATAGTCACACATAACTGTGACCAGCATAGCTGGAGTGGGGAAAGGCTCAGGATACTGAGAATCTCTTGTCCGTCTTGTTTGTCTGCTTGGAGTAAGAGAGCTAGAGAACAGCGCCAAAGAAAGGGATCTTAGCCTGCTTTATTTCCGGCCTTTCTTAATTTCATGATAGGTGTTGCTATCGATAAGGACTCGTTTATTCTTTGTGCGTGTGCACGTATGATCTAGGCAGCTTAGAGTGATTATGCCGTACTGTGGCTTTGCCTATATGGCCCGGAAACAGTAAGCGTATAATGCTGTGTGATCACAAGTGGGCATCTGTATGCACCTTGATTTCTGAATATAAATAGGGAATGAGTCTGCATGTGTTGCTGACGGGATTCATATATGTTGAGGATTCATTTTTGAAGTGGTAATGACTACAGAAGGATAGGAGGAGAGAATCATTGCCCATGGTTTAAAAGGGTCTGGTTGAGGAACAATCTGCATGGCCACAGGCATGGCCCAGGGAATAGGTTTTCTCGTTTCCGTCACCGTCTGGGCCACGCCATATGTGGAGGGAACTGGGTACCTGCATGCTCTTCCCATCTGTAGGGAGATTGCAGGACTTACTGAAATAGAAGTGAGGGAATGGGGGCGAGAGCAACGCCAGTGATCAGTATTAGGTCCCTATGTGTGAGGAATTAAAATTTTGCTTTTGTGGTAATTGTGCCCATCTTACAGGTGCGGAGGGTGTTTTGCTTCTATCCCAAGATGTATTGTGGAGAAAAAAAAGTACGAACTTAACAGCAGAGACTACACTTTTAAGCAGACATTCTTTCATTTAACAGCACTGGTTGTTATCCTCCATAAGTGCTCCAAAGACCGGACGCTTTTGCATTGCTTATGTTCAAACAATCATTGTGTTTTCCAATCCATGGCTGGAGGCATTGTCTGATGTGCGCGCCTATCATAGAACAGCTCAGTTTTCTTTCCTTTGAATATTGCAACGCCGGGTTTTAAGGCAGGGAATAAGTGTAACACCGTTGTTTTAATTTGAAATGGAAGAAGCAGTGTAATCCCTTTGCATGTGAGCCACACCAATTGACTATAGTCTGCAGTGATGTAGTAAGGAAAATCAACTTTATCTCTTCTAAACTAAAAGGACAGCACATGACTTGTTTTACTGCGTACTGCCAGGGAGCAAGGAAAAGCAGCTCACTCAAGCTGAGAATGACCAACGGGCAGGGTGTAACTCAGGTGGTGGGCAGTGGCTTACATCCTTAATGGCCTTAACAGCGTACGATTCGAAGGTCTGTGTCCTCCTGTAGGTAGCATTGCTAATTGCAACAACAGAAAAGTACAGTTCACATAAACTGAACATTGCTTCCTGCTTAGCACGCACCATTATATTTTACAATGCAACAGCAGAAGCACTACAATTGATCTTTAAATCACAGGCTTTTCCAACGCACTATAAGTGTGACACACCAACAGAGGAACATAGCGGGTTTCTTTAGGACTCTGAGACAAACCAAGCAATCACTCTAAAGCAATATATGCCAAGTATGAAAAAATAACGTGTGTGCTTATAGAATGTTTCAATACATTAGGAATCTGTGGGAGTCACAAGCATGCAAACCACAACCCCAGGTATCGCAGACACGGTCTTGTCAAGGTCACAAGCTTCCAGGAGAAGGCAACCCAGGAACCACCTGAAGCCAAATGCACGGCCCACCTCTCCGCCTTGCCGGTATTTGGGTTGTTTCCTAGTGTCCGGTCAGGGCCCGTGCCACTGCATCCCCTGCTGTTTGTTGCCCTGACTTGCCTACCCTTCTTTTTGCTATTCAGCAAAAAAGAGGGCAAGTTTCCCGGGGAAGCTAATGCTCAGGTACACTTTGACTGTCCATCAAGGAGAGAACAAAAAATCCTTCATAGGCATTGAGGCATAGGCCCAATACGAGGTTCTCCAGCTCATTCGCTAAATGGCCTCTTTGGAAAAGTTTCTCTGGTACATCCACCACTCAGTGTTTTTCTCGTGTAACTGTGAAAAGTCAGCCTAGGGAAACCGTCTATACCAAACACTCTTCAATCCTGCCTCGTTTCTGCTTTGTTGCCTCTACCTAGACGGTTGACAGTCGTGCCACCACTTGTAAGTGTGCTAAGCTACCAAACAAAGAGTTACACTTGCTCTCACACAAGCACACAATGTTTGCCCTCAGCTATACATGAGGGACAAGCTTGTGAAGAGATGCTCTGCTGTTCTTTCTCCTTATGACGTGTTCTGTTTTGTTTCTCTTGTAGATCGATAGCTAAGCGTCTTTCCTCAGATATGTGCTAAAACTACCACCTGCATGCAAACGCTTATACATAAAAGCAAATACATGTTGACACACTGATATATAATGTTGCCAAGTATGTCCTTTAGCTAAAGAAGGGCAGGGACTGCTGTCAAGCAAAAATCACCTCTGAAGGATCTTGGGCTACTTCCTGCCGGCAAGGAAAAGCTTCCATCCTCAGCACCTCTTCACCTCCTTTATTTCTTCTCTAGACAACACTCTGTTCATCCTTCTTTCCCTTACAATTGCCAGGACTGTGCCTGGGCTCCCCTCTCTTCCAACAACTCTCATCAGCACTTTTGGAATAGAGTTAGAAGGAGCTCTGCACACACAGAGTACGTATGCGCCCACACACCCGCAGAGTCCTCTTATGCCGCCCATCACAGAGAGTATTGCACCAGCCTCAAGCAATTCTAATAGTCACACATAACTGTGACCAGCATAGCTGGAGTGGGGAAAGGCTCAGGATACTGAGAATCTGCACGCACTTTGTGGTGGGTACACATACCTGAATGCTTGTGGAAAGGTTTCTGCGCGTTTTTCGGTGAGGACTCCTATGTGTGCACGTGGACAAACAGAAGAGATAGCAACTAGGTTCCAACTCTGTCGAAGGCACACGGCAAGATTTCCTGCGCTACCTCTTCCTCTCGGTATACCGCTAAGTTTGCGATCGGAAAGAGAAACACAACGATGTGTGCTGCACGGAGAAAGAACAGCCGAGCATCTCTTCACAACCTTGTTTGTGATATATGGATGAACGGAAACATGTTGGTGCTTCTGTGAGACTGCGCACACTGGTGCAAGTGGTTGTACATGCATTAGGTCCTTGGGTGCGGGGCTTTCGAAAGTGTGCCTGTAGGCAGGTGTGAATATATGCTGCTGTCTGAACACTCATCATCCATTGTTTACCCAAACATATGGAGATGCACGTTCACGTGTAGCTTTGGACGTAGACAGGTATCTCTGTTTATAAGTAACCATGTCGACGCGTCTGCACACAGACAAGAAAAGGCCCAACTTGCCTCTGTGTGCACCACCTCTTGTCCGTGCAGCCTCTGCTTGGAGTAAAAAGGGCTAAGAAACAGAGCCATAGAAAGGGATCTTAGTCTGCGTTATTTCCTGTGCTGCTTCTTGATCTCAGGATAGGAGTCGCTTCCGATAGGTTTATTGTCAGCATGTGTGCTTGTGCACACTAGGCAAGTTTGTGAGACCATGGGATTTTGTGGCTGTGTTTATAGATGTGTAGGAAATGGGATGCGTATAGTGGTGTGTGATCACAACTGTGTGTGTTCAGTCTGATCTGTGAGTGTAAATATGGAATGAGTGTGTATGAAACCTTGTGAGTACACAGGAGTATGTATGTTTGCGTGCGCCATGATGTGTAACCAACAGCGTGCATGTGCAGGGATGTGAGTACATCGACATCCGCGCACGAGTGTTCCTGTGCGTCCATCTTTTTCCCCGCATCCCCAAGCATGGTTTCCCAGCTACTCTCTTCCTTTGGCAGGTCTGCTGCAGAGAGCGTTTTGCAAAAGGTTCAGGGCCTAGAATAGAGATTCGTTTATCTGGAGACAAGGAATCCTGGAGTTATCAGGGAAACGGGTAGTGGAGATGTTCTTGCTGCAGTGGGAGTCCGTTCCCCGTGTGCAGTGAACCAATCTTAGAAACAGATGCTCTCCGTTTCAGAGTTGCACAAGTCTAGATGCTAGAAAGCAAGCATGCCAGCAACAAAAGTCACAGTCATTATATACCAAATCTTACCGCAACAACGACAACCTCAGGGCAGTCCTCAAGAGCCAAGTGGTCAAACAGTTGCTTATTGGTTACACGATAATTGTCGTACTACGCATCATCCCTGGGGACAGGTCTCATGTCACATGTCACATGTCGGCTTGGCCTCCGCAGTCCTGTGGGTGTGCTTTTTGCAAAGATCATCTAAGGGACGCCATCTGAATACGTTTGGTTATACGGAAAACAACTCATCGCTCAGGCTTCCGGATGTCTATGGTGAAAAGAGCAGACTGACCTAAAAGTGGTCGGTTGCTGACAAGATTCTCGGAGGTTTAGGATTGATTTCTTAAGCGGAAATGACTGCAGAGCGTAGCAGGAGAGAATCATTGCAAATGCCTTACTAGGGTCGGGGTGGAGAAAAACCTGCCGGTCATTACATATTCACTACAATTTTTTAACATGCAATAAATACATCCATACTAAGAAATTATTGCGTAAACCGAGGCTGACTGAAGTTCGTTCTTTCACGGTCTTTGCTGCCATCTAGCGTCTTTTTACGACGCATGCAAGTCTGTTTCGGCGGGGCTTCTGAGGGTCTTTTTATGCTTCCGCTAGTCGACGTCTCCACGTTGGCAGCACTTCGCGAACTGCCACCTACTAGTACACACTTACATAAGTAATTTATTGGTTTCTTACTTACGATAAAGCTATTAATTTCTAGTCAAATATAAGCACCCCACTTCTAGAGAACTTAAGGCTCTGCCTCCAGTTTGTCATGCAGGAAGATTCAGAGTTTTAAAATATCCCCTCGTTTTGGAGGTGGTTAGAAAGAATCTATCATGCCATTGGTTAATGACGGGAACGTCCTTTGTAACTAAATCAAAGTCTACATAATTTCGCAGCTTCTCTTCACTGGGGTAGAGTCCCCTGTTCTGGATATAGCCTTGATCTTGTCTTGCCAAGGACGACTACCTAACATCCAGGAACGAAAAGTCTCCGCACAAAAGCTGAAGACAAGACTCAGTCATCTGGCTTCTCAGTATCTGCTTTCCTTTCTGTGTGTTGCTGTGGTTAGCTCTTTCATGCCCAGAGCCAGAAGGAATGCAGAGGTTGCAGCTGCTCTTCCTTTTATGCCCAGCCGAAGTACTTCTTTCCCGATGGAGAAGCGATGCACTCTATTTGAGGTGGAGTGCAGGCAACTTTCCCATGTAACGTGCCGGGAGGTTTACATGTGCCGTAAAAATCAGACCCACGTTCTCTTAGAAGGCTAGGGAAGATAGCCAGAGAAAGATTAGAAAGCTTGCACGTAAACACGTTCTTGTGTCTGTGTGTGTACAGACGACTGCGTGTTCATGAAGAGGCAAAGTACTCCACAGTATGGCACAATCGCTCTAAGATGCCTAGTTCATACGTTCACACGCACAGAGAACAAACCAATCCTTATCAATAGCAACACCTATCATGAAATTAAGAACTGCCGGAAATAAAGCGGGCTAAGATCCCTTTCTTTGGCTCTGTTCTCTCGCTCTCTTACTCCAAACAGACAGACAAGACAGACATCCTCAGCACCTCTTCACCTTCTTTATTTCTTCTTTAGACAACACTCTGTTCGTCCTTCTTTGCCTTACAATTGCCAGGACTGTGCCTGGGCTCCCCTCTCTTCCAACAACTCTCATCAGCACTTTTGGAATAGAGTTAGAAGGAGCTCTGCACGCACAGAGTACGTATGCGCCCACACACACGCAGGGTCCTCTTATGCTGCCCATCACAGAGAATATTGCACCAGCCTCAGGCAATTCTAATAGTCACACATATGTGTGACCAGCATAGCTGGAGTGGGGAAAGGCTCAGGATACTGAGAATCTGCACGCACTTTGTGGTGGGTACACATACCTGAATGCTTGTGGAAAGGTTTCTGCGCGTTTTTCGGTGAGGACTCCTATGTGTGCACGTGGACAAACAGAAGAGATAGCAACTAGGTTCCAACTCTGTCGAAGGCACACGGCAAGATTTCCTGCGCTACCTCTTCCTCTCGGTATACCGCTAAGTTTGCGATCGGAAAGAGAAACACAACGATGTATGCTGCACGGAGAAAGAACAGCCGAGCATCTCTTCACAACCTTGTTTGTGATATATGGATGAACGGAAACATGTTGGTGCTTCTGTGAGACTGCGCACACTGGTGCAAGTGGTTGTACATGCATTAGGTCCTTGGGTGCGGGGCTTTCGAAAGTGTGCCTGTAGGCAGGTGTGAATATATGCTGCTGTCTGAACACTCATCATCCATTGTTTACCCAAACATATGGAGATGCACGTTCACGTGTAGCTTTGGACGTAGACAGGTATCTCTGTTTATAAGTAACCATGTCGACGCGTCTGCACACAGACAAGAAAAGGCCCAACTTGCCTCTGTGTGCACCACCTCTTGTCCGTGCAGCCTCTGCTTGGAGTAAAAAGGGCTAAGAAACAGAGCCATAGAAAGGGATCTTAGTCTGCGTTATTTCCTGTGCTGCTTCTTGATCTCAGGATAGGAGTCGCTTCCGATAGGTTTATTGTCAGCATGTGTGCATGTGCACACTAGGCAAGTTTGTGAGACCATGGGATTTTGTGGCTGTGTTTATAGATGTGTAGGAAATGGGATGCGTATAGTGGTGTGTGATCACAACTGTGTGTGTTCAGTCTGATCTGTGAGTGTAAATATGGAATGAGTGTGTATGAAACCTTGTGAGTACACAGGAGTATGTATGTTTGCGTGCGCCATGATGTGTAACCAACAGCGTGCATGTGCAGGGATGTGAGTACATCGACATCCGCGCACGAGTGTTCCTGTGCGTCCATCTTTTTCCCCGCATCCCCAAGCATGGTTTCCCAGCTACTCTCTTCCTTTGGCAGGTCTGCTGCAGAGAGCGTTTTGCAAAAGGTTCAGGGCCTAGAATAGAGATTCGTTTATCTGGAGACAAGGAATCCTGGAGTTATCAGGGAAACGGGTAATGGAGATGTTCTTGCTGCAGTGGGAGTCCGTTCCCCGTGTGCAGTGAACCAATCTTAGAAACAGATGCTCTCCGTTTCAGAGTTGCACAAGTCTAGATGCTAGAAAGCAAGCATGCCAGCAACAAAAGTCACAGTCATTATATACCAAATCTTATCGCAACAACGACAACCTCAGGGCAGTCCTCAAGAGCCAAGTGGTCAAACAGTTGCTTATTGGTTACACGATAATTGTCGTACTACGCATCATCCCTGGGGACAGGTCTCATGTCACATGTCTCATGTCGGCTTGGCCTCCGCAGTCCTGTGGGTGTGCTTTTTGCAAAGATCATCTAAGGGACGCCATCTGAATACGTTTGGTTATACGGAAAACAACTCATCGCTCAGGCTTCCGGATGTCTATGGTGAAAAGAGCAGACTGACCTAAAAGTGGTCGGTTGCTGACAAGATTCTCGGAGGTTTAGGATTGATTTCTTAAGCGGAAATGACTGCAGAGCGTAGCAGGAGAGAATCATTGCAAATGCCTTACTAGGGTCGGGGTGGAGAAAAACCTGCCGGTCATTACATATTCACTACAATTTTTTAACATGCAATAAATACATCCATACTAAGAAATTATTGCGTAAACCGAGGCTGACTGAAGTTCGTTCTTTCACGGTCTTTGCTGCCATCTAGCGTCTTTTTACGACGCATGCAAGTCTGTTTCGGCGGGGCTTCTGAGGGTCTTTTTATGCTTCCGCTAGTCGACGTCTCCACGTTGGCAGCACTTCGCGAACTGCCACCTACTAGTACACACTTACATAAGTAATTTATTGGTTTCTTACTTACGATAAAGCTATTAATTTCTAGTCAAATATAAGCACCCCACTTCTAGAGAACTTAAGGCTCTGCCTCCAGTTTGTCATGCAGGAAGATTCAGAGTTTTAAAATATCCCCTCGTTTTGGAGGTGGTTAGAAAGAATCTATCATGCCATTGGTTAATGACGGGAACGTCCTTTGTAACTAAATCAAAGTCTACATAATTTCGCAGCTTCTCTTCACTGGGGTAGAGTCCCCTGTTCTGGATATAGCCTTGATCTTGTCTTGCCAAGGACGACTACCTAACATCCAGGAACGAAAAGTCTCCGCACAAAAGCTGAAGACAAGACTCAGTCATCTGGCTTCTCAGTATCTGCTTTCCTTTCTGTGTGTTGCTGTGGTTAGCTCTTTCATGCCCAGAGCCAGAAGGAATGCAGAGGTTGCAGCTGCTCTTCCTTTTATGCCCAGCCGAAGTACTTCTTTCCCGATGGAGAAGCGATGCACTCTATTTGAGGTGGAGTGCAGGCAACTTTCCCATGTAACGTGCCGGGAGGTTTACATGTGCCGTAAAAATCAGACCCACGTTCTCTTAGAAGGCTAGGGAAGATAGCCAGAGAAAGATTAGAAAGCTTGCACGTAAACACGTTCTTGTGTCTGTGTGTGTACAGACGACTGCGTGTTCATGAAGAGGCAAAGTACTCCACAGTATGGCACAATCGCTCTAAGATGCCTAGTTCATACGTTCACACGCACAGAGAACAAACCAATCCTTATCAATAGCAACACCTATCATGAAATTAAGAACTGCCGGAAATAAAGCGGGCTAAGATCCCTTTCTTTGGCTCTGTTCTCTCGCTCTCTTACTCCAAACAGACAGACAAGACAGACATCCTCAGCACCTCTTCACCTTCTTTATTTCTTCTTTAGACAACACTCTGTTCGTCCTTCTTTGCCTTACAATTGCCAGGACTGTGCCTGGGCTCCCCTCTCTTCCAACAACTCTCATCAGCACTTTTGGAATAGAGTTAGAAGGAGCTCTGCACGCACAGAGTACGTATGCGCCCACACACACGCAGGGTCCTCTTATGCTGCCCATCACAGAGAATATTGCACCAGCCTCAGGCAATTCTAATAGTCACACATATGTGTGACCAGCATAGCTGGAGTGGGGAAAGGCTCAGGATACTGAGAATCTGCACGCACTTTGTGGTGGGTACACATACCTGAATGCTTGTGGAAAGGTTTCTGCGCGTTTTTCGGTGAGGACTCCTATGTGTGCACGTGGACAAACAGAAGAGATAGCAACTAGGTTCCAACTCTGTCGAAGGCACACGGCAAGATTTCCTGCGCTACCTCTTCCTCTCGGTATACCGCTAAGTTTGCGATCGGAAAGAGAAACACAACGATGTATGCTGCACGGAGAAAGAACAGCCGAGCATCTCTTCACAACCTTGTTTGTGATATATGGATGAACGGAAACATGTTGGTGCTTCTGTGAGACTGCGCACACTGGTGCAAGTGGTTGTACATGCATTAGGTCCTTGGGTGCGGGGCTTTCGAAAGTGTGCCTGTAGGCAGGTGTGAATATATGCTGCTGTCTGAACACTCATCATCCATTGTTTACCCAAACATATGGAGATGCACGTTCACGTGTAGCTTTGGACGTAGACAGGTATCTCTGTTTATAAGTAACCATGTCGACGCGTCTGCACACAGACAAGAAAAGGCCCAACTTGCCTCTGTGTGCACCACCTCTTGTCCGTGCAGCCTCTGCTTGGAGTAAAAAGGGCTAAGAAACAGAGCCATAGAAAGGGATCTTAGTCTGCGTTATTTCCTGTGCTGCTTCTTGATCTCAGGATAGGAGTCGCTTCCGATAGGTTTATTGTCAGCATGTGTGCATGTGCACACTAGGCAAGTTTGTGAGACCATGGGATTTTGTGGCTGTGTTTATAGATGTGTAGGAAATGGGATGCGTATAGTGGTGTGTGATCACAACTGTGTGTGTTCAGTCTGATCTGTGAGTGTAAATATGGAATGAGTGTGTATGAAACCTTGTGAGTACACAGGAGTATGTATGTTTGCGTGCGCCATGATGTGTAACCAACAGCGTGCATGTGCAGGGATGTGAGTACATCGACATCCGCGCACGAGTGTTCCTGTGCGTCCATCTTTTTCCCCGCATCCCCAAGCATGGTTTCCCAGCTACTCTCTTCCTTTGGCAGGTCTGCTGCAGAGAGCGTTTTGCAAAAGGTTCAGGGCCTAGAATAGAGATTCGTTTATCTGGAGACAAGGAATCCTGGAGTTATCAGGGAAACGGGTAATGGAGATGTTCTTGCTGCAGTGGGAGTCCGTTCCCCGTGTGCAGTGAACCAATCTTAGAAACAGATGCTCTCCGTTTCAGAGTTGCACAAGTCTAGATGCTAGAAAGCAAGCATGCCAGCAACAAAAGTCACAGTCATTATATACCAAATCTTATCGCAACAACGACAACCTCAGGGCAGTCCTCAAGAGCCAAGTGGTCAAACAGTTGCTTATTGGTTACACGATAATTGTCGTACTACGCATCATCCCTGGGGACAGGTCTCATGTCACATGTCTCATGTCGGCTTGGCCTCCGCAGTCCTGTGGGTGTGCTTTTTGCAAAGATCATCTAAGGGACGCCATCTGAATACGTTTGGTTATACGGAAAACAACTCATCGCTCAGGCTTCCGGATGTCTATGGTGAAAAGAGCAGACTGACCTAAAAGTGGTCGGTTGCTGACAAGATTCTCGGAGGTTTAGGATTGATTTCTTAAGCGGAAATGACTGCAGAGCGTAGCAGGAGAGAATCATTGCAAATGCCTTACTAGGGTCGGGGTGGAGAAAAACCTGCCGGTCATTACATATTCACTACAATTTTTTAACATGCAATAAATACATCCATACTAAGAAATTATTGCGTAAACCGAGGCTGACTGAAGTTCGTTCTTTCACGGTCTTTGCTGCCATCTAGCGTCTTTTTACGACGCATGCAAGTCTGTTTCGGCGGGGCTTCTGAGGGTCTTTTTATGCTTCCGCTAGTCGACGTCTCCACGTTGGCAGCACTTCGCGAACTGCCACCTACTAGTACACACTTACATAAGTAATTTATTGGTTTCTTACTTACGATAAAGCTATTAATTTCTAGTCAAATATAAGCACCCCACTTCTAGAGAACTTAAGGCTCTGCCTCCAGTTTGTCATGCAGGAAGATTCAGAGTTTTAAAATATCCCCTCGTTTTGGAGGTGGTTAGAAAGAATCTATCATGCCATTGGTTAATGACGGGAACGTCCTTTGTAACTAAATCAAAGTCTACATAATTTCGCAGCTTCTCTTCACTGGGGTAGAGTCCCCTGTTCTGGATATAGCCTTGATCTTGTCTTGCCAAGGACGACTACCTAACATCCAGGAACGAAAAGTCTCCGCACAAAAGCTGAAGACAAGACTCAGTCATCTGGCTTCTCAGTATCTGCTTTCCTTTCTGTGTGTTGCTGTGGTTAGCTCTTTCATGCCCAGAGCCAGAAGGAATGCAGTGGTTGCAGCTGCTCTTCCTTTTATGCCCAGCCGAAGTACTTCTTTCCCGATGGAGAAGCGATGCACTCTATTTGAGGTGGAGTGCAGGCAACTTTCCCATGTAACGTGCCGGGAGGTTTACATGTGCCGTAAAAATCAGACCCACGTTCTCTTAGAAGGCTAGGGAAGATAGCCAGAGAAAGATTAGAAAGCTTGCACGTAAACACGTTCTTGTGTCTGTGTGTGTACAGACGACTGCGTGTTCATGAAGAGGCAAAGTACTCCACAGTATGGCACAATCGCTCTAAGATGCCTAGTTCATACGTTCACACGCACAGAGAACAAACCAATCCTTATCAATAGCAACACCTATCATGAAATTAAGAACTGCCGGAAATAAAGCGGGCTAAGATCCCTTTCTTTGGCTCTGTTCTCTCGCTCTCTTACTCCAAACAGACAGACAAGACAGACATCCTCAGCACCTCTTCACCTTCTTTATTTCTTCTTTAGACAACACTCTGTTCGTCCTTCTTTGCCTTACAATTGCCAGGACTGTGCCTGGGCTCCCCTCTCTTCCAACAACTCTCATCAGCACTTTTGGAATAGAGTTAGAAGGAGCTCTGCACGCACAGAGTACGTATGCGCCCACACACACGCAGGGTCCTCTTATGCTGCCCATCACAGAGAATATTGCACCAGCCTCAGGCAATTCTAATAGTCACACATATGTGTGACCAGCATAGCTGGAGTGGGGAAAGGCTCAGGATACTGAGAATCTGCACGCACTTTGTGGTGGGTACACATACCTGAATGCTTGTGGAAAGGTTTCTGCGCGTTTTTCGGTGAGGACTCCTATGTGTGCACGTGGACAAACAGAAGAGATAGCAACTAGGTTCCAACTCTGTCGAAGGCACACGGCAAGATTTCCTGCGCTACCTCTTCCTCTCGGTATACCGCTAAGTTTGCGATCGGAAAGAGAAACACAACGATGTGTGCTGCACGGAGAAAGAACAGCCGAGCATCTCTTCACAACCTTGTTTGTGATATATGGATGAACGGAAACATGTTGGTGCTTCTGTGAGACTGCGCACACTGGTGCAAGTGGTTGTACATGCATTAGGTCCTTGGGTGCGGGGCTTTCGAAAGTGTGCCTGTAGGCAGGTGTGAATATATGCTGCTGTCTGAACACTCATCATCCATTGTTTACCCAAACATATGGAGATGCACGTTCACGTGTAGCTTTGGACGTAGACAGGTATCTCTGTTTATAAGTAACCATGTCGACGCGTCTGCACACAGACAAGAAAAGGCCCAACTTGCCTCTGTGTGCACCACCTCTTGTCCGTGCAGCCTCTGCTTGGAGTAAAAAGGGCTAAGAAACAGAGCCATAGAAAGGGATCTTAGTCTGCGTTATTTCCTGTGCTGCTTCTTGATCTCAGGATAGGAGTCGCTTCCGATAGGTTTATTGTCAGCATGTGTGCATGTGCACACTAGGCAAGTTTGTGAGACCATGGGATTTTGTGGCTGTGTTTATAGATGTGTAGGAAATGGGATGCGTATAGTGGTGTGTGATCACAACTGTGTGTGTTCAGTCTGATCTGTGAGTGTAAATATGGAATGAGTGTGTATGAAACCTTGTGAGTACACAGGAGTATGTATGTTTGCGTGCGCCATGATGTGTAACCAACAGCGTGCATGTGCAGGGATGTGAGTACATCGACATCCGCGCACGAGTGTTCCTGTGCGTCCATCTTTTTCCCCGCATCCCCAAGCATGGTTTCCCAGCTACTCTCTTCCTTTGGCAGGTCTGCTGCAGAGAGCGTTTTGCAAAAGGTTCAGGGCCTAGAATAGAGATTCGTTTATCTGGAGACAAGGAATCCTGGAGTTATCAGGGAAACGGGTAATGGAGATGTTCTTGCTGCAGTGGGAGTCCGTTCCCCGTGTGCAGTGAACCAATCTTAGAAACAGATGCTCTCCGTTTCAGAGTTGCACAAGTCTAGATGCTAGAAAGCAAGCATGCCAGCAACAAAAGTCACAGTCATTATATACCAAATCTTATCGCAACAACGACAACCTCAGGGCAGTCCTCAAGAGCCAAGTGGTCAAACAGTTGCTTATTGGTTACACGATAATTGTCGTACTACGCATCATCCCTGGGGACAGGTCTCATGTCACATGTCTCATGTCGGCTTGGCCTCCGCAGTCCTGTGGGTGTGCTTTTTGCAAAGATCATCTAAGGGACGCCATCTGAATACGTTTGGTTATACGGAAAACAACTCATCGCTCAGGCTTCCGGATGTCTATGGTGAAAAGAGCAGACTGACCTAAAAGTGGTCGGTTGCTGACAAGATTCTCGGAGGTTTAGGATTGATTTCTTAAGCGGAAATGACTGCAGAGCGTAGCAGGAGAGAATCATTGCAAATGCCTTACTAGGGTCGGGGTGGAGAAAAACCTGCCGGTCATTACATATTCACTACAATTTTTTAACATGCAATAAATACATCCATACTAAGAAATTATTGCGTAAACCGAGGCTGACTGAAGTTCGTTCTTTCACGGTCTTTGCTGCCATCTAGCGTCTTTTTACGACGCATGCAAGTCTGTTTCGGCGGGGCTTCTGAGGGTCTTTTTATGCTTCCGCTAGTCGACGTCTCCACGTTGGCAGCACTTCGCGAACTGCCACCTACTAGTACACACTTACATAAGTAATTTATTGGTTTCTTACTTACGATAAAGCTATTAATTTCTAGTCAAATATAAGCACCCCACTTCTAGAGAACTTAAGGCTCTGCCTCCAGTTTGTCATGCAGGAAGATTCAGAGTTTTAAAATATCCCCTCGTTTTGGAGGTGGTTAGAAAGAATCTATCATGCCATTGGTTAATGACGGGAACGTCCTTTGTAACTAAATCAAAGTCTACATAATTTCGCAGCTTCTCTTCACTGGGGTAGAGTCCCCTGTTCTGGATATAGCCTTGATCTTGTCTTGCCAAGGACGACTACCTAACATCCAGGAACGAAAAGTCTCCGCACAAAAGCTGAAGACAAGACTCAGTCATCTGGCTTCTCAGTATCTGCTTTCCTTTCTGTGTGTTGCTGTGGTTAGCTCTTTCATGCCCAGAGCCAGAAGGAATGCAGAGGTTGCAGCTGCTCTTCCTTTTATGCCCAGCCGAAGTACTTCTTTCCCGATGGAGAAGCGATGCACTCTATTTGAGGTGGAGTGCAGGCAACTTTCCCATGTAACGTGCCGGGAGGTTTACATGTGCCGTAAAAATCAGACCCACGTTCTCTTAGAAGGCTAGGGAAGATAGCCAGAGAAAGATTAGAAAGCTTGCACGTAAACACGTTCTTGTGTCTGTGTGTGTACAGACGACTGCGTGTTCATGAAGAGGCAAAGTACTCCACAGTATGGCACAATCGCTCTAAGATGCCTAGTTCATACGTTCACACGCACAGAGAACAAACCAATCCTTATCAATAGCAACACCTATCATGAAATTAAGAACTGCCGGAAATAAAGCGGGCTAAGATCCCTTTCTTTGGCTCTGTTCTCTCGCTCTCTTACTCCAAACAGACAGACAAGACAGACATCCTCAGCACCTCTTCACCTTCTTTATTTCTTCTTTAGACAACACTCTGTTCGTCCTTCTTTGCCTTACAATTGCCAGGACTGTGCCTGGGCTCCCCTCTCTTCCAACAACTCTCATCAGCACTTTTGGAATAGAGTTAGAAGGAGCTCTGCACGCACAGAGTACGTATGCGCCCACACACACGCAGGGTCCTCTTATGCTGCCCATCACAGAGAATATTGCACCAGCCTCAGGCAATTCTAATAGTCACACATATGTGTGACCAGCATAGCTGGAGTGGGGAAAGGCTCAGGATACTGAGAATCTGCACGCACTTTGTGGTGGGTACACATACCTGAATGCTTGTGGAAAGGTTTCTGCGCGTTTTTCGGTGAGGACTCCTATGTGTGCACGTGGACAAACAGAAGAGATAGCAACTAGGTTCCAACTCTGTCGAAGGCACACGGCAAGATTTCCTGCGCTACCTCTTCCTCTCGGTATACCGCTAAGTTTGCGATCGGAAAGAGAAACACAACGATGTATGCTGCACGGAGAAAGAACAGCCGAGCATCTCTTCACAACCTTGTTTGTGATATATGGATGAACGGAAACATGTTGGTGCTTCTGTGAGACTGCGCACACTGGTGCAAGTGGTTGTACATGCATTAGGTCCTTGGGTGCGGGGCTTTCGAAAGTGTGCCTGTAGGCAGGTGTGAATATATGCTGCTGTCTGAACACTCATCATCCATTGTTTACCCAAACATATGGAGATGCACGTTCACGTGTAGCTTTGGACGTAGACAGGTATCTCTGTTTATAAGTAACCATGTCGACGCGTCTGCACACAGACAAGAAAAGGCCCAACTTGCCTCTGTGTGCACCACCTCTTGTCCGTGCAGCCTCTGCTTGGAGTAAAAAGGGCTAAGAAACAGAGCCATAGAAAGGGATCTTAGTCTGCGTTATTTCCTGTGCTGCTTCTTGATCTCAGGATAGGAGTCGCTTCCGATAGGTTTATTGTCAGCATGTGTGCATGTGCACACTAGGCAAGTTTGTGAGACCATGGGATTTTGTGGCTGTGTTTATAGATGTGTAGGAAATGGGATGCGTATAGTGGTGTGTGATCACAACTGTGTGTGTTCAGTCTGATCTGTGAGTGTAAATATGGAATGAGTGTGTATGAAACCTTGTGAGTACACAGGAGTATGTATGTTTGCGTGCGCCATGATGTGTAACCAACAGCGTGCATGTGCAGGGATGTGAGTACATCGACATCCGCGCACGAGTGTTCCTGTGCGTCCATCTTTTTCCCCGCATCCCCAAGCATGGTTTCCCAGCTACTCTCTTCCTTTGGCAGGTCTGCTGCAGAGAGCGTTTTGCAAAAGGTTCAGGGCCTAGAATAGAGATTCGTTTATCTGGAGACAAGGAATCCTGGAGTTATCAGGGAAACGGGTAATGGAGATGTTCTTGCTGCAGTGGGAGTCCGTTCCCCGTGTGCAGTGAACCAATCTTAGAAACAGATGCTCTCCGTTTCAGAGTTGCACAAGTCTAGATGCTAGAAAGCAAGCATGCCAGCAACAAAAGTCACAGTCATTATATACCAAATCTTATCGCAACAACGACAACCTCAGGGCAGTCCTCAAGAGCCAAGTGGTCAAACAGTTGCTTATTGGTTACACGATAATTGTCGTACTACGCATCATCCCTGGGGACAGGTCTCATGTCACATGTCTCATGTCGGCTTGGCCTCCGCAGTCCTGTGGGTGTGCTTTTTGCAAAGATCATCTAAGGGACGCCATCTGAATACGTTTGGTTATACGGAAAACAACTCATCGCTCAGGCTTCCGGATGTCTATGGTGAAAAGAGCAGACTGACCTAAAAGTGGTCGGTTGCTGACAAGATTCTCGGAGGTTTAGGATTGATTTCTTAAGCGGAAATGACTGCAGAGCATAGCAGGAGAGAATCATTGCAAATGCCTTACTAGGGTCGGGGTGGAGAAAAACCTGCCGGTCATTACATATTCACTACAATTTTTTAACATGCAATAAATACATCCATACTAAGAAATTATTGCGTAAACCGAGGCTGACTGAAGTTCGTTCTTTCACGGTCTTTGCTGCCATCTAGCGTCTTTTTACGACGCATGCAAGTCTGTTTCGGCGGGGCTTCTGAGGGTCTTTTTATGCTTCCGCTAGTCGACGTCTCCACGTTGGCAGCACTTCGCGAACTGCCACCTACTAGTACACACTTACATAAGTAATTTATTGGTTTCTTACTTACGATAAAGCTATTAATTTCTAGTCAAATATAAGCACCCCACTTCTAGAGAACTTAAGGCTCTGCCTCCAGTTTGTCATGCAGGAAGATTCAGAGTTTTAAAATATCCCCTCGTTTTGGAGGTGGTTAGAAAGAATCTATCATGCCATTGGTTAATGACGGGAACGTCCTTTGTAACTAAATCAAAGTCTACATAATTTCGCAGCTTCTCTTCACTGGGGTAGAGTCCCCTGTTCTGGATATAGCCTTGATCTTGTCTTGCCAAGGACGACTACCTAACATCCAGGAACGAAAAGTCTCCGCACAAAAGCTGAAGACAAGACTCAGTCATCTGGCTTCTCAGTATCTGCTTTCCTTTCTGTGTGTTGCTGTGGTTAGCTCTTTCATGCCCAGAGCCAGAAGGAATGCAGTGGTTGCAGCTGCTCTTCCTTTTATGCCCAGCCGAAGTACTTCTTTCCCGATGGAGAAGCGATGCACTCTATTTGAGGTGGAGTGCAGGCAACTTTCCCATGTAACGTGCCGGGAGGTTTACATGTGCCGTAAAAATCAGCCCCACGTTCTCTTACGTGCAGCTGGACCGGTGCAGTTAAGATTTTGACCACGAGGTGGCGCTTTCAAGTGCTAAATGGAACTTGTGCAAAGCGCATGCTCGCTTCTCTCTGTCACTAATGCTCTCACATCGCGATCTGCACCCGGGTCCTCCAGAGCGTGCAGAGGGGCTTCCAGCCCTGGCTCAGTAGGCATCCTCCACCTCATGGAGATTCAGCAACACACTGAGATGCTCCAAAAGCTGAGTCTTAGGCGCAGTGCCCCCCCTCCCTCCCAGCAACTCCCCCAGCAGTTGTGCCTGGTTATACACTAATCCCCGAGGTTGTGAAACCCTCTGTCCCCCTTTGCCCAACAAAAGCTTTCTCAGCGAAGAGGGGGATGTTCACTCGCCTGCCACCTAAATACTATTGGTTAATCAAAACCAGCCCCCCTCACCCTTTCACCAAAAGTGAATGTGGGAGGTTTTTCCTCCATGTGCCTGTAAACCCTCTCCTCTTCCTCAGCATGCTCTGCTCTAATTTTCCAAACCCACTTCCCTCCAAGCAAAACCAAGTGCCTGGATCACTACCCTTAGTCCCAGAATACCTGACAGAACCAGAGAGAGCCCGACAGGGCACGATAGAGGCTGACAAAGCTGAAAGAGCCCCACATTGCCGATAGGGCCTGACAGAGCGAGACAAAGGCCAACAGAGACAAAAAGGTCTTGATGGAGCCTAACAAAGCCCAAGAGAGCCAGACAACGATAGACAGAGCCCAACAGTTGTGCTTTCTTGCCCTTATTCAGACTTCGTCGGGCTCTGGCAGGCAATGTCATGATTTGTAGGGCTCTGTCGGGCTTTGTTCGGGCTCTGTCGTGTATTGCCAAGCTCTGTCAGGCTCTGCTGGGCTTTGTTGGGCTTATTCAGGCTCTGTCAGACTTTGTCAGGTACATTCTGTCCCTGCCGGGCTCTGCGGGTTTTGTGGAGACTTGTCAGATGCTGTCACACTCTGGCAGGCTCTGGCAGGCCCTATTGTGCTCTGTCACACACTGTTGGTCTCTGTCAATTTTTGCTGAGATCTGTTGGGCTCTGTCGATCCCTGTTGGGCCTGTCAGGCCCTGTCGTGTTCTGTCAAGCCCTGCTGGGCTCTGTCGAGCTCTGTCGAGCTCTGTCAGGCTCTGTTGGACTTTGTCAGTCTCTTTCAGGCTCTGTAGGGCTCTGTCAATCCCTGTCAGGTTTTGTCAGGCTCTTTCAGGCCCTGTCAGTCTCTGTCAGGCTGTGTCGGTCTCTGTGTGGCTTTGTCGAGATCTGTTGGTCTCTCTCGGGCTCTGTCAGGCTCTCTTGGGATCTGTCGGGCTTTCTCGGGGACTATGAGGCTCTGTCAGGCCCTGTCAGGATTTGCAGGGCTCTGTTGGGTTTTGTCAGGGTCTGTTGGGCCCTGTCGGGCTCTGTCAGCTTCTGTCGGGACCTGTAAGTCTTTGTCAAGCTGCGTCAGGGCCTGTCGTGCTCTGTAATGCTTTGTTGAGCTCTTTCAGGCTCTGTTGCGTGTTGTCGGCCTCTGTCAGGCCCTGCTGGACTCTTTCGTTCACTGTGAGGCACTGTCGGGATTTGTCGGGCCCTGTCAAGTTGTGTTGATCTCTGTCAGGCCCAAGTGGGCTTTGTCGGGCCCTGAGAGACTGTGTTGGTCTCTCTCAGGCTTTCTCAGGTTCTGTTGGGCTCTGTCAAGCTTTGTCGAGGTCTGTTGGGCTTTGTCAGGCTCTGTCATTCCCTGGCAGAGTCTCTCAGTTTCTGGTAGGCTCTTTCAGGCCCTGTCATGCTCTTTCGGGCTCTGTTGGGCTCTGTTGTGCTTTATCTGGCTCTGTTGGGCCTTATCGAGCTTTGTCAGGCACTGTTGGGCTTAGTTGGGCTCTGTCAATTCCTGTTAGGTTCTCTTGGGCTCTTTCAAGATCTGTCTGGCCTTGTCGGGCTCTGTCAGGCTGTCGAGGTCTGTAAGGCTCTGTCAAGCTGTATCAAGCTGTCAGGTTCTGTAATGCTTTGTTGAGCTCTTTTAGTGTTTTTCGCACTTAGCCTCTATCAGGTCCTGCTGAGCTGTCGTTCTCTTATCAGGGTCTGTCAGGATTTTTCGAACCGTGTCAAGCTCTGTTGGGCTCTGGCAGGTTCTGTTATGCTCTGTCAGGCCCTGATGGGCTCTGTCAAGCTTTGTCGAGCTCTATTGGGCTCTGATGAGTTTTGTTTGGCTCTGTCAGTCTCTGGAGGTCTCTTTCGGATTCTTTTGTGCTCTGTCAGCTCCTGTCAGTCTCTTTTGGGATTTGTGGTGTTCTTTCTATCCCTGTCGGGCTCTGTCAGGCTTTGTCGGGCTCTGTTGTGCTTTCTTGCCCTTATTCAGCCTTTGTTAGGCTCTGTCGGGCTTTCTTGGTGTTTATCGGGCTCTCTCAAGCCATGTCAGGATTTGTTGAGCTCTGTTGGGTTTTGTCGAGCTCTGTCATGCTCCATTGAGAGATGTTGGGCTCTTAGTAGATTTGTTAGGCCTTGTCATTCTCTGTTAGGCCCTGTTGGGTTCTGTCAGGTGCTCTCGGGATCTGTTGGGCTTTCTCAGGCTTTGTCAGGCTCTGTCATGATCCGTCAGGCCATATCAGGCTTTGTCAGGCTTTTTTGGGGCATGTAGGACACTGTCAATCTGTGTCATGCCCTGTCGTGCTCTGTCAAGCCCTGTTGGGTTCTGTCAATCTTTGTCGAGCTCTGTTGGTCTCCTTTGAGATTTCTGGGGCTCTGTCAGGACCTGGCTGGCTCTGTCAGGTCCTGTCGGCTCTTTTGGGCTTTTTCGGGCTCTTTCGATCCCTGTCGGGTTCTTTCAGGCTTTGTCGGGCTTTATCAGGCTTTCTTGCCTTTATTCAGCCTTTGTCAGGCTCTGTCGGTATTTCTCAGAGTCTATCAGGCTCTGTCAGGCCACATCAGGATTTGTAGGGCTCTGTTGGGCTTTGTCGGTCTCTGTTGGTTATTGTTAAGCTCTGTCAGGCTCCATTGGGTGCTGTGGGCTCTTTCAAGCTTTCTTGGGCCCTGTTGGGCTCTGTCAGATTCTGTTGGGTTCTGCTCTGTCAAGCTTTGTCAGGCCCTGTCAGGCTTTGTTGGGCCCTGTCGTGCTCTGTCAGGCCCTGTTGGGTTCTGTCAGGATCTGTCGGGATCTGTTGGGCTTTCTTAGGCTTTGTTGGACTCTGTCATGATCTGTCGGGCCATATCAGACTTTGTCGGGCTTTTTGGGGGGATGTAGGACAGTGTCAATCTGTGTCATGCCCTGTCAGGCTCTGTCGGGCCTCACTAATCTCTGTCCAGGTCTTTTAGGCTGTGAGGGGCTCTGCCTATCTGTGTCAGGCTCTCTGGGGCATTTTGGGGTTTTAATGGGCTCTATCGGGCCTTTTTGGCTTTTGTCTGACTCTGTGGGACCTGCTCGGGCTCTGTCGGGTTTTTTTGGGCTCTGTTGTGCTCTGTTGGGCCCTGTCTCACTCTGTTGGGTTTTGTCTGGCTCTCTATCAATTTGTGGAGACCTGTCCATCTCTACTGGGCTCTGTCAGGATTTGTCTAGCTCTGGGGGTCCCTGTTGAGCCTTGTGAGGCACTGTTGGGCTTAGTCAGTCTCTGTCAATATCTTTTGGGCTCTGCTGGGCTTTGTCAGGCTTATTCTTGTCCCTCTCGGGCTCTGCGGGCTTTGTTGAGCCTTGTCAAACACTGTTGTGCTCCGTCAGGCTGTGGCAGGCCCTGTCGTGCTCTGTCAAGCCCTCTTGGGTTCTATCAGTCTTTGTCGAGCTCCGTTGGGCTCCGTGGGGATTTCTCAGGCTTTCTCAATGTTCGGGTTCAGGGTGGAGAAGAACCTGCCTAGATCTGGATGGCCACATATAATTCCCAGGGAAAAGGGTTTCTCATTTCTGGCACTGTCTGGCCCACTTTGAACACTCTGCAGATGGAGGGAGCTGAGTGCCTGAATGCTGGGGTCCTCTTCCCATCTGTAGGGAGATTCCAGGACTTAGTGAAATAGAAGTGAGGGAATTGGGGAGGGAGCAACGCAGGTGACAAGGCTGTACTAGAGGGATTAAATACCCATGTGTGAGGAATTAAAAGTTTTGCTTTTGTGAAAATTTTGCCCGTCTTAAAGGTGCGGACGGTGTTTTGCTGATATCCAAAGAGGTACCCTGGTGAGACAAAAGTATAAACTTAACAGCAAAGTCTATACTCTTAAGTAGGCATTCTTTCATTTAACAGTACTCTGTATTATCCTCCATAAGTGCTCCAAAGACTGGACGCTCTTGCGTTGCTTGTATTCTCACAATTATTGCATATTCATTACAATTGGAGCGAATTTTTAACATACAACACATCTACAGTAAGAAACAATTGCATAAACCTAGGGTTAGACTGAAGTTAGTTATTTCACGGTCTTTGCTGCCATCTAGCGTCTTTTTAAGAGCATGCAGTCTGTTTCGGCGGGGTTTCTGGGGGTCTTTCCATATGTCTGCTGTTCGACCTCTCCACGTTGGCAGCTCTCCTCGGAAGCGCAACTAGGATACCTTACATGAGTAATTGATTAGTTTCTTACTTACAATACATCTACTAATTTCTATACAAACATAGGCTAAGCACCCTGCTGCTCTACAACTTAAGCTTCTGTCTCCAGCATGTCACACAGGAGGATCTAAAATTTGAAAAGTATCCCTTCGTTTTGCAGGTGGTCAGAAAGCATTTATCATGTCACTGGTTAATGATGGGTAAGTCGTTTGTGCCTTTATGGCAGTCTACATTAATTTAGCAGCTTCTCTTCACTGGGATAGAGTTCCCTATTCTGGACATAACCTTGGCCCTGTAATTGGCCCAAGTAATTAACATCCAGGAATGAAAACTCTCCACACAAAAGCTGAAGACAAGACCCAGGCATCTGGCTTCTCAGTATGTCTTTTCCTTTCTGTGTGTCGCTGTGGTTATCTCCTTCATGCCCAGAGTCAGAAGGAATCCAGAGGTTGCAACTGCTCTTCCTTTTATGCCCAGACGCAATACTTCCTTCCCGATGGAGAGGCAATTCACTCTATTTGAGGTGGAGTGCGGGGAACTTTCCCGCGTAACGTGCGGGGCGGTTTATTTGCCCCGTAGAAATGAGTCCCTGAAAAGAGAAGGTGCAGTTGGACCGCTGCAGTTAATATTTTGACCACGAGACGGCACCGTTAACTGCTTATTGGAACTTACACAAAGTGCACGACTGCCGCTCTGTGTCACCGCTGCCCTCACATCGCCGATCCGCACCCAGCCCTTCCACAGCGTGCAGAGGGGCTTCCAGCCCTGGCTCAGCAGGCATCCGCCACCTCATGGATATGCAGCACCCCACTGAGATGCTCCAAAAGCTGAGTCCTGGATGCAGTGCCCTACTCCCTCCCAGCAATTCCCCAGCAGTTATGCCTGGTTATACACTAACCCCCGTTTTTCTGAAACCCTCTGTCCCCCTTGCCCAACATAAGCTTCTCCAGCCAAGAGGGGGATATTTGCTCACCTGACACCTAAATAATATTGGTTAAACAAAACCACCCCCCTGACCCTTTCCCCAAAAGTCACCGTGGGAGGCTTTTCCTCCATCTGTCTGTAAATACCCTCCTCTTCCTCAGCATGCTCTGCTCTAATTCTCCAAACCCACTGCCCTCCAAGCAAAACCAAGTGTCTGGATGACTACCCTTAATCCAACGACATGCCTGACCTCCCAGGTATAGGCTGAGAAAGTCTTCCCAGTCCCAAACCCACATAGTCCACAGAGAAAAGAAGTAGTATAACCACTTCACTGTTGCATGAAGTAAATAAACTTCAAGGGGTATGGGAGGCCAGTTCTCCCAGGGTAAATTGAGAGGAGGAGTGGATGCAACATATCTGAGGACTCTTACGTGCACGGCTCAAACATGGTGTAATTTCTTCTCGAGTTTGGGGTGCAGGGTTATGTGATGCAAGGTTTTGGGGTGCAGGGTTTGGGGTTCAGGTCGTGGTGGTGCAGGATTTGGGCCTGCAACATGGTTGAGAGTAGAAGGATTTTGGGGTGCAGGGGTTTAGGGTGAAGGATTTGGTAGGGCCGGGATTAGCGGGGGCAGGGTTTGGGTGAGCAGGCTCTGGGATCGAGGGATTTGGTAGTGCAGGTTTTTTGGGGGGCAGTATTTGGGGATTCAGGATGTAGGGGTTGAGGAACTGGGGTTGCAGGGTTTGGGGAGGAAAGATTTGGGGTGCAGGTTTACGGGGGTGCAGGATTTGGGGGTGCAGGGCCTGGGGAACAGTGTTTTGGGGTGCAGGATTTCGGCCTGCTACATCTGGGATGAAGAGTTATTGGCTGGGCAGGGTTTTGGGATGCAGGATTAGGGATGGAAAGATCTGGGGGTGCAAGATTTGAGGTTGCTGAGTTTGGAGGTTAAGGGATTTGGGGGTGTAGAGTTTTTGGGTTACAGGATCTGGTGGTGCAGATTTCAAGGTGCAGGGGTTTGGGGGTTCAGGTTTTGGGGGTGCAGGGTTAGAGGAGAAGAATTTAGGGAGTAGGTTTTGAGGGTGCCAGATTTGGGGGGGCAGCATTAAGGATTGCAAAGTTTTGGGGGCAGGATTTGGGCGTGCGGGGTTTGAGGTGCAGGATCTGGGGGTGCCTGATTAGAGGGTGAAGGGTTTGGGGGTGCAGGGTGTTGGGGAGAAGGATTTGGGGGTGCAGCATTTTGAAGTGCAGGGTTTGAAGGGGGGAGGTTTTGGGGGTGCAAGATTTTGGTGGTGCAGTGATTAAGGGTGCAGGTTTTGGGGGTGCAGTGTTAAGGGGGTGGAGGAATAGGTGGTGCAGGATTTGGAGGTGCAGGGTTGGGGGTAGGGTTTTGGGGGTGCCTGATTTGGGGGTACAGAGTCTGGGGGTGCAGGTTCCTGGGGCTCAGAATTTGGGGGTGCAGGGTTTAGGGCAGTAGGATCATTGGGTGCAGGAGTTTGGGGTGAATGGTTTAGCAGGGCAGGATTTGCAGTGCAGGAGTTGGGGTGAGGGTTTGGGGGTGCAGGTTTTGCATTTTTAAGAACTGGGATGCAGGATTGGGGTCTGGAATTTAGGGGTGGAGGATTAGGGGTTGCAGGGTTCTGGGGTGCAGGATCTGGGGTACAGGATTTGGAGGAGCAGGGTTTAGGGTAGCAGGATCTTAGGGTGCTGGGTTTGGGGTAGATAGGATTTAGGTTTTCAGTGTTCGGGGGTGTACAATTTCAGGGTGCAGAGTTTGGGGGTACAGGGGTTTAGAGGAGCAGAGTTTGGGGGACAGAGTTTAGGATGCAGGTTTTGGGACTGCAGGATTTGGGGGGCAGGATGTGGGCGAGAATTGTTTGTGGTGCTGGGTTTTTGGGGGTGTAAGATTTGAGGGTGCAGGTTTTGGGGGTTCAGGACGTGGGGCTGGAGGATTTGGGGGTGCAGGTTTGGGAGTTCAGAGTGTGGGGCTGCAGGGTTTGGCGGTGCATTTTTGGGGGGGGAAGGACTTGGTGGTCCAGGGTTTTGGGTGCAGAGTTTAGGGTAGCAGGATCTTGGGGTGAAGGGTTTGGGGGTGCAGGACTTTGGGATATAGGGTTTAGGGTAGCAGGATCATGGGGTGAAGGGGTTTGGGGCGAAGGGTTTGGTAGGGCAGGATTTGGGGGTGCAGGTTTTGGGGTGAGGGTTTGGCTAGCAGAGCCCCAGAGGGCAGCCTGGAGACAAGGGCAGCAGAGCACAAGCTGGTGTCAGCACAGCACAGAGTGACAAGCACAGGGACACCCCAACACGTTGTGCAGCTGCAGCCTTGCACTGTGCAAGCTGGGGAGCCCCAGTGGCTTGGCTACAGCCCTGCCAAGCCCACAGGGAGGGACCCCGTGCACAGCCACATCAGAGCACATGCGTGCAGAAAGGGTAAAACCTCAGTTGCCAGGTGTCGTTTCAACCCCAGAGGCTCCTCAATAGTGAGCTGTCCTCCAGACACCTCCCATCCAGCTGCAGAATGGAAGTAGCAGCCTCAGCACTTTGGCAGGAGCAGTGAGCTTTCTGCCTCCCAGCCCCACTGAATAGCAGCAGAATTCATTATAGCCCTATTTCACTTCTCCCTCCAATTATCCCTCTGGACAATGGGCTGGGGCTGCAGCAGAAGGTCCCTTTCAGGAGGTGCCAGTGGCAGGACATGCTGGTTGGGCTCAGCCAAGAGCTCATTTGCTGGAGGCCAGTGATCTGAGTCCAGCAAATGCCACTTCTGGGCCTGGGCAGTGACTGAGCACAGGGTGGCAGGGCCAGTGACACTGGGGATGCTCCCTGCAGGGCAGGAAGCACTTGTTAACGAGGGCAAGCACCCATCTGTGAACCACCTGCAATATGAGGGCATATTATCCATCATCGTTTCCTACCTCCTCAGCTGCTGTCACTTCCAGGTACAGGTCCTCCTGCCTTTGTTTGGAAAATAAATGGTTCTGACAAAAGAGCTGCCATACCTGCAGATTTTATTGACACATACCTTTGATATTCAGAGCAGTGGTTGTGGGGAGGCACTTCTGAGAGTCAGCCTTTGTTTTCAAATGCACACGCATATTCCACCAAATTTTAATCTGAAGAATAATGTTCTGCATATGCCACTCTGATTCCTTTTTCCAGTTTCCATAAAGTTAGAAGATTTGATGAGGGGCCAAAAGAGATAGAAATATTTGAGTTAGTTCCAACTGCACCTAAAGAGCTTCTGCTCTGCTTTATGAAGCTCCTGGTCTCCCTAATTACAAAAACAATGGTGTCCCTGGTGCTGCCATTTTGTGTGCTGAGGAGATTTTCATGCCCCGATGCCACCATTTCATGTTTTGAGGTGATTCTGGTGACACTATTTTGTGTTTTGAGGCGGTTCTGGTGCTGCTATTTTGTGTTTCGAGGTGATTTTGGTGTTCCTGGTGCCACCATTTTGTGTGCTGAGGTGATCCTGCCACGTCTGGTGCTGCCATTTTGAGTCCTGAGGTCCTACAACTCTGGGATTGAATTCATACTTACGGAATTTAAACAAACAAATAAATAGTCTCAGCATACCCATGTATTGTTTTTTAATAGAATCATAAAATCATAGAATCATTTAGGTTGGAAGAGACTCTCAGGGTCACTGAGTTCAACCATAACCTGACTCTAGCTCTAATACATAATACAAATATTGACAGTTTGCAAGGGACGAATCATGGAATAGCCGTGCATTATTTCAGCTATAATTTGAAAATTGAAACATTTTGAGTAAATGAAAAATAAGAGAAAGTCACCAGCTTGTCTTGATGATAATGGCTAACTAGAAATATTGGAAAAGAATATGTTTTCTCCCAGGGAAGCTCTTTCAAAGTAGCAGTTTCTAAATCTATAAATAAATTTTTTTCCCTCCCCACTTTGAGTGATCTGAAACAGATCAACGTCAAAATTTGAAGCTGAAAATGTTTTCTCCTGGTCAGTGCTTTCCATTGCATGTTCAACGTTCAACAGTCTTTGCTGCATGCTCGACCATTGTGTATCAGATCATTTATTAACCTTGTTATTGCTAATGGATAATTTGTTGTTAGGTGTAAACAACCGAATGCTTATGATGCCATTCCAACTGAAAATACTTTATTTCTTTGCAGTACAAGTTGAATTCATATGGTTTCCAGCCATTCTACATGGGTCTTGAAGAAGATGGCAATGCCCATGGAGTTCTCTTGCTTAACAGCAACACAATGGCTAAAAAAAAATAATAAAATTTTGCTTTCTTTTGTCCATTAGTTTCCCTTCAGTGTTCAGTTTTTGCCTTACACAGGCATTTGTTGCCTTCTCACACTTTTCCAGATGTGACCTTCTAGCCCATGCCTGCTCTGACCTATTGCACAACTGGGGGAATTCTGGACTTTTACATGGGGGGCCAACACCAGAGCTCATTCGGTACCATTCTCTTTTTGCAAATTCAAAGGGTTTTGGAGTTCTTTTGGTTTGGTTTGGTTCACCTTTTTTCTCTTTCTTTTCCTTTTTCTTTTTCTTTTTCTTTTTTTCTTCTTATTTTTGTTTTTATTCTCTTTTTTATTCTCTTTGTTCTCTTTATTATTTTTAATCTGTTTTAAATTTATTTTATGTTTTTTATGTTTTTTCTTTTTATTTTGTTTGTGTTTTTATATTTACTTTTTAAATTGTCATCGTTTTCTTCTGTTCTGTTTTCACCTATTTGCAATAATTATGATGATTTCTTTTCCATTTTCAGCTGGTTGGGTGACCTGTCATGCCACCCTACTGGGCACTGGGATTCCAGTTGTGCCACTGTGGGTATGAAAATGACGCCAAAATCACCAAGTTGGTGGAAGACATGAAAGCAGCCAGGATACCCTATGTACGTTGAAAGTCATTACATATTGCGATGCTGCTTCAATTTCTGGTTTTGGGGTATTATCTAATTTAAAACAGTAAAAGAAATATTACCACTAATGCCACAGTTCAACTCTTCCATGCACTTTGCAAGGAAACAAAACAAAGCAATTTTGTTTGTGTTATACATCATTCTGTGCTGAAAAAGCTACATTTTGGTGTGTTTTGGGGAAAATTACAAAAGCTACCTAAATTAAGCATGGCTTTCATTGTACAAACATGAAATGTTTTACAAACATCCAATTAGTTCGGCATGGAGCGATTCCCTTGTTTCCGGACAGTGTGTTGTAACACGGACGCAGGCAACATCTATATCGATATATATTTATACATCTGCACAAATATTTTTTTGTTCACATGTATGAATTTCTGGTTTTTTCACCATAAATATGGTGGTGAAAGCTGAGTTTCTGACTGGATGGGTTGTGGGAGTTTGTTCATCCGATAACCTGAGCCTTAAGCTGCAGCAGATTCCAATGTTACATTAAAAAAAATCAGTACCTTGCCTATTTTTGCAAATGGATGATGAACTTCCTGATGGATAATGTCATTCAGGAAATGACCAAAAAAAGCCCTTTATTTTATTTTTTTTGGTGTAAACTACAGGATATCCAATATGTGGATATTGATTATATGGAACGGCAGGTGGACTTCACCCTCAACCCGCGCTTCGTGGGATTACCAGCTCTAATTAACAAAATCCGAGAAGAAGAAATGACGTTTATCCTGATCATGTGAGCCTCTAATTCTTGCTTTAAATTACAGCTTTAAATTCCAGTTGAATTCTGGTTTTAAGATACAGTACGGCATTGCAGAATACAGAACGTGTTTAATGGCATTTCAGTACTTGTCTTTCGAGCATAAAAATGGTATTTATTTTTCAATTATTTTATTAATGAAATAAATTAATTTTTAATTATTTTAAATTATTTTTTATTAATTAATGAATCCTTTAATTTTAGGACTCAGCCACATCTGGTAATGAAACCAATTACCTCGCCTTCACAAGAGCTTTGGAGAAGGATGCCTCCATCAAATGGCACAATACTGATGACATCATGTATGCAAAGCTGGGATTCTTAAAAAAGAGGATTATTTTACTAAACAAACATCACACAAGGTCAGACGTTGGGGAGAAGACGTCTGATTTAATGTATGTTCCCAAATTTAGATGACAAGTTGAATGCTACAAATGGAAATATATTTGGTTTGCGTCACCATTGGACGACGTGGCAGTGAAGCTTTATTGCTGTTGATCCTCAATTTTTAATCCAGTTAAATCCGATTATTTTACCATCTCTTTCTTCCTCTCAGGTCTGGCTGGATCTTCCCAAAGTCATCGTTAACGACTCACTGGATTGGGACACCCAAGTGGAGGTAAATGCTGATTATCTTTGGGGACTGACACAAACAGAGAGGGAGCAGCAAATTTGTTAAGGTTTATAGAACTTAAATGTGTGATAACATTTCATCTATGAAGTCAGACGCAGAAAGTGCTCAGTTTTTCTACCAGAACATCCTAAAAACCTAAATAAAATCAGAGTGAGGTTAATAATGTAAATAAAATCAGAGGTCAGAGTCCAGGCTTTCTGTCACAATATATAAAAACTGTAGCAAACCCATGATTTATTTAAGAAAAAATTAAATTTGTATTTTTTTAAATAACTAAACTAATCCCAACATTTTAGTAGTAGGACACTTGTGTCTATGCTTCAATATTTTTTTTTCTTTTCCAGATCTACCGGGCGTACACCGCTTTTCCAGATTTCTTCCGCAATTCCACGACCAAATGGTGGAGGAGAGAAATCGCTGAAGTCTACACCAACCCCCGCAATGCATCGCAAAGCTTGAAATTCGACAGCATCTGGATAGTAAGTGTTGAAAATTATTCTATTTCCGAGATTTTTCTGCGTCTTTTTATCCCAGGATTGGCTCTCAATACCTCAAAACCCTCTTCTGATGCCTCCAAGGAAGGAAGGAAATAGACGTTTAATGTTAAATATAATTTCAAAAGTTTAAAAATCCTTCTTCTGAACAGCATCATTATTTCTGCTATTTTTTTCCATGTTGAAAAATTTTACTTTCTTAAATCTTCATTATTTACTTGTGACCCACCTAAAGGCTCTTTTGCAGTGTTGTTGTTGTTCCGTGAATTCGTAAAGTTGTTTTTTTTGGTTTAGGTTTTTGTGTGTGTGCATGTTGGTTTTTTAATTTTGTTTTATTTGATTTGATTTCTATTTTATTTTATTTGTTATTATTTTATTTTAGTTTTGGTTTATTTTTTACTATTTTATTCTCTTGTTTTATTTTCTTTTATTTTGTTTTACTGGCAGTGAGAGACTACTTTTTTTTACCATTATTACTTCTGCAAGGTAAAATGAAATGAACAGGTTTAGCTTCCTTCTTAAATGACACGGACTTGCAATAGCTGTAGAATCTATTAAATATTAATAATATTTCTATAGAAAACCATAAAAAATCTAGAAACCCAGGAAAATATTTGCAATTTTCACGTATCCCGGCTGCAACCAGAGGATCATGGGCACCGAGAACAAGCACCATCATTACTAAATTCAGAGATTTTAGAAATTCATGTATCTGTAGCAATATTTTCTGTATTGATTTCACTTTTCACAGAGGAAAATCTGCCCTTTTCTGGAAATATAGTTGAGAAATAAGAAATGGAAGCCTCTGCCTTCAATTAATCTCTATGAATTTTGTGCTTTACTCTCTGGGAAATGAGAAATTCAGAATCTGCCTATGAAGGGAATTTCTCATCAGAAAAAATTATCCATTGAATCAGTGTTTTTTACTAATTAAGAAATGCAATGAGTAGTCCTGAAAATCTGAAATTCCCTGTTCATTTAATGTACTTGGTCAGCCTGCTGGCAAAGACAATTAAATATTCAGGGCACAACTAAAATAGCTGAAAGGAACTAATGTATTAAATTTAAGAGGAATGTGTTAATCTGGCATTTCGCTTTCTGTTTTCAGGACATGAATGAACCTTCGAGCTTTGTTAACAGCGTCGTTGGTGACTGCAGAAACCAAGAGCTCAACTTTCCGCCATATGTGCCCCGTGAGTCTGATCACTGCTGTAAAAAATGTAAACATTTTAAAATAAATTTTTTTTTTGCTAGATTTTTGTATCTATTTTCTATCTTGGGACTTTGCTTTGGACACAGTCAAGACTGCGGCTGTAAGGGTTTGTAAAATTAAAAAATACAGTTAATAACTAAAACTTTAAAAAATATCCTTGTGCCTCCTCTGATGAGTTGTTATAATATGTAAAATTTTAAGGCCTAATTTGAGGAATGATAATGAAATCCTTGCTCTTCTCAGAAGGGCTTTACTACTGATGTAAATTAGTATTAAATAGCAATAACTCACTGCTGCTTGGTTAGAATCCTCCTGTTGCCTCCTGATGTATTTAAATATCATTTCTCAGGAAGCAGAATATTCAGAATGGACTTTCCTCCAAAGTTCTCTGTGTATATGGTGTTGGTTACAAAAAATTGCAATATTTAGGATAAATTCTGTTTACTCTTTATCCTCTTCAGTCTATAACTGAGTTGCTATTAATATTTCTCTCGCAAGGCCAGGTACTTACACGGCATCAGGAATTTCAGAATTGCCTAAAGTTTTGCAATAGAATTCCAGAATTTCCTACATTTCTGAAATACGATTTCAGAATTTCCTTTATTATAGTGTTGAGCTTCTTTTGGCCTTGCATCACAGGAAGGAAAACGAACATAGATTTTAAAATATAGCCTACAATCCAACCATACTTAAGTGAATTTCATTAAAATAAATGAAATGGTACTGAAAAGGGAAATTTCACTTCTGAAATGTAAATTGTGTGCCTAAGTTTTCCTTTTTAGAAATTGTTTTCTCAATCCCAAGGCTAATTTGATTGAAATACATATATTTCATACCAAATCATATTGAAGCCTATTTTCAATAGCGTCTGATTGAATGATAATATAATAATAATGTTTCGTTTCTAGTTTAACAAGGTTTTTAAAGATCTCCACAACCTTAACCCCTCTCCTGGTAATATTTGTATTCATTCAATTCAATTAATTATTTATTTAATATTAGCATAAATAAAGAAAAATCTACTTGAATTTTTGACTGAACAGATGGCACATCTAGCAGCCGACAAGATGGGAAGGACAAAATAACAATAATAATAACAACAACAACAACAACATCATCATCATCATCAACAACAATAACATGTTTTATTTATTATCAGCCAAATCTAAAGGAAGTTGGTTATTTTAAGTAGAGAGCAATTAAACATAAAGGGGAATATGATAATTCGTTCTGTCAAGAAATATTTTCTTCTGGTTTAGAGGCACTATAATTTATATAATAATATGTATTACATATAATTACACCACATTGGTCTAATTTCATTACTAAGGGAATTTAAGTGAATTGAGTAGTATTCTTTCATAGGAATTCTAGTGTCACAAAAGCTTCAAAACTTTTAGAAAAATTGATAATAAGCTATTTGAAACAGGGTTTTTTTGGCTGTTATGGTGGAGGTACCAAGACAGCAAAAATGTTTCATCAGTGAAGGGCTTTAACTGGCATTTTTGGTGAAATTTTACAGATTGCAGAGGAATTTTAAGAAATCAGACAGGTAATGAGCCACACAACATGATCAACAACATATTACATGTTTTAGCAAAAGGTGAAATTAAGATAAATTAAGACGTAAAAATTCTGCCTGTTATGTTTTTTTTTAAACCCTTTTCTTTTTTATTTAAGTGGGGGTTTTTGTTTGTTTGTTTGTTTTTGTTGGGTTTTAATATTTTTTTTACTTGATCACCCGTACACGGATCTTGCTGTAGTAGTCCAATAATTCTTTAAGGACATAAAATATGTTATTTATTATTTGAGGAATGAGGGAGAAAAGAAAATAAAGAAAATTAAATTCCCTTCAACATCATCCTTGAATAGTTATTAACTGCTGACCTAAACCATGCAACTTTTTTTGCTTACAGAAAAGCCAAATAAAATTAAATTTCATTCCAAGCTGTGTCCCATCAACTGGTTCTTCTTTGCTGTGAGGCCTGTTCCCACCCTGAGACAAAAACTTCAACTTTAATATGACCATTTTTAGACAAATCTGTACTGGCTGTTTCAACTAATCTTATTTCTTTTGCAACAGTCATGGACCAAAAGCTATTTTTTCTTCTAATGCCCTTTCAGCAACTCACGCTGACAGGTCTAACATTCCCTGTGTTTCTGTTTTTTCCCTTGGTTTGAATTTTGTTCAGATAATTTTTAACCATTGCTGCAAATTGTAATTATTATTGTAATAATGGACTAATGTGCCCTGGACTAGATCATGTAACCCTGAAAAAAGTGCATAAGTTGGGCCACACTTGTGTTTTTCCATAAAGTCTTAACTGGAAATCCTTAATTTAGTGACACCTGGTTTTGAAAATTCATTTTCTAATAACAAGTTGGTTGACACTTAATTCTTAGTTTCTGGAGATGTGTTAATCATAATTGCGATTAAAAACCCATACATTTGTTTTACAGTTGCTCCTGGTCACAGGCAGAGCAGGAAGATGAGCCACCCATTTTATTTTTGGAGTCACGAGTAAGACTTTTTATCATTATTTTTAGTTCTCAACCTGTTGGTTTCTCCTCCCAGCACCTTGCGGAGCATCATGATGGAGTGAGGAATCATTGTCACCGGCTCGACCTTGCCCAGCAGTGCGAAGTGGTTGGGACATTGGCTGGGGGATAACATGGCTGCCTGGAAACAGCTGGATAAATCCATCATTGGTACATTGGTGATAACGCAATTTATAAAAATTATGAAATTTTTTATAAAAAATTTATTAATTAAAAAAAATTTAATAACAAATTTATTCCATGTTTTGTCTTGATCTCGTTCCATTTTTTTTCAGCCAAAACAGGCTACTCACTTGGGCAGTTGGAATTTACAGCCAATTTCTTCTTGACCTCTTTCGTATCGCCTCTTAAGAAAGTTCACTGTTTCTATAGGCATTGAGTTTGATTCGTGGGTTTGAGCAACACGTCATCCTCAAACTCATCCTCTCCTTGTTACCCAAAATCTGCTGCTTTGCTTCTGAAGAAATGGGGGAGTTCTGGAAATTATTTTCTTTTTCTCATCCTGAGAAACCCTCACTATATCAAATAAAAACGTGTAGTTGTTATTATTGAATTATTTTTTATTTCATTGGAGGCATGTTGGAATTTAGTCTCTTTGGAATATCTTACGTAAGCTCCCAATTTATTACTTTATATTTCAGTTATCTTTATTAACAAAATAGTATTGCCATTGGATTTTTTTTTTTTTTAAATTTTCAGACAGGAGCTGATATCTGTGGCCTCTTCGGAGACTCAGAGTACAAGCTGTGTGCTTGGTGGATGGAGCTCGGTGTCTTTCACCTGTATTCGAGGAATCACAATGGCAAAGGATGAAAGGTGGGCAACTTCTGCATTTGCTTTCACCAAGTTGTTTTTTTTTTCCTCATATTTTCCCCATTTCCTTTATTTTTTAATTCCCCATTTATGCCATTTTCATGTAAACACACCACAACTATAAGAATAAAATTATTTTTCACGTGTTCCAAGTAAACATACCAACTCTACAAGACCAAAATAGTTATTTTTAAAATGTAGTTAATTTTTATTTCAATGTGCCACACTTAACAAGACTAAAATAATTACTTTTATGACTATACAGATTTAAAGGGGCAACACTGACCTTAGTATTATTCATAATTTTCCAGCAAATTAGAAAACGGACCAGTGCAATGAGATACCTGAGTATCTAAAATTCCTGTACTTTGCCCACTTCATGCTATAAAATATTGTATTTCTTTTAAGAATAAATGAAAATAACTGTCTAAATGCCGGACTGTGCTGAGGAGTGTATGACAGAAAAATGGCAATAAGGGAAATAGTGTTTTTATTCACATTAGAGCTTTAGGTTGAGCAGAGCTGTTTGGTTTTCGTTAAAGAATAGAGAAATAAATAGAAGTACTCAGAATTGAAGGAATTTGCAAAGCTCCACCCAGATCTCCTCAGCTGCGCTTTGATATGTTGATTTTAAGGCATGTTTGACAATTACTGCCACTAAATTATATGAATTTATGGGTAATAAGATGAAAAAAAAGATGCTAAAGTCATTTTTTCCCCATCGCTTCCTACCAAATAATCCTCTTTGAATAACAAGAGATTCTTTTGTTTAGAGGCAAGATCCTGTTGCCTGGAATTCCACATTTGAAGACATTTCCAGGAACGTGCTGAATATCCAATATTCTCTCCTGCCGTATCTGTTCATGCTGATGTATGAAGCCAACACCCATGACAGCACTGTTGTCCGGCCCCCGCTGCACGAGTATGTGTCATGTTGTCCGTCCCGCTGCGTTAACCAGCAGTTCCCAGGGAAATCCACAGGATCGAGGCTGGGGATCGAGTGAATCCCCAGGGAGTTGTGGATGATGCCACATTGGGTGCGAGTGTTGATCTGCTGGGGAGTGGGAAGGATCTACAGAGGGATCTGGACTTGGGGGCGTTGGTGACAGCGGTTGAACATAAGCCAGCATGCGCCAAGGTGGCCAAAAAGGCCACCAGCATCCTGACTTGCGTCACCACCAGTGTGGCCAGCGGGACAATGGCAGTGACCATCCCCTGTGCTGGGAACTGAGGAGGCCAAATCGCGAATCTTGGCATCAGTCTTGGGCCCCTCACCTCAGGGCTCAAAATGGCAGCACCATAGGTGGCAGGATCGCCTCAGGGCTCAAAACAGTGGCCACCATTTTTTTCTTCACTACAAATAAACTTAATATATAAATTTTAAAGCTCATTCTCATCATCTGGAGTGATAATACTGATTACAGGTGTTTGGTTGGTTGGAGGTTTTTTTGTTTGTTTTAAACATATTTTTAGAGTCATAAGACTTTATTTGTACCTGTTCAGAAGGGTGAATATGTGCCAAAAACTGTTTAATGCCTTAACGTTAAAGTCTAATATTTACAAATTCTTATGTTCCCCTAAAAAATACTGAATTGTCAGTGTGGAATCCCAACCTAATTTTCCCTAATTTAAGACCTGATGCTGACAAAGTACCTGTCAAGAAAAAAATGGTTCAAATCAGAAAGTAACTGGGCCACTACTTAATTTTGCTGTTGCTAATAGCAAGTAAGATTGATTTTTTTTTTAAGTTTTGTGCTCTAAATATCCTAAGTAAAATTTTAATATATATGTAGATATATGCCAGCAAGCCTAAAGAAACAGCAGAGATGAAAATTAATAAGTGGTATTTCCCCAATAATTTCCACTTTAGGATCTTAAGACACATTTTCACATTAGGATCTTGACAAGCATTAACTGATGTATTTATAAATAAAATGAGATTTACTTTTCTTAATTATGTATTATTAATAAATATATTATTATTATTATTATTATATTACAGGGTGTTTCAAAAGAGATGAACCCAATTTCAAACTGTGTGATTTCACATTGGGTCCATCTTTTTGAAATAATCTGTATAATAAAATTTTACACTATATAAAATGTATACTATATAAGAATATATAATATAGAGAAAATATACAGGTATATAATATATATTTATAAAACATAATATTTATTAAATATTTACTACTTGTTTGCTATATTTTATATTATTTACATTTATATTATATAATCTAATATGTAATATTTATTTATAATCATCACCTATTATAATTATTACATCATTATATTATTGTATAAAATAATACATTATATATTATATATTATACACTGTGCATATAATAATTATATGAAAATTATATAATGTTATATATATAATATATAATATGTATTAATATATATAAAATATATAACTAATATATAATTAAGTATATATAATTATATATTAATAATTATAAATAAAGTGTTATTACTGGGAGCATGCTTACAGTTGAGGAGATGGTTGTTTTTTTGAGAAAAAAGGCTTCAAGGAGGAAATATTTGGGCAAATGCTGACACTGAGGGTTCCATCACTTTTTCTTGCTTTACAGGTTTGTGGACGACAAACTGACATGGGAAATCTAGAAACAATTTCTGTGGGGACCAGCACTGCTCATCAGCCCTGTCCTGGAACAGGTGAATTATCAAAAATAGATAAAAAATGGAGTAAAATTTAGCTCAAGTCACTTCTAATATTTTCTTCAATTTCTAATATTGTCTAAATGTTACTTTTTGGCTTTAATAGATTTAAACCAAAAATGTTTAATTCCAGGGTGCTGTAGTGGTGAACGCTTACTTGCCCAACACCTGCTGGTACGATTATCACACAGTAAGTATTTTTAAAAAATATATTAATTTATTTTTCTTAAACCTTTCAATGAAAATTATAATTTATTTTCCAAGAATGGAGGGGAAGAAGACAAAAAATTTTAACAGTTTCTATGGCCTCAGGCTTCAAACATTGCTCTGATTATCAGGTGTTGTAAAATCAGTTCATATATGTAGAATTTCAGATTTTATCTTGAAAATACGTAGTTCTGTGTTAAAAAAGGATTTGCAGTAACAACTTTTTTATTATGGATTTATATTTATTTTGTATTTAATATATATTTCTTATGTATTTATTTTCTACATTATTATGTATTTATCCTATATTTATTGCTAGATTATATATTTATATTATATAATATGTATAATATAAATAATATATAATATATATAAAATATATTTAGTCTGTATTTACAAACTTTCATTCAAAAAATTTTTAAATGGGTAATTCAAAGAGACTATATTTTAAAAAATTATTTTAAATTTATTAATCATAAATAGGATGAGTATGTTTACTTCAGGGGACAATTCAGAAATTTATTGACTCCTTTGGGACATATCAACCTGCACATCCGAGGCAGCTACATCCTCACTCAGCAAGGTCCTGCTAATACCACATTTTACAGGTATTAATTATTAATTATTATTTTTCCTTTTTAAAAGGAGATATTTAATTAGCAGCCTGGCAGATAAATTGTGTCTTAATTACATAGCGAGAGCATTTTTTTTGCACTCCTTAATTTCAACCTGGGAAAAATGAAATTTTCTGCTTTTGTATCTCCCATTTTGTGTGAACATTTGCAGTCCTGAGAAAATCAATCTTAATTATATGATAGGGTTTTTTTTCTCTTTTTCATTTCCTCCCTGTGGTCATGTTTAAACGCTCTGAATTGGGGAAGGCTGGTACCAGAGATAAATTGTGTGAAATGTCTAGAATATAAATTATAGCACCTGAAAACCATAAAATGTGATTTCCCAAGAAAAATATTATAAGTTCTTTAAATCTTATTTTATTTTGTAGCTGAAGAAACCCGTTGGCACTTACCCTTGCATTGAGTGACAGTTCAGTTGCAGAAGGGCAGCTTTATTGGGATGTGATTCTGTGAAGTCCTGGGTGGGACCTCACAGCAAACTGGAACTGGATTCAGGGATGCAGGGTCTCAGGCCTTAGATTGCAGGGACAACAGGCACGTTCCTCTTCAGACGATGGCCATGGTCGAAGAAAGTGAGACCCTTGTGATCTCCCTCTTTTATAGGGTGTATGACACGTATGGGATGGAATACTCAGCTGGTCAGTTTTAGTCACCTGTTCTATCTGCCCCTCCTTGCAAATATGCCCCTCTCAATTATGGGATGTTATCAGAATTCTTAGTTGTTATAGCAATAAATCTAAACATGAGCCTGTCCTGCATTCCATTGGTCATCCTTATCAGTTTCAGAGCACGGTGTCTGAAAAACATGTAGCTAAATTCAGAAAAGTGCAGTTACTTAGAAGGTACTTAGAAGAACTTAGCTGAAAGGAAAGTTCACTAAAAGAGAACTGGTCTTGTTTTTAACAAAACCAGGACAGAAAGGTTCCTTGCCATACATACTTTATGTATAAAGACACATGACAAAGTGTTTTATCAAAATAAAAAGATTTTATACTTTTGCATTTAAAAGAGAAGAATTGCTACAAACATGCTAAAATTACATACATGTTCAAAAACTTTTCAGTGCTTTCTTTTGAAGTTTAGCGTTTTGGCAACAATAAGTTTTTCTGTATATACTTCAAAAGTTGGCTATCATAATACTGATATAAAATACTTCATATAAACTAAGGTCAGGTGCATGAAATAAAATATGTAATAGAACATACTGTTTATATAAACATTTAAAGTATAAATTTCATTAGATAACATGCAAATACTGCAATATTTTAAATGGCACTTAAATATAGATACTGAGAATCTTTACAATTTTGCATCCAATATGAGATTCTGAAATGTACAAAACTATAAAAAGAACATATTTCTTCATTGAAGTCAGGTACTATTATAGAACTTGATTGTCATTTTACAAGCATTGAACCCAATGTCCTGCAAATCTTCACTAGTCCCAAGTAAAGACATCCACTCAAATAGGCCCAGGGATAGCTAGTTTTCTTCATAACAAAACATGAAAGCATATTTACATGAGAATAAACTCTCAAATTTTTGGTAAGGTAATTAAGTAGCAGCAAGTTATTTCTTCCAAAAATGAGGCTTAAAATAGGTGCCTACTTTTCATTGTCACTGATACGCACCTATATAAAATTAACATTCTTCAATAAACTCAAAATACTATTTTATTGCTGAAAAAAACCCTATAAAATCCCTTATTGCAAAAATTAAAAAAAAAAAATCATGTCAGAACCTTCCAGAATATTTTTATGTTTCTAAGATCAATGGAAAATAATGTAACTGCTGAAACAGTCATCTGACTAGTAATGAATAAAAGAATAATCTTTTCACATTATTCAAAATACTTTCATTTCTTAATTGAAAAAATATTAGTTCATCAAATCTACAATTTTTGTTTTCTGATTCAGTGATATACAATTCTGAATGTCCTTTACAATACAAAACACCACAATTCTCATGCATATTTTCTAAGCAGTTATATATAATATATTAATCCTGACAAGGTGAATAAAAGGCTTATGATCAGGGAGCGCTGAACAGGCATCACTTGAACAGAAGGAGAAGAAATGCTAAATGAAACTTGTACTTGAGATGTAATTAGAGCTGACAGTGGTACGTGTGATGCTAATGTTGGACTGTCTGAATTTATCAGTGACTCTATCTTTTCTGCTTCTTTATTGCAGGCTTCAATCTAAGAAAAAAAAAAAGTTATTATTTCTCTTCCTGCCATGTAAAATGACAATGCAAAAATGTTGCTAGATAGCAAAATTCAGGAAAGAAAACTTGAGTTAGTCCTCTCAGCACATAAGATTTATATTATTTTGGGGAGTATTTCTTAGAAAACATGTTAGAGCTCTCACCATAGATTTTGGTACCGTCAAAATTACTGTGGAAGCCCTGAGTAGTAGCAAAGGGGAAGGAAGGAAGCTACGTACAAGTTATCACGAGTGATGTTTCAATGTTGATGCCCAAAAGCTCACGGTAAATTATAATTAAAGTAAGTAACTCTAAAACTGAAGACTTACTTTCTGATTGACCAAGATACTGCCTTGAAGTCTGCAAGAGTGGAAAAATCAGGATTTTCTACTTATTGGGCTTTTTCTTCCAAATCAAGGAAAACTGATTTCTTTTATGGGAAGGGAAGAATGGAAGTAACAGGAAAACCTGAGAAAACACAGGTTTCTATTCCTCCACTGATGTGATGATAATTATGAATTCATGTTAGCGAATCCATTTTTTCCACCTTCTACTGCAACCCAGGAATCAGTTTAGCACTAGGTCTCTTTAACAATTCTGGAAGCTGCCTCTAGTGAAATTTTAACTTGACAAACTTAATATCTGGATGCCCAAAGCTTTGAAAATTGAGAAACTTCTAGCTCAGCAATGGTTGTCACCAGTGAGATGAGCAGCCTCTCCCTGGTTTCAGGTGGCCTCTCTAATTTCAGAGAGTCTTCCTCTCCCCAGGAGTCCGACAGCACCTGCTGCAGATGGAATGAGAGCTGACAACATTGGCAAGGCTCAAAACCTTGTTTCCTAAGTCCTGGTAACATTTTGGGCTATTTCTGCTAAAGGAGGAGACGTAAGTTGAAGCTCCATTGCACATAACAGAGTTGCTCTAGCAGCATGGGCAAGCAAAATACATTCAATATATCTGGCTGAGAAACAACTCCCCTACTAGATACTGCAGCTTGCAAAGTTTATGGCAGTGATTCTGTCCCCTCATGTTACACCACTACTGTAGTCTATCCCAGAAGCAATACTGAGCATGCAAAATTAGACTGTAGAAATAAAATGGAAATGGGTAGCAGCCATCAATATAAAATTAACAACAACAAGGAAATGAACCTGGCTGAATTCTGTTTGTATTGTAGAAGAGAGAGATTGTGGGCAGGCTTTTTCTCCCCTTCCTTTTCAAAGGTAAATCCTTCATTGTACACTAGCACACATCAACATGTCAAGTTAACAGAATAAACCAGTCACAGCACCTAATCTCACAGGGGACTTGATTATAAAGTGCTGTCAGGAGGGTCAGGCAAGAGTATTAGAAACAACTATAAAATGGCAACAAATTATGTTCCTTTTAATAGGAAGAAGATATCCTCACTGGTCTTGCACAGGTCAACAAGTAGAAAGTGAAAATTAAACAACAGCTCCAAGACAATAATAATGCAATACATAGCGAGAGCCTTATTTCTATTGTTCTGAACTGCTCCTAAGAAAATACTGTAAGGAATTGGAGCTGTATTTGTTGGTCTACCTTTAGAGTTCAGTACTGTGAGCGTCAGTTTCCTGTTTGCTAGCATGAACTAGCTACAGCACAGCAAGCTGGGCAGCTTATTGGAATGTTACTTCCCCTTTAAGGTCATAATAGCATTTCGGGATCTCCCAGAACTTTTCACCATAAGGTGGAAAGGAATATCAAAACCAAGATGGTCTCAAAACAGTATCAACAGATGCTCTTTGGTATGAACTACTGCTTAGCATCAATACATGCACAATATATTAATATGATACCAATATGTATGATGTGCTTCAGTCTAATATCACATATACTTCAATCTACTTTTAACCATTACACTGGAGACAAAGGAGTACCATTTCATATGCAGGTATACATTTAATATATGATTAATATTAATTTAAGAGGTCATTCAGCAATTTATTTATTTTAATCAGTTTATATTTTCTATTACTTTAGCCACAGGAAGTTGAGAGTTCTGCATTAATTTTAACACAGAAATCATACTACTCTATCCTTGGCCTTCCTTTACCTCACCCCTCTTATTTCCCATACTCAAAAGCCTCTTATCAGAAAAGCAGGATTTTCAAGACAGATTTTAACATCCATAATACTAGCTATTCATATTTGATTCACTAGAGAAATCCCCACGTATTCAGTACACCGAAAAATGCACAATTTTAAAACTGCTATATTGAAGATAGTAGAGTGTATTCATATAAAAATGAAGTAAATCCATGCTTCCGTGCTGGGTAAGCAACATAATAACATAGTCTACCTGCAATGGTTTGGGGTTCTGATCCACAGGAACAATGAGAATCACAATTTCAGATTCTATGCTTAAGTATCCAAACACATCACACTGTGGCACTGAGACATGCAGGCGGATTTTTTCAAGTATGTCAAGCACTGTTATAGGCTTTTTATTTGTCACCTGGAAGAAAACAAAGAACTTTGTTGGCAATGTGATGTTATGCAAAATTACAGTTTTCCTCTTTAGTTTTAATAACGATGTATCACAACAGAAAACTTGTTTCAGCCATTATACTACTTGGTTTTAACCACTAGCAAAAAAATCCCCAACCCCCCAAAAACACTAAAAAGTGAAAGGAAGAAGGTGAAGAATGCTTTACTTCTTAAATTAACTATAGTTTTTTTTGATATGTGGTGTTCCCCACCTTCATGGTTAAGTGCGTGTATGTATCATGTACTTCAAAATCATGTAAATGGTTATCTGCTACAGTGGCTTGTACTCTCGTGCTGGAAGACAAGCGGTAGAGCAGCCCTAGCAGCTGGCACTCCATTACCATCACAGAACCTCTTCCAAGAGCCACCAGAAATCAAGAGCTATGACTTTGTGAAGACAAATATATGTCTGTATATATGCGAACATGAGACATTTCAAGATCACTACATAAGTACCAGGTAAATATATTTTCATCTTAAAATTCTTATTTCTGTTCTGCTGTCTATATCTGGCAAACAGTAATCTGATTGCTGATGCTCTATTTAAGGATTGTCACACCTTGAAGGTTTTTCACCATTTTTCTAGGTCAGTTCTGGTTGTGTTGAACCCTATAGACACCAACACAAATAGTTTGCTTGTGACTTCTGGTCATTCTGTTGTGTTCCGTTTCCTAGCTTCAGCTGCAAGAGATCCATCCTTGTTATTCTACTGTAGCTTTATTTCTTTTAAGAACACTGATACAGGACCTTAACAAATGGAAATCTTGGAAATCCAAGTAGTCTACATGAATCAAATTTGCAGGGTGTCACACACTTCTTTTACTAAACCTTGTATAGGCTTTCCTTGTCATAGCCCCATTAAAATGCAGTCTGACATGCTGACTGATTAGCAAACCCTGTTCAAACAGTTTTAAAACAGAAGCACATGGATACTTTCAGGATGAATGATAGCGTCAAACTTGGATTTTGATGTTTAGATTAGAAATCTAGTAGATTAGATTAGAATCTTAGCAGATGTGTAACATTTCTTTGGTCTGTGTAGACACCAACTTTTGTTTCCTGCTACCTTTACAAAAAAGGCCAGAGTGGTGGGAAGAGGGGGAAAAAAAAAAAATCAGAACTCTTCAGTAATTAAAGCCGTTTTTTCCCTTCAGAATGACCTGTCTGAACTAAAGCAAGCATACATTACTACTCCCTGCCCTCTTGGTTGGTTAAAGCATATGCTAGCACTTTCAGCAATGATTCCATCTAGCTGAGACTTAACCATCTCCAGTACAGTGGATGTATATGCTATATATATATATATATATATGTATATATGTATGTACACTGTCAAAAGCAACAGCTGCACATCAATCTTATAGTTTTATTGATGGAATCAGAGGAGATCAATGGTATTAACATTAATTTAATGTAGATGACAGAAGTATCAAAACTACTCAAATACACAGTTGGGCATCTTCTGTTGTATTATCAGGATATATTAACTGGCCTCTGACTCACACTGGAGTAACAAAAGCACAGAGCTTCTAACTCTTTACACTCAGGTTGGTGTCACACCATGCACAGTCTCCAGGTGGCTGTGACCAGTTAGAGATCATCTCTGGGGGCTTATTGGATGACCCCTGATTGAAGTTTCCAAGGCAGAGAACTTCTGTCAAACTTCTGTAACTTCCAGTATGTGCTAAGAGAATGCTGACTTGAATGCTTGAGAGATCACATATTTTAAATGTAAAGAGACATATATATTTATATATATGAGTTCTGAAAATTTGAACATTGTGTATCCTGGCTTCAGGTGAGCAAGAAAAGAAAAACTCAGCAAGACTGTGATGACAAAGGGAAGAAAAAAGAGAAGGGGGGAAAAAGAAGAAAGAAAGCAACTACGAAGTACCCTAATACAGGTTTTAGGGTGCTTAGTAGGTGAGAGGATTTATCACTAAGTACTTAATAACTACTTGAGTAAACTTAGAAGCTGCAGTGGTCACTGTGTCCCTGGTACCATCAGAGATGACAACTGGACAACACGCCAGGATGCAGTCATGACCTAATGACACTGTTACTCAGTAAAATTTGTCAATGCACAGACACACACAGAGATCTCTGGGAGGAAATCAGTAGAATATCAATCAGCAGCACATCCTTATGATGAAGACCAACCACACAGAGGGCTGCAACAGCAAGAACAGAACCAGCAAAAGTCATTGTCCAGTGGCATTCAGCTTGTGGAATTTCCACTCCTGGAAGTTCTAAAAACTCAGATGTCCAAGCTGATCTAACCAGAATTAACCTTGCTTTGAGCAAGGAGTTGGACTAGATGCCTCCAGGGGTCCTGTTAAAGCTAACTTTTAATGTGTTTTTACAATAATAGCTAATTCTCTCTACTTCTAAACATATAAACAAGTTAATGTAATTTTGTACTGTTTAGGGGAAATCACAGAATGTTAGGGATTGGAAGGGACCTTGAAAGACCATCTAGTCCAATCCACCTGCCAGAACAGGAACACCTAGATCAAATTATCTTTCTTTTTGATATTTAAAAAAATAGAAATCATGTGTAGATGCAAACATGAACTGTTTTGTTTCACTAGGCTGTATTACTCTATTTTGTTGTGATGTCATGCCAAAAATCAAGCATTCCATATACTGAAGCATAAAAGCAGGGGTTAGTAAAGTGCAATCCTTTCATACACCACATGGGGAGTTTGGGCCTAGTAAGTTGTGCTCAGTGATAGACAATCAACATCAGAAGATCCATCTGACACCAGAGTTTCTCAAAGAGCAGCAATGAGGGATGCTGGTGTCTAACTTACAGAGATGTTGAATTCACACCCAACATTTCAGCTGATGAGCAACGAAATCTGTGACAACTATCTAGATAACCCAAAGAGTGTTATCCAGCCCAATTTAAACATCAGACAATGTCAGAACTAAGTTACCTACATTAGGAAATAGTGAGCTAGCAGAATAATCTTAACCAAAAGTAACAAATATGCACTGTATTACAAGCATGAGATAGATGCAGTTCCCATATAATTTGTCTTTTACTATTACGAGTCATTTAAACTGCAAATCTGAAGGTGATTGTTTGTGCCTACTTTAATTCTGTTTTGCTTTTCATTGTAATTCAATTTCTATACCTGCTATTAAGAAATAGAGGAAAGTATAAACAGGATAAAGGAAAAAAATCTAATCACACACCATCTACTGAAAAATAATTGGGTTTATAATGTATTAACTTTTCAGGAGAGAGTATACAGTAACTTGAGTTTTCCACGTACCATTTAACATAAGGCATGATTAAACTATTTACCCTTGCAAAAGTATCCAGCTTGTCTTTGTCATACAGGATTCTCAGCATTCCAGCACATAGTGGACAGCAGGCTCCTATGTGAATAAAAAAGTCTCAGACACAAAAGTATATAGTCTTTTCACTTTTTCAAGTAAGCAGAAGTCAAAAGTTGAACGTGAACAGAGAAAGAAAATAGCAAAACTAATAAAGCAAAGTAAATCTTTCAGTTAGATAGTCACCTTTCAGTACACATTTACTACTATCAACATGAAGCAACAAGATGGATTTTCATATGTTTCAAGATGATACATTATTGTAAGCTAAAAACTACAGGCACTTTGTGTACAGCATGCCAAGTTCTGTATGGATGCATGCATATACAGCTACAGAAATGATGCAATTTCAAGAGCTGAAATAGCTAGGATGTGACAGAAGCAATTATGCACATTGCAAACATAAATTTATGCAGCTATACCATGTTGGAGCTTAGAATCTTTATATAGTATGGAGGGAAAAAGGACTTGTCTGACAGATTCATGTTTAATACAAAAGCATGTTGTATTTCTACTGTTTTTTCTCACTATCTCAAAAACCAAAAAGCTAATACTTCAACTTTCTACCCATGATTGTATATTTAATTCACCCCCCAACTTATTATATATAATTCACGTTCACCGAGTGACTTTTACAATATTAAATGTAATACCGAAGCACAAAGACCCCTTTTCAAAACAGTGAATGAGAAAAATGCGTAAAACCATTTCTTTTTAAAAACTGAGCTTTCCTTGCTCTGTGTATTACCTTTGGTTAGTTACTGACTGTTTCAAAAATGAAGTATTTGTGAAAACAATAAAAAGCCAGTTCAGAACAGTAAAACTGCAAAACTATTCCTACTGTCCTACTCTTTCACAGTACCGTAAATATATACGGTATCTTACTCTGTCTTCTAATTAAACATAATATTTGCTCTTCTGGGAACTCTACTTTGACAATAGTTTAGCATTCCAGTGTGGTATCTGTGCTGCCACTTCCAAAAAATTACCCGTCTGATTCCCAGTGACATTCTACCCTAGCCACCACGGACCTCATTCCTTTCTCCCAAACGAGGCCTATGGGGACAGCTGCAAGTTTCTAGAGACTGACTTAAGACTCCTGAAGCCAAGGCCTTTCTGCTTCAGAATTGCTCAGCTGAGTCCTGATACTGGCTTGTTCTAGCCCTAAGAAATATCTCTATTTCACCCTTTCTCTTCGATGTTTCAAAGATATTATGAAAGACAGTATTTTAAAGCATAAGTTTTGTTCCAAACAGACATCGATTTATACACATGGCCTGGAGACTTTCTCCTATCTGCAGTCAACTCCAACAACGAATTAACATACCTGGCGCAATAACCGGTTTGCAGCCTGTAGCAGAACGCTGGGGACATTTAACAAAAGCACACTCTGTATGAAAGCCATAGTCTGAGAGAACACCGACAGCCTGACAGGGGCCATAATAGTCGACAGCCACGCGGTCAGAATAGGCAGCACAGACGCTGCTGTAAGTTTCCCCGTTATGTCCACAGACGGGTTCCACTGATTTGCAAAATGGCTGAAACACACAGAAATGTTTAGAAGATCAATTTATCCCTGCTACAGACAAAATGCCAGAGTAGTTTTAATATTAAGAAAACTAAAGTCCATGGGAATTTGCTGATAATATTGTCAAATGTTCAAAAAAGTAGGAAATCTAGAGTAAATCACCTGCCAGTTTATGAGTAGGTAATAAATGCAAAGAATAAGTACTTAAAGAAGGTGATAGAAAAATGTCAGTTGGAATCTGGGAAATGTACAATAAGACATGTTTTGGGAAACAATAAATTTCGTTCTTTGCTAATGCTTAAATAAAATGACCATGTCATTTAAGGTAACTTACTCATTAAATTATTTAAATGTAAGATTACTGTAACTTCATTATGTAATAAATATTACTTTAGTAATCAAATTAATTTATTAACAAATTACTTGCTGTTCATTTATTAATACTTTGATGGCTTATTAATAATTTATTTAATCATTCACCTCAGTGTGTTTTTGTGTTCTTAAAATTCAGTGTGTGTGTGCATGTTGAGTCACTACCCCCGGAAGTATCCGAAAGACGTGCAGATATGACACTTAGGGACATGGCTTAGTGGTGCAACTGGCAGCGTTAGGTTTACAGTTGGATTTGACCTTAATGGTCTTCTCTTACCTAAATGATTCTATGACTTTATTTATTTCTAACACATTATTTGAGAAGCTAAATGTATACATTTATTTCAAAAGAATAAGATCCATTACTAGATACCTCTCTGACAAAAATATATTTATTGTTGAGACATCTATAAAATATTTGTGTCAATTTTCTCTCAGAAAAAACATACCTACCGTATAATTTGATTCAAACCCATGTGAAAAATCAAAGAAAACTGCAATATAGTTTCTTCCTGTCCTGCCTGCACACATATATGAGTCCAACACATTCAAGAGGTCAAGTACCAATAATCTTAAGCTTCTGAACATGGACAGAAGCAAACAGAACTGCTGACTCTTTGCAGACAAGGTATCACTAATACTTTTGTCCAAAGTCTTGTGAAATGACATAATTCATTCCATAATTTCTTGCTAAGGTCTAAATATTTTATTTAAATAATATTTCAAGTAAGTCACTATAGCTACTTGATCGCTGTATATCCTCTAAAATAGCAAGACAATTACAGTTTCTATGTTACACACCTAAGCTAACAACAAAACTGATAGAGGACAAGTATATGTGAGTATACCAAATAGTTCCATACCTTGCAATCATCTTTCTTATAAAAAGAAGAGTGAAAACTTAAAGCTACCAGTGTCAAAGACTTTGTGAACATGGATACAACTAGACATATAACTGCTGGAGAAAAAAAACCAGCCATGCAATATTCCTTTGATTCTTACTGTTTAAGGGCTGAACATTCTCCGAGTATCTCATGAAATATCTGATGTGCAATGAGAAGAATTATCTGTACTTAACGAAGCTGCTGAAAAAGGGCAAGAAAAAGACAGTATAAAGACAGAAAGGCAGAAACTAGAAGTGGGTTAAAAGAGCAACAGCATTTATAATATAATACAGAAAAACCATGATAAAACGTCCTGTACGTCTAAGAATATCCATCAGCTGAGACCAAGAGAAAGTCTCAAATTAATCTTCATCATTTGCAGAAAAGCTGGAGATGAAGAGCCTATCAATGGTAAAGCCAGAAACTTTGAAAAGAGTAGCTTCTGACTTTTCTTGTAAAGTGACAGAAACAGCTTGTCTACCAACACCATAGGGAGCAGTAGGATGGAAGAAGTAAACCTAATCTTAATCCTTTTTAGGGATCAATATGAAGACTTATCCAATCCAGACCCCCTGAAGAAAATTTTACAGACTGACTGGTCTCTAACAAAACTTAGGTGTAAATAGATTCTGAACAATGAACTTGGTAAAACTGGGGCACAATCACACAAATCTTTCTATGACCACAACCAGGCATTAATTTTTATTTAAAACAAGTTCAAACTGGTGAAAAAGAGCATTTAACTAACCAAGAACCCACACTAATTACTGCAAACATGCCTCAGTGCAAGCTTTAATAGTGAAAAATATAGGAAGACTTAACATAAATATCAGAGTATCATCACCAAGAAAGCATAAGTAAAGCTTTTGATTGATTTTGAGACAACTGTTAGCAAAAGCAGAGAAACATTTGACAAAATTCTAAGTATAATTTTGTGAGAGTACTTTTTATCCTAGTGAAAATTACATTTTAAAAGGATTATTTTCAATGAAAACATTTTGTAATCTATAAAAACCAGAATATTGCGAAGTTGAACATTAAAGTACAAAGAAGATTTTACATTTATTGCAGGAACAACTTCCTACCTGGCATGCTCCTCGATATGCTAAACTTTTCCCTTTTTGGTACAAAGTACACAAGTTACTGTATTCCACATTGTCTGTGTCACAAACAGGATCCCGAGTCTGGTCACAATTTAACTGCCTTGGCACACATTCATGCTGGCTACATTCGAACTTTCCAAAACTAGTCAAGCAAACTTGTTTCTTTGGTATGCACCTGCATAAAGTAATAACAATTTCATATAATGTCATAGGACTTTTTTTATGTCTCAATTTTCAGGGAAAATATTTTCAATGAAATCTAACTATGGTTTAGCAGAGCTGAAGGAAATACATGCGATAAAACATTCTGAATAGCCAATTTCAGGTCTCATCACAAACCTGAAACTGGTTCATACCACGTTCAGTCAATGTATGCGAATACAACTACACTTTCTACTAAAACAAATCTTTTACCAAGTATTTTTCAATGGATTTTTCAAAAAAGGCTTGGATAAACTTCTTACCTACTCCCAAGCTTTGTTTTGTAAATGCATTTAAGGAAAACAAGATAAAAATATAAAAACAGTGAATTGCAAGAGAAAAAGATTAAATTGCAGAGGTCTAGCCTCACCCTTCCTTGAGGAGGTAGTGACAAGAAGACTTACAGGATTATATGGTGTCAACTGCAAATATCTAATGGGATTCTAGCTTTGTAGGTTCAGTATATCACATCCAGTCTTGGGGATTACTGCAAACAACTGGAAAAATCCAGTATTAAAATAATTTTGTTTTTTGGCATGTCATCCCTCTTAAGCCTTCACAGATAAGAGCAGCAATACACAGCAGAAATTCTTTTGCCTTTATATTAAATATGTACCTTCCATGGTGTTACCTGCAAAACGTTTGCTAAATGCCCTGCAAGATATCCCTCTGCTAGAGAAATGCCAGCCCATAGAGTTTGATGAACAGAGTGATGAAAGGTCAAATGGCTTTTTTAACAATCGCTTCCTTCTACAAATGACAACAAAGCTGCCACTGGATTGTGTACAATACATCCTTATTCTCTCTGACTCCTGCTGTCCTATGCGTTACACATTTTCTTTTTATATTAGGGAAGACTCAGAAATTCTGAGATTTAAACACTTTACAAGTGGAATACAAGATCTCAAATAGATTCTAAGCGCTTCAGAGATCTTTTGAAATGGGCATGTTTAGTTTACGCTACATTATCAAACTGACCTAGAAAAATGCATTTTTACACAGGCCTGTACTGGAACTGCAAGCTGAGGCTCTAAGCATAATGGTTATTCTGTAAAACTGAAAAACCTCTCTATACTTTCCAAATTAAAAATATAAAAGGTAAAATGTGTATATCCACAATGCAGCTTTGAAATTCCAGTTTTCAATGCCATAATAGCTATTACAGCTACAAAACTACAGTGTTTTCATTGCAGTTTTCTGCATCAAGATGTTTAAAGTACAGAAAATGGAAAAAAAAATGCTATAATAAGTTTTCATGAAACTCTGGTATTACACAAGTTCTTATGGTGGCTTTCTTTCAAATACAAATTCAAAGGAGATTGCAGTATTGCACAAGACTGAGAAAATTGAAGACAGAGCCCAATATTATGAGCCACAGACTGATTTCTGTAAGAAAGATCAGATTTTCTTTTCCCCTGGCACTAGTATGGAGCATATTTTTGTTTTAATATGTTTGTCTACATAGATTTTGTTTTTTCTGACATTGAAAAACAGAGATTGTACAGACGTGGTTTTCACAAGATATCAATGTAATTAAGATAAACTCAAGTCTTCCAGAGGGATCGATATTTTCCTTAGAGATAAAAAAAGCACACATTATTGAATGAATGAGCAGGAGTGAATCCAAGTCTTGGATCCAGGTGTTCTGGTGGTGTTTTTTTTTAACTACTAGAAGGAGGTATGAAAAAAAGTAGTAAAAAGACACTTATTGCCATTTCAACATAATTCGATTCTCCCATTTTTGAAAGTATACATCAGTTGCCTTTTACTGCTAAAACTGAGTTCTGCATGAATTTAAAAAAGCACTATGTAAACAGAATGAAGAAGTGGCAGTTATTACAGTCCATTACTAACTATAGGAAATAAAAAATAGTTACTTCAAACAGTTATTTTTATTGAAGTACCCAAAAGTAGAATGTCATTACGATATACAACACATTCAAAGAAAAACTAAATCTGCTTCATGAGTATATGATGCCAAAGAAAAGCTAAAACCCATATTCTACTTTTACCTCTGATTTTTCTTACAAAGGTTAGGGTTACAAGGATCCTTGGAAATGCATGATCCAAATTCAAATTGATTGTCCTGGAGCCCAACACAACGAGCTATGCATGCGCTTGGATATGTGCGTCCATTTTGACCACATACTGGTACGAACTGATCTACACAGTTACATGGCAAACCTGTAAAAGCAACACACAAAACAGGGATTTGGTGCACACTTATTTTTACATGACAGAAGATACACAAGTGATCACTAAGATATTTTTGCCTTCCAGCAAATGCAAAGATGTGCCATATCTTCAGCAACTCCCTCCCCCCTTGTAATTTAGCAATGCCAGAGCATGTATGCACTTATAAGTAGTAGGAAGGGAAATCTGTGTCCTGCCTTTTTGCTAATTCAACTTAGCTGTCTACATTTTTTCCCTAAACCCCTTATCTCTTGTTCCCAGTGGCATTACCCTGTCTCTACCTATTTTTACATATTACCTGAGGTTTTATTTTTCAGTACTAATTTTTTTTAAAAGGTCTTTTTCCTGAAGTGCAGGTTGGACATGGAAAAATAGTTAAAAGAACATATTAATAACAAATTATCAGGTATTTTCCATTAATACTGTAGAAAGAATTTATAAGCTAATCCTCACTCTAAGAATATTAAGCTTACGGTTTCCATAGTTTGAAAAGTTACCTGTAAACTTCCGACGTTCATCTTCTGAACTATGCTCAGTTAGACACTGACGTGTAGAACATATCAAGTTTCCAGCAAAACATGAACAGACATTACAATCGATATTAAAGGACGTTCCATGACCTTAAAATAAAAGTAATTAAGCAAATGCATGAAATTAATGCAAATATACCAGAAGACCATATACTCTCATGTATTACATAGATATTATATTTTCAATATTGTTTCTGTAATTTCCCTTATTCAGTTCCTTTTCCCATTGAAATTTCTGTCTTTTGTTAGATTTCAAGTTTTGCTTTATTCACTTAAAGTCTGTTCACATGTTTTTGATTAACTAGTTAAACAAGTAAACAAGCACTTTATCCTTTCAAAGCCTGTATAAGTTAACTTTTTTTTTTTTTTAAGAACAATTTAAAGCTGCAAAAGGAAATACACTCAGAAAACAGAAGAAGTGGTAGCATACTACATAGTACTTCCATAAATTCTGGCTAGCAAGCATCGTATTTTTAAAGCTAAAGCTTTTGTAAAGATACATTCTTCTCCTAAATTAATTTTACTTTAGACTGCTAGACCTTCAGCCATAGTCTCATACGCAATGGAAAACTCCTCCATAGTGCTCATTTCTTTCCTTTGTGTGTACTTTTTGTCGGGACATAAAAAGTGCCAGTGCTTCATTACAGCCTTCATTGTTTTGCCACATCCATTATAGTCGTAATTTTAGCCTTGACAAGCAGTACAAGTTACAACGTAGCTTTATCCAAAGCCGGGAAGAAGAAATATTGTAGCAAAGCTGAACAGAAACCCAGATCCAGATTCAGCACAAGAGACACACAAATAGAGAGGTCTGTGTTCATCCACTGGTGTTCAGAAAGGAGCCCTTAATAATGCAACGGACACTAGCAGAGCTGCTTTTTCAAGATGGAGCAATCCGCCTAATTTTTGCATTTTATAAGTCAATAACATTTTCACAGCCGAATCAAAGAATCAAACTGCAAACTTTGGGAATGTTTCTTCAATTTAACAGTTACAGTTTGGTTTCATAAACTGTCTGTATGACTGCCCGTCACTGTGTTGTATGTTTTCTGTAAAATCAGTTTATGTTGGTGACAACCAATCTATCCATGACCAGGGTCGGTTATTAAATCTCTTTTCAAAGGGTTGAAATTAAGGATTAGACATTTTGAAAAATATTACAGGGGTACAAGGAAAATCCTCAGCATTTGAGTAATTCAGAAGTACAATATGAATGGTGGCATAACAAGAGGGGATAGAAGAGAAATCCTCTGCAGCACAAAAAGCTCTGCTTAACCCAAGGAAGGAGGAATTTGTCAGGACGGAAGAAGAAAAGTTTCCAAGATTTGAAGGTAATGCCAAACACAATCTCTTAGGTGATTCTTCAGAGTAAAGAGTAACTGACTTAGGATCCACTTGAAAACTTTGCAAGGCTACCACTCTTAAAGAGTGCACACAGCACACTGTCCTCTTCATCAGCAGTCATGTCATAATTGGAGTCAATTCACAACACAAAAAACCCCAGCATCAGATAAAGCATTCAGGGCTGTTTGGTTTATAGACCATGGTTTTAAAAACCTCAGTTCAGATTTTATGACTTACACCCTGGCTTTTTGCAACTGACATATAAATTAAGTACAGTAACTACAAAAAGTTAATATGGTGACTGTAAATTTTTAATGTTTTTAATACATCATCTAAGAAATTTGGAATTTAGTAATTTTTATCTTTTATTATATAATCCCAAGAGTTTTGCGCAGCACACACACAATGAGTAATTATGGCAAAAGAGATGAAGCTGTTTGCTTTTGGTTTTGTAGGGTTTTTATGTTTGTTTGTTTGTGGTTCATTGTTTTTAAATGGACAGCACTTACTGAATACTGAATACCTACCAGCTACACATACTGTTGTTATAGTTACCACAACAAGTGACAGCTGTACTCTGTGCAAAAATAAAACACAAATAAAATTTCAGACGTATTTCTGATTACTTTCTCCAGTAATCTGAAAAAGTGCAAGTTTCTTTGGAGAGGCAATGTGTCAGAGAACCTGCCTCAGAAGCAACTCTTAGACAGACGAATGCTAAAGTCTCTGCAAGACCAGAAACATTTACCAAAAATCTCCAAATAAAAACAAGTGTGAAAAACCTGCTAATATAAGCAAACTTATTTATAAGCTCTTGCTTTAAACTTTCCCAGTGTTTGGACACCAATGCTTAAATATGTTAATGGTTAAAATATAGACATTTATAAAAAAAGGTTCTGTGAATAATAAAGATGGCTAAACTTAATTTTGCACAACACAAATGGAGTGAAAGTATAAAACTTTGCATCCATGGACACATACCTAAATGTAATACATTGAGGGAAGTGATAAGAGGAACAAAAATCTTTTAGAAACCCCTAGGCATAATGTAGCATGACTAAGCCTAATGTCGCAACACTAGGCATAATGTAACACAAACCTAACAGAGACACAATGGCTCCATAGAGGCTGGACATGAAGCAAAGCGGGATGTCCTTGGCTTGCAAGCTGGTAAAGTGGAATGTTCCACTAAATGAAGAAAGAGCTACATGACTTTTGCTGAGTAGCAGCACAAAAACACAATATGCGTGCTCAAGAAATTAGGTCAAGAAGCCGACACCGGGGAGGGCACCAGGCTTCGAAGACCCCTGGGGACGACTAGAGGCCCCTGATGAAGACTCTTGAATACTGAAGATGGACTTCTAGCAAAGGGTGGGGCTATGTAAATAATTTATGTTTAATGCATTAACTAAGCATTAGAAACAAATGAATATGCAATAGCTGTATGTCATAAATACCAAGAAGTGCAAATCACGCGCATGCTCGATTAGAGGAGCAATCCTCCAAGCATCCGGTGTGCTGTAATAAAAGTGCCTGCTTTTTAACACCTTCAAAACAGTGTTAAAGAGTCTTTTTTGCTGACTTTTCTGTATCAGAAGGAATAACAGCTTTTGTGCAAGTGACAAAACAAATATTATCAGAAGAAGTCAATAAGTATGTGGACAACAGAAAATCAGATTGATACACTTCAGTATTCAACAGACATTTAATAGGCTTTCAAGAAAAAAAAAAAAGGAGAGAGGTAAAAAGGTGCTCACATGGATAAATAACTGTGAAACAGAAAAAATGGACAATGAAGGGAGGTCACTAGAGGAGTCTCCATGACTGTGGCTGTTGTGTTCAACATATTTATATGTGATCCAAAAAACAAATGCAAATATTTATGTGATGAAGTCTATTAATAACATTAGGGTAGAAAGGACCAAATAACGAAGAACTGCAAGAAAATCTTGCATCCACAAGTTCTTCTCCTAGAAAGGAAGCTACCTATTATCAAGTACCATAAAACACAGGATGTGAGGCATATCAGTGACCTTTTGGTTGAAAAATGGTGTACTAAGAACATGCTTCACACAGGACTTCCATTGGTTGAGACAGACACAGTTCAGTGTTGATTTAAATAATGGAACCCTCCAGCATATATAAGAATTAAACAAGTATTATATATAGGGATGCAAACATTAACTTTTTGCATTTTCTGATACACTCGGCATTCAGATCATCTCAGTCTTCATATGTATCTCAAAATTAATTATTTAAGGAACAGGTGCTGTGTAAAGATATAATTACTGTTCTAATACTTACTTTTTCTTTGTCCACCAACAATGCACGATTTTTGGAGGTCAACACAACGCATTTCCATGCAGTTTTCTAGCAATCCACTGTGTCCACAGGTACAAATCTTGTAACAACCAACATCACCACCAGCTGAAGATGGAACCTGAATAAGTGTACCTTGACGGACAACAAAATCTGAGGCTTCTCCCAATTTGCAACCTATATACAAGGAAAAATTTTAGCTTATATTTAGTAAATATTTTGGCAAGTGCCACTACCAAAAATAACTACTACTTTTTGACTTGTGAAAAAGCTAAGGTGTTCCTTATGCGGCCTTGCTCTCGCCCTTTAGACAAATTCACTCATTTCATAGAGACAGCAAGTAGCAGAAATAGAAGACATTTGCTCAAAACAGTGTAGCTGTAGAAATTTCACTTCAGAGAAGACTGGTAATTCCAACATTACTCAAGTAAATTTTCCACAGTTCTGTGGGAGTATGAAACCTATGTGATATAAAAATACCACATACGCTTCAATCTCTCCAATACTCAAACTGTATTAAAGGATCTGACAAGTAAAGCCCACTCATTTCCCCTCATTTCACATATTTTATTGTGTCTTCCTTCCCTACTTGTACCTCTCATGTGAACACTGAAGAACTCTTATTGGTAGACGTAACGAGAAGAGAAGAGAAAAGGAAAAAAGGCAGGAAAGCTGGATTTTAAAAAAATGAATGGAAAAGAAGAAAAATGGTTTTAAAAATTGCAAGGAAACAATAATAGATTAAAATGACCCTAGAAGTGATGAACAGCAATAAATTCCCCAAAAGTTTCAACCAATAAAAAGACTGAATTCAAACATAAAAGTCACCTTCCAACCTTTAAAGGAAGTAAACAACTCTTCAAAAGCTCTGGTTTTCAGATCACTTTGAATTACTTTTGTAGCAAGTGAAGACAATACAACCTCTCTAGTAATAACAAAATTATTTTGTAAGGGTCATAGTACAACATTAACAAAATGATGTCCCTAGGCTCAAAAAAAATGAAGTCTATCCTCAGTTTTAGAAGAACACAAGTGTAGCAGATATATGAGTGATGCAAAGCTCAATTTTCCTCTTTGTAATTAAAAAAAAAAAAATCACTGGAGAAACTGCTGATCAGCTGCAGAACTGCTGGAACAAAAGGGATTCAGGGAACTGATGTGAGACAGGGAAATGTTCTGTATGGACTTCCTCTTGAAAGGAGGCTGCTTCATGCAATTCAGTTTAAAAATCAGTGTCGCTCTCACTCGCTCAGTCTCTCTCAATGCATGTGTTCAAGCAGTTATGAAATGCAAGCTTTCCTCTTTGCTTCAGGAACTGTAGGTGATCCCTCACATCACCGAATGATTCCTTCTGCTTTAAAGGAGGGGGAAAAATTGTGGAAAGCGCTACTGGTATCTAAGGTGGAACAATGAAGGGCCTGTAGAAGCTAGACATCATACAGTTTCTCACCTCCTTTTGTAGATTTGACCCTTGCTATTGACACCATCCAAGCCTGCCATTTCAAAATTAGATAGCTGAAACTCATTCTACACATATCTCTCTCCCCAATCAGCACACATTTAGGCATGGAACAGAAGTTAGACAATGCCTATATTCTAAAAATGTAGTTCTCAAATGACCACAATTGGTGAGGTGCACCTACATTAAAAGTATCACTCAATGGAGCAGCAGAAGAAATGCAGTCAGCTGTGTACTGCTGCATCTCCAGATATTATCTTTAATGAGAAGCGGTACCGTGGGTCTCGTGGAAGGATAAGGCAGCACAAGATCCCTTATTCCTATTTTTGTTGTTTTCCAGAGTCAGCATCTTTTTCCTCCCAACTGCAAGTCTATATACAGATCTAGGAGAAACATGGAGCTAAATCTGCCTTGCAGTTCTGCCTTTTTCCTCCAGTCAATGAACTCACAGGCTGTCAGTCATTAAAGATGAAGTGTAGAGATGCTGTGTAAGTGCTGCAAGCTCAAGCAGTAGAGAGAGGAAAGGAGAGGCAAATAAATTAAGAGCCATGCCACCTCCTTCCAAAGCCCTTGACCTGGGCACTCTGAATCCAGTGAAGCAGCAACAGCGAAGCTCTTAAGAAAAAGTCTGGACGTTAATTTACTTAGACCAGAACTAGTTACTCATGAGCTGCTGGGGAGATTTTGAGAAGTTGATCTGGCCTATGAAGGAGGATTTTGGATAATTACATACAACATACCATCTTGAACTTTAATTTAACACCAGAATTGCTGACAGTGCAAATATACATCCCAAGGCACTCTGCATTTGATCACCTTCCCAGAGCTCTCAAAATGTCCTCCCAAGACTGACAGCCTCATTTTAATTAATTTCAAGGTAAGACACAATGTCCATTCATTTCATGAACAAGAAAAATGATGTGGATAGGGCTAATAACATATGGAAAAACAGGGCAATACATATCATGCTGTCTGCAGAAGCTACAGCAGAAGCTGCACTGTATTTGCAGTATTGCATGCTTGTAATTTTAAATAGCAGGCAGGCTGTTTAGAGACCATATATGGACATTTATTTCTTCTGAAGCAAAATAAGTAATATATCTTCTAATAAGACGTTATGTTATGGTGTACAGTAAAAATAGAAACATATTGAGAAATGAAGAGAGCTGAAAGGGAGGCTACAGATTTTGAAAACACAAGATAATTATGATAACAGTTCTTTTGGGATATCAGCAATTTACTTTAAAACTCTCAACAAAATTTCAGTAACATATGTTTATCAGCAAAACTCAGGTGAACAGAAGTCCAAAAACCCTTACCTGGCACACACAAATACGGAAGACATGGTTCTCCAGATTGACATCCTTTTCTATTTACTTCACATAACTGATTAGCTGCACATGGATTCGGATTACAGGGATGTGTAACATCTTCTACAATGTTACCTAAAGAACTTGGGCCTGGAAACAGAATATACGGCATCTATATTGATTTAAATGCGGTTTACTTTTCTTCAGTAAAGCTCAGCATTTCCTACATTCAGCAAAATAATATTTTTGACAATTCTGTAAAATATTTTTTATTTTTTAGCTACACCTGTAGAAGCTTGACATAACAAGGTAGTTAACTTATTTCAAAGTCCTCAATCCTGGAAATAATGTCTCAGATGAGTCTTCACGACCAAAATATATTTTCTCTATTTTGTTTCCCCAATAATTTTCTTTACATAACAAAACTACAAACTGACAATGACTGAGAGTTTAATCAAGAGAAGTCCCATAGTCAATGACTAACTAATCAGAGTTTTAAAATACACTTGATATTTAACCAAGTTTGCTATCACTGATAAACTTTTGTTTCTGTTTTCCTTTAACTGACTAGTAATGTTCTCCTGTTACAAGATGTTAGGGAAGTTCCTTTTCCCCAGGTTTCCTGTAGCAGAGACTCAGGCATGGACTCCAGAAATTATTCTAAAATAAATAATTTACTTGCAAGATACAGTGTTGAGCAGCTGAAGCTGGGTGCCTCCTGAAGAGAGACCCTCAGCAGAAAAAAACTTAGACAATTATACCCCCACAATCCAAGCCCCAACCCCCTGTGTGTCACTCAAGCCAATTGCAAAATCAGAGTTTCGGGTCTCCCCATTCTTCTTTGGATCTCTTCATTTTAGTCAGGCGGACTGTCAATTAAAGCCCTGACCTTCAGTTGCTAATTTGCACCTGCAGCTGGAGAAACTAAGTTCTTGACAGCAGCCAAAACATTCTTCTATTTCGTCTCCTGTTAGGTGTAGTTCTGTCCCTCAACTCCAGGGACACAGCTCCCCTTATCTTCTACAGTGAGAAGACTATGAGGCCTTTGTTGCTTAACAAAGCAGAAAGTTTCAAAGGTTCACACCTTGCAGAAGTCATGTTACACAAACTTACTTATGCTAAGAGAATTCTGTATAAGCAGTTTCTAAACTAGTTCTACAAGAAGCAGCATATCCAATAATTCAATAAACTAAGGCAGCGTATTCTTTAACAAAGATTAAGAGAGGAGAAGATGAAAAAGCAGCAGCTAAATGGAAAGAACCACCTAAAGCTTCAGTACATCATCTCTCTGGGACAATTTATTTGTTGAGGCATGCTCTGAGTTGCAGCTCTTAATAACCACAGTTCTACTATTTTCAGAGTTCCTGAGAAAGAAATACCAAAAGTTATTTTGGAAGAAGGTCTAAATCAGGTAAGTCCTATAAAGCTAAAAAGGTCTAAATCCTACAGAAGTAAATATGCAGTAGGAAGTAGTAATAGGGTAGAGCAGTTTCGGAAAATAATGTAAAAAGATGCAGTTGAATGAAATCTAGAACTAAGATGAAATTTTACTAATACAATTGTATTCCACATTGAAGGATAAGACATGCTAGAAAAAAGAATCACAAAAACAATGAAAAAATTGAAAAATCCAATTTTTCTCTAATACACTAAATAAAATATCTCAAATCCAATACAATTTTCTCTAAAAGAAATAATGAAAAATATTAGAAGCAATTATAAGCATTCAAAGTATCTCAGTTTCTAATTTTGTTGCATAGGTATGTTGATACTTACTCAGGTATGTATCCAAAGGAATACAGTTCTCCAAGTCATCTGTTGGAGATAAGAGCTCACAAATACTTTCAGCTGAGTGGCCTTCGGGGAATTTACTATGATCTCCACATTTCTTCAGTATTTCCACACAATCTGATCTTCAGATAAATAAAGAAATAGAACTTCATGAACACTACTTGAAGAAAAAAGGTCTTGTCTGGCAAAGATTTCCCCATTCTTCCATGCCCCGAATCCACAACTTCCCCCTTCTGCCTCACGGAGTATTTTTATATGTATGTATGCATATGCTACATTTTACATGCAGGGAGAGGAACAACTTTTTCACATGAAGACAGGAACTATTGCTTACACTACTCTTCCTCTACTTTGTGCTTGATGATCTTTATTTTCTAAGGTTTCGTATGCATGTATCTTTCAAGACCAAGAATTTATTTCGTTCACCAATGTGTAATATGGGTTGAACTCTATCTCACTACCTGTACTATTAACTGGTCTCTTTTCCACTCTATCACCTGCTTTCAAAATTTTTTAAAAAATAAACTTAGTTTTTTTTCAGACCTTTCCAACTGCTGAAGATCACCAGTAGATCCCAAAACCAAAAAAGAGGAAAGGTTTTATAGACACAAAAAAGAGCCAAAAAACCCCAACAATAAATCAACTTTACGATGAAAACATATACATCCATCTCATTTACAGGCAAGCATCTTCCATTTACAGTGATGGAGATTCAAGCAATGGTAACTATGCAAACTCAGTTCCTTCCATGTTTGCCTTGCCCTGTTTTGCTAACGTAAGTCAAACACAGTCCTACAGCAGCTTTTTAGTTCTCATTAAAATCCTTAGCAGAACCACTAAACTGGGGGTTTTTGCCCCACAGTACTTACTTGCAGATAATACTTCCTCTAGATTTGCTGTGGCAAGGTTTGATCTGAAGTGAGCAGGCAATTGCCTTCCACATTTCTGGTTGGCATTTTCTAATATCAAGCACGGGAACATTTATAAATGGCATCTTAATACTCCCTTTTTCCCATAGCTTCATGTCATTCATGGCTCCCTGGTCTGACTGAGTATTGCAGCTCCTAAAAAGTTCTGTTGGTCTTAAAAGAAGAAGTTAAGATATGGCACATATATGAGAAAAAGAAAACACCACACATTTTAACTTTCACCATATGAATTCTACAACCTAAATATAGCTTGCTTTTTGTGGTATGAAAGAAATGAATGCCTTACACAGTTAAGCATGATCAAAATAAATTTGAATTCTCTCTTTAAGGAAAGCAAGCTCTTTAAGACTCAAGGCTGAAACTCCTTTCTCACCTCTACGTCTTAGATCAAATATCACTTAAATTTTTCTTACCTGAAGTTGACTTAAAAGCAAATATCTTAGATATCCTGAATATCTGTGTGAATGTTTCCTGGTGAATCACTAATGCAAGTTGATTTATATTTTAGATTTGCCCAGGCTCCACCTATCACATGTGTGATTCTACTGCTCATATAACATTCATGACACTGTATACCATCTCAAAGAAAAGCTAGAGATCTCTAATAGCTAACATTTTTTTAAAACTCAAACTATTCAATTTGTAACCTTACAATTCAGACATCACTTACAAATCATGCATTTTGCCCTATAGAGTATAAAAACCACAGAAGTATCTCTGAAAGGAAAAGAATTTTGAAAAAGAGTAACATGTAAATGTAACAAGCATTTTTACCTTATTTATAATACACAACATTCCAGTAATCGTGGCTTACTTGCCTATAGAGTAAACCAGAGGAATATGCTGCTAATCCATGATGACATTTTACAAGTTCATGGGTTAGGTTTTATTCTTCTAAATTTTGTTATGCCTGTTGTTAACTACATTTCCAAAAGTTTATTCTAAAGTAAAACTATTTATTTTAAATTTATCTAAAGTAGTATTTACAGAAAGAGAACTACATACAATCTCAAAATAAGCATGAAACACATTTTATTTTTTAAATCAAAACACAGGAATTCCTTTATAAAATATTCAGTGTCTCTCTCCTACCTGTTATTAAAATTAGTGCAGTAAGTAAGATTTCTACAGCCCAGCTGACAAGGTTCTCGTACATCTGCTAAACAGGTCAACATGGAAACTTCTACTGCATTATACTCACAAAAGCGATCAAATTCTTGCCAGCTCTGTGAATTGCCCCAGCTGGTGCTATAAAGTTTAGTGCAGAGCTCTCTGAAAAAAAATAGATGAAGAAAATAAAATTAAAAAACCAGCAGTCATTCAGATATAACAGAGCCTTTCATTTCTTTGCTGGTCACAACAGCCTATGCTCACTGTAGAAGATTGTGCTAGCACCTACGAAGTCTGCAAGAGTATCCAAATGTTGTGCTCAAAGCAAATAACCCCATTTCATTGTTCTCCGGTTTTGCTTAAGAATGCTAGCAAATCTTTAAGCTAGTAAGACTGAAAGAATTCGGACTACTAAACTGCAATATCCAATAAAAATGTAGTATCTGGAAATCTCAACTAATTACTTTGAGGTGAAAACTATCACAGCTAATTTTACTTGTAATAAATCTAGGTGGACATGATAATGGATAACTTCAAATCACACCTTCTCCTGCAGAAATGATTGGCAAGCAAAATACGTTTCTCCTTTTTCCTTGATGTTGGAAATAGGTGTACTCTTTGTGGCTTGTGTTTGAGATGCTTCCTGGTGCCAGCAATAGCAATACCCAAGCCACTTTCTTCACAGCAGTATCCTACAAAATACAACTGTTCCCACACCTTCCATCCCAACTGGAGGTAATGGAACTTCACTCTACTATTAAAATCTATTGCATATTAAAAACATGAAAGAAGTATCCATTTTAAGAATTCATTCTCAAAGCAAGCAACTAAAAGATATTATATAGGCTGCCCTATGCTATGATGTTCTAAGGACTCTACTACTAAACTCATTGTAAGATTCTGTCACATTCAGGATCTGTTGTTTTGTTTTTGATACAAAAGGAAACAACAGCTCAAAAATAAATGTTTGGAACTTATTTTGAGATATTGATGCATTTTAAATGCAACAATGCTCTACTTTTAAAGTGGATAGACAGCCACTCTAAACTAAAAATGCTCCAATTACAGTTATTTGCAAGCATGCAACTATTGGCAGATTTTTTTTTTAATGTTGGAATAGTTAGTTCCATTATTTAATTGTTAAATAACCTAAGTTATTTTTTATTGACAAATATCTGAATAGCATCTAGTAAGGAATACTGCTAAGGTTTTAACGTGCAGCAACTGGGTACTTGAGTTTGTGCAGTTTACTGTCCCTTTGGCTCTATTTAGCCAGTTAAGGCCTCTTCATCCTGTTGCAATATTACGCCCACAAGAAATGTATAGGTTTCATCAACTTAGTGTGTCTGCTATAAGCCATTGCTAAAAGTGAGAAAAGTGTGATTCCTCTTATGGAACAGTATTTTTTGAGATACAAACTAAGTATTGATCAGAATGTGACATCCAGCTGATTACCTAAACCTGTACTTGTTCTAAGAATACACAGAACACTTTATTTGATGTACATAGCAGGATTCAGGCAAAGGCCTGATATAAGACAACTTCTGAAGCATTTTCACAATTGTAAATGAGGGTAGAGAGATACTGACCTACATGTGGAAGAATTTGCTTTAGAACAGCAATGGAGCTTAGCTCCATCAAGGCCCGTGGAAGGTGGAGGGTGCACAGTGACTCCTGGGTGAATAGATCTTGAACTCTCAAGAAAACATTGCCAAAGTGGGTCCTGAGGGAGAGGCATTGTTTTACAGCCTTCTATAAGTCCATCAACAATTTCAAGCTCTGTTTTCATTGACATTAGAATTCTTTTACAAGCAGTCTGACACGCATAGTCTTCTGCTCTATCACAGCAATACAAACCTGTTAAAAAATTAAAAATAACATTGCTTCTTTTAAACGCAAACAGAATCAACTCTGGGAAAAAAATCGCCACCAATACGTAGAATTAAAAAAATACAAATCAATAAAGCACCTGCAAACAAAAGTTATCATTGTATAAATTAATATAATTACAATTATAATATAGAAACACATTAATACAATTTATACAATAAACTTACACAATAACACATTTTATATAAAAATTGCATAAAATTGTCAAACATTTTCAGTACTTTTTAAAAATTTCAGTAAAGAAGGGTCTTTTATACTTACTATCTGTAGGATTTCTCATTGGATATGACTGTGTATAGTTGTTCACACAGTGTATAAGCTGAGGGCTAATAGATGCACAGTAATTTTCAACTGCTTTAATTTGTGAGGGACCTGGAGAAGAGTCTGTCCGAAAAATTGCTTGACAATATTCCCGACAGTTCGTATGATGACCTGCATAACTGCAACAGACTGACCCCACTGGGAGGGAAAAAAAAAAAAAAGAAAAAAAAAAATCAACAACAGAAAAATCAATGGGTTCCTACACAGAGAAATGAAGAAATGATCAAGTCTGTACCACACAAAATGATGCTCAAGGTATTACTGTGAAAAACATGAAGACATTTTTCTATGGCCTATTAAAATAATCTGTCTACAGAATGACTAGGAATATTTGGAACCAGCCAAATTACATTTGTTTCTTTGGCTGGAGAAAAAAAGTCCCTAAAGCTGTTTTGAAATCAAGTTCAAGACACCAGCAAGTTGGCTGAATTTTATCTTCAGCCATTTTGTCCTTATTTAAGGTAACCAGACTTGTCCTATAATTGAATTATTAGACAAATATTAATAGTAAACAAATAAATGAGAGTAGTATCCTAAAACTCATTCAGAAAAAGACAGATGCTATCATGATTCACATTTGATATTTTCACTACAGTTCATTCTGAGACACTGATCTCATTTTATATAGACATCAGGCAACAAAACACTTGCATAGTGAAAGATTTCATCTATGCATTTAATTTTGTTACTTAACACTGATCAAATGAACAAAACAGAAGGAAAAAATCAGCTTCTAAGGAGTCATCAGAATAGGACAGAAAAAAACAAATACAGATACACAAATTAAAAACTGATATAAATTATATGAACTGCCCCTTATCACTTGAGCAAGAAAATTCATGCAGGTGGTTTGTCCTTCGATGGAACTGAATCCATGTAACTTGTGCCTACGTACACCTACGGAATTTACCTATATTTTAGAAAAACAAGGATAGAACGATATAAATGAAAAACAAAAAAGACAAGCTATTCATTACATACTTACTTTCATTTCTGTTAATACAACTAAAGAGAGCATTCTGAAATCAAAACAAAAATAGCGTTATAAGCCAGAAAACTGCAAATAAATATTTAAGTATCCAGTAATTTCTTATACTGAGCTAATAAATCTATCTTTGTTATTATTTGTTCCAATTAGATTGGATTAAAACAAAACCACTATAGATAAACACTGAAAGCAGTAAATTAAAAGATCAGGGTCATCAGAGTTCTGTGTGTACTCATAATAAAACAGGTAAATATTCAAGAAAATAAATAGGAAGACCTTCCTGGACTGATTTAGAAACAGCATGCTATAATAGGATGTCCCATTATTTTTTTTTTCTAATAAAATAATTTCAAAGATTCTATGGGGGGGAAAAAAAAAAGGAGAACTCGCACAGATGCACACATGCAAGCAGAAAAATCTCAACTAACTCAACACTACATCTTCAAAGCTAAAGCATGCTGTCAACTCCCTCGAACTGCTGCCAGAAAGGCACAGTTGGGGGATATATAACATGCTAAACGGCAGAAGAAACACATACACCCTGCTGTTATGTTTCAGAGGACTCTAATCCACAGAACAATCATGGAATAGTTTGGGTTAGAAAGGACCTTCAAAGATCATCTAGTCCAACCCCCCTGCAATGAGCAGGGACATCTTCAACTAGATCAGGATGCTCAGAGCCCCATCCAGCCTGGCCTTGAATGTTTCCAGGGATGGGGTGTTTACCACCTCTGTGGGCAACCTGTTCCAGTATTTCACCACCCTTACTGTAAAACATTTCTTCCTCACATCTAGCCTGAATCTCCCCTCCTTTAGTTTAAAGCCATCACCCCTTGTCCTGTTGCAACAGGCCCTGCTAAAAAGTCTGTCCCCATCTTTCTCATAGGTCCCTTGGAAGTACTGAAAGGCCACAAGAAGGGGTCCCCACAGCCTTCTCTTCTCCAGGCTGAACAACTTCAAGTGTCTCAGCCTGTCCTCATAACAGAGGTGTTCCAATCCTCTGATAATTTTGGTGCCCTCCTCTAGACCCTCTCCAACAGGTCCCTGTCTTTCTTGTACTGAGGGCTCCAGAGCTGTATGCAGTACTCCAGGTGGGGTCTCACTGGAGCAGAGTAGCAGGGCAGAATCACCTTCCTCACGACTATTGAACTCTTATCCAAAACAACCACAGGCTTCCCCACACTGAAAAAACACATCTCTTAAAAAATAGGTATTGCACATAAGCTTTCCAGAACTCTGTGAAAAGATGAAGTCATGAGGTTGAAATTGAAAAAAGTACTTGCCACGTATCAAAGACTTGAAAATACGATTGTGAAAAAGATGAGAAATTTGAACCACCTCCATATCTGACTTCCACTACTCATTAAGCACATGTATTCTACCAGAGAAATGGAAAATTCTACAATCCCACTTTCCCTTTTTAGTTTTTTTTTCCTCATGCAAGTTTTGTCAATACCCAAGTAAAAACATGATTATTTTTAAAAATGTTATTTTTCCATCATCCCCTTTTCTGTTGTTTAAGAATAAGCACTTCAGCACACAGATTGGTTCCCTGTGTATGAATTAGCATTCAAATTAGTCTGCATTCCTGCATAGACAGTCCTGATGAAAATCTGAAGATCCAAAAGAATTATTTACTGTACCAAAACACGGAAAACTCACATTTTAACTTAGATTTGAAAGGAATTAAGCCTTGATATTTCAGGTTGCATCATGCCATCAACGATGTTATTTCATGCTGTATTTTAAATCACAAGTTCCAACTTGCCAATTATTCCTTATGCCATGTAAACCACAGTGCCACAATACTGTTTTCTATAGTCTCGCAATTATATCATCTTTTGGATAGTATATTTTTTGATAGTCAAACATGTTAACAGTTAAATGCAAGATTTTAAAGAGGACAGTCCCAATACTGTAGTGAGCAGTGCCACTTTATTTACAGTCAGAAAAGAATTTAAAACATGGGTAAACCATGTGGCACTGATATAATGACCTTAAGAGAATAAACACAAATCTAACTTGAAAATTTAAGTTGGTTTTCCATGAACACCAGCTACTTATAATTTTAGTCATCATGAATAAAAGCACACGTCTATTGAGAACACTTTGTACAAAAGTTCAAAAGTCTGCCTTACATAAAATAACACCCAAAACCTCACAAAGTAACAACTCAGACATTTTATTTTCACACTTCTAATATCCTCTGCCAAATTTTAGATATTTTCTCCCAATAGCACAGACACTGCATAATTTTTCTGAGACTGAGAATGAATTTGGAGCAACACTCCTCATCTCAGCGGCCCATTTTCATCTGACCCACTTCAGATTTTCCCTTTTACTGCCCACAAAGCAAATCCTGTCACCCATTCATCTATGTAACACAGATGAAGGACAAGAGAACTCAGGGAAACAGAACATGTAGAGAATCACCATTCTACATTTGGTTAAGAACTGATTTATACTGTTGCCTAAAGGCTCATGTCATATTTACAGCACCTTACATTCTGTCTCTGCCAGACAATGGTTACCAGAAAGTCACTGTTTCAATGGGGCCATCTGGCTTCTTTGGGACCTTCCACGTATGAAAAAAGAAACAACTGTCAGACAGAAATTGCCATACATAACATCACTTTGACCCAAAACTTATTGTCCTCAGAAGGTGCTGAAATTAGACTTCTCCATGCCCACCCTGTATCAAGCACTAGAAGGTGGCATACAAGCCAGCCAGGTAGAAAGCAATGCTGTGACTTTATTAATTAGTGCACTGAGACAGTAGAGGTTCTTGAAAAGGCTGAAGTCTGTCCTGGATATACTGAAGTATTTGGCCATGCTTAAGAATCATGACATAATGCTGCTGTAAACTCAGCTAAAAATTGTCATGTTATTTAGAAGCAGAATGTTACAAAACAGTAACTAGAGTGTTACAAAAGCAATTCAGGGATAGCTGTGTCATTGGCCCTGTTAGCTCAGATTGCAGCTTGTAACTACACAGAAACCAGAGAAGAATGTTGAGAAGATTACGGTGTCTACCAACATTCTGTCTCTAAAGAAGGGCTCAAGTTGAGACAAAATTATTTTCTTATAGCAATTTTATACACTGATTTTACACAAGCAGGATACCCTAACCAGATAATAAGTCGTCTTCTTTCTGTACTTTGAAACTACAGTTCCACGGACTGCTGAATCATTGTAATAAGGCTCATATTTCTCTTAAGATGAGGTGGTCTTCTCTTTTCCATCCTGTTTTCAACTCTTCTCTCCCTGTTCCCGGCTGTATAGTCTTGTGTGTGCCTTTACACCAGCTCTGGCACTAATCATCATCTCATGACCTGATTTTTCTCAGTGATCCTGTTGAAAACTCCTTTTTTTCATTTCCTAGGAATTTAAATCAGCAATTTCAACAGGTATAATACTACGTTAGAATAGAATAGAATAATCTTTTAGATGTCATCTTTTAGAAGGACCTGCCAGATGCAGGGTAAGGTAAGAAGAAGTATATTTGTATGGCTACCAGTGTGAGGGAATGTGTGTGGAGAATGGGCAGGTGCAGGAAGGAACGGGAAGAGCTTCAACTGCACTGAGTTGTTAAAGCAACTCACCGTATTTTACGAAACTGGTGTGCCTATAGGCACCACAGAACACAGTGCTAGTTTGGGTGCTGACTTTGCTCTTTTTGTAGGTCTGGGTAATTGTTCAGTTTCCCAGAAAGTACACATGCGTGGAGTGTAGCTATACAGACATGAGAGAATCTTAAAGGAAAAAAAAAAGTAGTGTGTAGACACCTGCTTGTAAATAAAGCTGATAACAGCATTAGACAGTCAGTCTGATTTGAATTACTAACTATAACTTCATTACAGAACACAGTGTTAGTGTCCATCTCCAGTAAACCAGCACTCATATTTAAGGAATTATCAGCTTTTCTGCTCACTCGAGCTTCCTTCTGAATCTGCTAGTGAACTGTCAGAAGAGAAAGACAGAGAAAACAAAGCTAAAGATAAAACAGAGATGTAGGTAAGGAAAAACAAAACAAAACCCACGAAAAAAAGAGCAGAAAAGGACGTTCTTTTTAAAGGAATGACTAAGTCATCAAAATCTGGGAAAACGAGTATAAAAAGGCACAACCGTTTACACACACAGTTTGATACTCCATTTTTGATTTGTATATAAAATGTTAAGAGAACAAAGATGGCAACATTGAAATGTATAAAACACAAACATAATTATTTTACTTGTGCATTAATCCCTTCTTTCAGACTTCTTTTTAAAACCAAATGTTGCTGAAACTGGCAATTAAAGCCAGTGAGACTGTAAGCGAAGGAATGGAAAGTGGTAGGCAGACACACACAGCAGAACCATGTATGCCTTAAAGAAAACAGTCCCAAAGATCTTTTGGTGTTATGGAAATTGAAAAAGGCAACTGAAGTTTATCCAGCAGAGAATATTGTCCAGTCTTCCTCATCAGAATCTCCCTGAAGAAAGATTTTAGCCAGTACTGCAGGACCTAACTGGTTTCGCTCTTTTTGGAGCTCATCAGCTGCAGGTAACGGCTCAAAAACCAAAATGCATGCACACAAACACAAACAGAACATTTTGCTAAAGGAAGAAGTCTTCTGCATTTTAAGGTATGCTTTTATGTTATAAGTGCGTTTTTTCTAAATGGCTGCTTCTTGTGTCTTGAGTGAAAAGTGATAGCAAAGCTGTTCTTTCACACCAGAAATGAAGAGTGTTTTGCTAAAAAACAAAGATTATTTTCCTCCCTAAAATTTATCATGGTATCTGTATTTTGCTAACTCTGGCAGAAAAATAAGTTTAGTACTCTTATCTTGGGCAACTTAATGATGTTAACTATTTGAATATAGATCCTATCCAATTAAGGCCATCTTAATTTAGAAGTATTACAAATACACTAGGAAACAAAATGCTTCGCTCTGAGAACAGCAATGAAAGTTCTGTTAATCTCTCCTTGACTTCATTTAATCTTTGAATTTAGCAACACAAGATAAAGTCAGAAGGCAATGTACTGAGGTTTAGTGGAGTCAGCTGAAGTTTCAAATGATGTTGCACATCTGATAACTTTAAATTAACAAATAAGGCCAAGATTTTCCTCAATTATGTAAACCAGTAAAGAAGTGAGAACACTTGTATAGTCAGGCAGAACAAAAAATCACTGAAACTTAAATTTTGGGAAGATCATTGAGTATTCTATCAACCTTCTTTGAACAGTAGAAAATAGAGACAAAAAGCACCAAAAAGTAAGATGACAATAATAGTATCTACAATGTATAGCATATGGTCAGAGTCCACCCTGAATTCATTAAGTAGTACTTACAGAGGCCACACACAGCCCTGTGCCTTAGCAGTTCATTAAAACTGTACTGGAACCTTTTCATGAATGTTGTTCTAAATAGCTCCTTGAGTTATAATCTATTGTCTCTGAGTGATCTGCACAAACGTTTAGACAAGAATGAAAATTTGCTGACTGCATTTTTCAGAAAGGTCAATTAGTAGCCAGCATTCACTAAACCTCTGTGTAAAGCAGGACTGTATGACCCTAGAAAGTAAAGCCAATAGGGTAGCACAGTGAATACTTTTCTGAATCCCTATTACAGCACGTGAAACTGCAGGCACTGCATTTGAAGATTCTGCATTTAAAAACTGTAAGAAAGCAAAGTCACATTAAGACAAACTGTGCTCAAATCTGTGAGAGCAAAAATACCTTTAAACAGTCCAGGGACATCAAAAGCATGTACTACCATGTGTCAAAAATAGTTTTAAGAGCAGAAGCTAAATAATTGGCAACATTTCCAATTATATTTTGACTGCACAGCAGATGTTAATGGTGCTCAGCTGCTGCAAAGATCTCATGATGCCAATTAACTAGAGAAGTCTGAATGTCTTATTTAGTACACCTGAAATAAGAAATCAAGTTCTTAATGTGCAAAGAGGTGAACTCACAGTATGCAGTGTAGAGACTCAAGAGCTGCAATCTAATGGCAATTTTAGTACTACCCTTTCCTTGCACAGAAGAAAGAAAAGTGACCTTAAATGCAATAAAGCTTTTGCAGTTTATTTCAAGCTTTATAAAATGTTTTCAGATACTCCTCCAAGCATGTAGTCCATGCAGTCTTTTCAAGAAATGAACCTCAACTTTACACAAAACTTTTAAAAACAGGAAAATCAGAAAATCCCAAATACAATCCAGTCTCCATTTCATTTTTCTTCTTCCTTTGACTATTACCTACCTTCTTTTTAGAGGAAGGTGAACAGGATAGCAGAAAGCTGGAAGAAGGAGTGAAAGATAAGAGTTGAGATGCATAGAACTAGAGAAAAAATGAAGATGACAAAATGAGTATTTGAGAAGCAGAAGATGGGGAAAAGAACTACCAGAATAAACGTTCAAAAGAAGGCAAATAAAGTACGTTTCAGTAACACTAAAAATACTCAGCAAGTTGTGTTAAATTTTTTCATTTCTGTATGCAGTGCCACTTGAAAATAAATATATTTAATATGACTCACGATCTTCAATACGCTGATCAAAAATGAATAGTTTATTACAACATGATTTATTTCTAAAATGTCTAAAATCTCCAAATTAGAAGAATCACAAGCTTCATAAATATTTACAGTAAAAGTAATCCATTGGATCAGCAGAAAAAAAGCATCTTTAATTAATCCTGTGAAGAGCTGTCACGTCAATGCTGTTGTGATTCTGCTACTATATAACCTGAGACTCCACTTAGCAAACTACCTCCCTGCTTTGAGTTCAGGTTTTTAATCACTGCTCTGAACCCTATGTCCTACCCTTGAAGACTTACCTCATTCTTCATGCTTCAGTGAGAAGCTGAAGGGTAACTCATGAAGTTGCTTCCCTAATCTCAAAGGATTACAGAGTACTATGCACAGTTTAGCCAATTACTGTAAGAAGCTTGTGAAAATCCTCTGGGAAATCCTTATGTATGTAAGCAAGCTATGAAAGTTGGTAAGCTACGAGAGTGTTCACAAAAAGGGAATTACACTTCTATATTGTTAATTCAGCTAGTTTTTACCTAAATGTCATGTACTTATATATTCAATGCCTCAATAACAGACTTGAGAGCTGATGAACAAGCCCTATGATCTATATCATACACTAATTCTCAAATTGGATCCCCATTTTTAGTGAAGTAAAAATTCTTAAACACAAAGGCAAACACACTGTGTATGACATCGCATTTATGTGACTCACAGTCTGTTTCTGATCATATGTAATCTCTTTCAGTTTTAACTACGCACTTCCTCCTCAGTTCAGTTTCTTCTCCAGCCAATCCGAGTACAAAGCACATTACCAGTCACAGAAACTACTTACAGACTACAGAAGGAGCAAGACACAGTGACCAAGACAGCAAGATTTTTTTTTTTTAATGAGAAAGAATGACTAGGGTGTGAAGAGTGCAGGTTTCTCTCCAGAAGTATTTTTTTAAATCTCCTATCTTAGGCAAAAGTCCCTTGAACTTTATATAACCAACGGGCCTCTTGAGAGCATTGTAAGTACTATTTCTTATCAGTACCTGTAAGCCTAGATATACAGGAAAAACCACTGTGATACAGAATTCTGTAAGAACTGAAGATCTAACACATCAGATGATACTTAATTTCCATCCCTAACACAGTATCAGTATCTACTGCTCTTAGTGCTCATTAGAAAAGTTCTTCTTTTCACCAACCAGAAAACTGATTCCTTCTTCCATCATTTTTCTCCCTCCTTCTCCTTTAGTGTTGCACAGATAGAGTTAAGGTACAATAACAGCAAGATCATTCCTGAATAAGACTGAGGGACCCACTTTCCAAAATTCCAGATAAAAACTGGAAAAAGAAGAACTAGGAAAAGTAAATAAGATGGCTATCACCATTTTGTAGTCATTCTTTAATCTCTTACCTTTCCTCTCTTGTTCTCTTTCAACCCATATTGGCCCACCTCCTACAGCAATGCAGAAATCCAGAAAAAAAGAAGGAAACAGACCAGCATAACAGAGGAGAAGTTTACAGATGTTGATGGCATAGCATATTATAGCGTAAGAGGAGACAGAACTACTTAAAATGAAAATTCATTTTTAAGAGAACAAGCTATGGTAACTTCAACAGTGAAGAGTCTATGAAAATACTCCGTAGATTATTTAGATAAAACAATCAAAGGGAAAAAAAAAAAATATCATGTTTCCCAGAAAAAATAGGAAACTTGCTACAATGCTGCCCAAATCAGGAGAACAGAGAATTGTCCAATATCCTTAACTTTTGATTATGAACAGGATTTATTCAGGACTACCTAATTCAAGGCAGAGGAAAAAAGATGAAAGGGAGGAGAAAGAATATGGCTTTTAATTAAGAAACAGATTAAAGAAGTCCTAGCAGAATAGCATTTCTATTAAATGTGTTAAAAAGGACATAGGCAGATTTCTGAAAATATCCCGATGATTAATTTTAAGAGCAGAACAGTAAAAATAATTGCAAGCATTCATAGTTTCACTGATGGTACAAAAAATTCATTTGAAATTATTTACATTAGGATAGGATACTTAAAAGTTATTATTTCCCGAGTTTATCTCTTTAGGTCACTCTAAAGCTGATTCTCCCACTATAGAGGCTAAAATGTTTCTGACAGAATGAATGCTCACAATGAATGCCAGCTTTCACCAGAACTCCTATGAAACAAACTTGCTTGGAATCCATGTTCCCATTTTGAAAATTGCATCTTTTTCATTCAAATTAAGGTATATGCAAATCTAAAACAAGACAAGCCATTTTTACAGAAAATGATTGTACTTTCACAAAAACTGTAGAGAGTTAATTTACATTTGGATGAAAATGAGCATATCCAGAAATACAGTTTTAAGAAGACTGGACCTTCTCTCTTCTACAAGATACTTTTTACAGAATTTATAAAACAGTTGATTTTTAATAAGATACATCCAGACATGTATACACGTACCTCGTATTCCTTCCTGCAGACCTTTAAAACATCATTCTTTGCAGAAGCCTGAAAGACACATAAATTTGTTTCTGCCTTTATATTAACTGTGATAACCATGGATTCACAATCTATTTAAATGTTCCTTTTTAAGAACCTAAAGAATCCATGTAAAGCTTTAAGAAAAAAAAAAGCAGAATCCATGACTCTCAGTACTACATTTAATTAAAAAACAAAACCTTGTATTTTTGCACTAAGTTAGTTGATACTGGAAGCACACAAAGCAACTTTATTTTTGTGAAAAGTTTGCCACATAGAGCAGAATACAGAAAACATTCAGGAAATGGAAGAACTTGAGCATAAAAATGTCCCCATTTTGCATGCTCAGTACCATTTTACGTGCTTCTTTCCCTTCTCCTCCTTCTTGTACACACAGTCCTACAGTTCCTATTGTCAAACTGAGTAGTAGAAATTCTCCCTTCAAACTGCAGTTCAGTTTCTACTGTAGAGTACCTTTTGCTCCTTTTTCAGATGACAGATACTCAAAATTATTATTACTACTAACATTAATTATTTCTCCCTCCAATAATTTAAAATACCAGGATAAAGTCTGACCTTGGACCTATCATATCACATCAAAATGCCTCCAAAACTCCCTCAAGTTTCAAGAATCAAAATTAAAATTGAAATACTTCCTATTATCCCTAACATTTGACAAGTATGTGTATTTTCGTTTAAATGAAAACAATATGAAACCTATCAATAGGAGTCATCTTAAGTACAGAATATAGCCAAGATTGACATAGCAGAGTCTGCTATCAAACAAAACAGCGTCTGAATTGGAGAATAATGAGAAACGATATAACCATCATAAGATAAAATTAACAGAATTTCATAGAACACTGCAATAAATGGAAGTGTTTTTATCAGGTCTTGAAAATTCTTAGGATAAATTTGAAAACTTTGATAAGGAATGCATTTGGGAAAAGATACATGTATCTTCTTGTCAGAAGGTCAGAAGTACCATTTGTTTACTCACTCCTCATCTCTTTTCCACACTACTCGCATTTGTGTACTCACTGCTCATCTCTTGTCAAGTAGTTCAAACTATATGCTTTTTTTTAGGTTGCCTTTCTTTTTTGCATGACAACAATTTGCAGTAGGTGGCTGGTCCAAGATTAAGATTACACAGATAACGTGCAAGATGCTACAGTGAATATTATATACATCTGTTTTCCAGAACTAAGTTACAAGGATGATGATTAATAATTATATTCTCTTTGACTTTGAAGATGTTTTTAAGGTCACAAGCATGTATTTGGAGAAGAAAAAACAAAACAAAACCAAAACACAACATACTCCACAGATTTTTAATAAAAAGGTAATTGCTAAATTTACGTACTCTGCTTAAAACTGTCATTTGACAAAAATAGTGATATCGTAAACACCAAAACCAACTTTCTTCCATCTGATGAACAAAAACCTCTTTGAAGAGGCACAAAAATCTATTTGGGGCTGTAACCACAATATTGCCTCACTAAACATTACACTGCAAAAAAAAAAAAAAAAGAGTGTCAAAACAGCCACATGTTGCTTTCCACTCAGCATTATTTTAAAATAACTTTCATGTAGAGATTGTGACAAAAAAAAAAATTCAAGAAACTAAGTTTAGCATAACCAAAGAGAGCTGCAGAATCTTTATGGATTCAGTAAATGAATTACTACGAAGTAAAACACTAGAGTGTATTGGCAATAATCATGTGCCTATTGTTTGCAAATCAAAACTAAGTGGATTAGCTCCATTTGCCAAGTGCAGCGGTGGAAGGATGCACCTGCGGCGAGCTTACCAGCTCTCACACTACGACTTCTGCAACATCAAAGGTATAAACACCATCAGATTTCATCTTAACTGTATCTTCATTACTGAGCAGTTATATGTGGCATCAGAATGTACAAAAAGAACACAGCTAACCCTAAATTCTTAAAATTTCTTCTTCAGGCTCACCAAGTCATAGCAAGCAGCCTAGCCCACTTTTTTAAATCTAGGTTTTCAGCTTGGCAGACTTGAACTTTGACTTTTTTATTGAAAAGTCACTTTAAAAACTTTTTTTTTTTTTTTTTTTTTTTTTAAACTTGGTTGCTGGCATTTATCATCAGTAGTACTTCCTGGGAAGTATCTAGACATATTTTGCAATTTTAAAAAGAGGTCACATGATAATGTAATTTTGATGTAAAAAAAAATGCATTAAGACAGAAGTTCATAAACAGTAATACATTTATGAATTCAACATGATATCATTTGATATTAACCATAGAAAAACAATTATAAAGCCTTACCTGTTTACATGCTTGCCGACATTCCACAGCAATAGCTAGCTCGCAGCAACCTAAACCAACCCACCCATCAGACTTCTTCAAAACTCCTTTGAAAATAAGATGACATTACATATTACAGTAGAAAGAGAAACTATGCCATCATTTTCCCTTCCCATGAGTCAGTTACATTTCAAATTTGATAATTCTGTTCTCATTAGTCTATTCACAGATTACATTTTATTGGAATTTATGAAATAATTCCCAACGAACTTGAAGGCAAGAAAAGAGCAAGTATGTGCCCTAATAAATGCTGAATTTAGCAACTATGAAGTACCTTCTACACACTAAGTGTAAAGGTGTTTTATGCAAACTATTTTATATGTTCACAGGAAGTATCAGAGTTTGATAATTTGATTCATCCAATCTGAAATATAAGCCAACAGGAAAAAAAACCTCATTAGAATTAACAACATTATCTCCTACAGACACGTCCTCTTGTTGGTTTCAACAGCACATTCTTCTATCAACTCTGTCAATGCAGAATATGTTTCTTACTTTTTCTTCAAGCTTCCTCTACTGGTTTTGGTCAGGATGGACTTAAATTTCTTCATAGGAGCTGGGAGGACACAGCTGGGATAGCTGACTCCAGCTGACCTAAGGGGTATCCCAAACCATATGACATCATGCTCAGCAATAAAACTGGGAGGCGGAGGTTGCTGTGCTGGGGAACTGGCTGGGCACTGGTCAGTTGGTTGGGAGCAATCGTTTTCTTTTGCATCACTTGTTTTTCTTGTTTGTTTGTTTTTTACCTTTTTTTCTTAATCCCCTTCTTCCATTTTTGTAATTATTAAACTGTGTTTATTGCAACCCATGAGTTTTCTCACTGTTGCCCTTCCAATACTCCCCCCTATCCCATTGGTGAAGGAAGGAGTAAGTGGCTATGTGAGGTTTAGTGGCCTACTGGGGTTAAACCACAACACTTCCTCTACAGTTTATCCCCCCTAATAACATGGTTTCATATCCAGAATCACCTGCAATAAAAGTTTCACATCTCCCTGCCTCTCTTTTTCCATTTGTTTCATTATCCTAATTTCTTACCATAAAGTTACATAGAAAAGCAAATTGCTGCAATAAGTTGTTTCATCCTCTCAATCTATTCACAAATATAGATTTTCTGATGTTTTCAAGAGATTAGAAATCAAATAAAAGAATGCACTTCTGTATCTATTTCTCTCATAACTTTAAAGACAGAAATAATTGAAGTTCAACCTACACAGGTACCCAGCAGCTGTGGCAAATTTGTTATACTTTTTTCTTAGTGAGAAGGGTGGAACTATTTACCTGAATAAACCACTCATTTGTGTTACGAATATTTTAAAAATAAAGCAATATCTTAGGGCATGCACAAATTATATTCTGTATGTAGAAATGAAAAGTATTAAGTAAAAGAATGAACGATGTAATTTAAAAAAATGCTCTCAAGCATTTTCAGAAAAGTCACATGAGATGTCCAGCTTTAAAAAAAGGAAGTAAAAGAGCTAGGAGTGAGACCAGTGAGCTTAAATTCAAATGTCAAGAAAATACTGGGAAAAAAGTCAATAAAAATCATTGCAATCAATGCAACACATTCATTTCATGTATCTCTCATGAACAAAATTGCCTTTAAAATACACTTTGTCAGCTTTACAAACACAGGCAGCATAGAAAGTCTTACCAGAATCAGTCTTTCATCACATTCTGATGGGCAGATTAAGAAAACAAATAGTAATGAATTTATAAAGGAGGGGAAAAAACCATCTTCAGCTAAATTAATGTATTTTCCCAGAAAATTAAAATATTAATTACATTTATTAAAATCTTAATGCTTGACACAAGCAAGGGAGCAGGAATGCAAAGCAGGTGGAGAGAGCCAAGAGGCAAAGGTAAAGAACAGCTGTTGGTTGCAGCCTGCATTTTGTCAGTCTGAAGTGGCCATCTGCCATCAGGATGGTCCAGACCTCCTGGGCAGCACTGTGGGCCCATGATTAACCTGTCTTTTTGGAGACTGTCCAAATCCTCTTTATATCTATTCAGAGTATTGGCTCACCTTTTCAATTCAAACTAGTTCAAAGCAGCTGTGAAGGCCAAGAACAACTGCAGATTCAGCTCACCTTCCACTTCCATAATTCGGGTACAGAATTAGTTTTTCAGAGATCAAGCACCTTTTTGAAAGTATTAAAAGAAATGGCTCTTGTGCACACACCAGTAGTTTGTAATTGATGTTCAAAAATTCACTATTTGATGCACTGTTTTAAACTAATTTCAAAAGCCTACACAGAAGTCATGCACACATATTTAACTATTAATGCATATACAGTTAATTGCCAAATCAACTACCCACTACGTTTTATTTTAGGCCTAAAATAACGTAATAGTTGTTTCTGCATAACTTACATATATGGACCTATATACAGACTCCTTTCAATCAAAATGGCAAAGTTTGGTAGAACATTTATTAGTAGGATTGATATTGTAAGGCATAAGCAATCTAAAAAAGACCAGAAGAAATATCACGTGCAATATGAAAACAAGATTTCCAGCAATCTCTGCTGCAATAACTAGCTATATCCAGGAGAAACACATGATTAATACAGCTGCACAGCTTTAGCAGCAACATCAGCACTGAACAGTCATCAGTGAATCATCACTGAACAGTCAAGCATCCTTATTTTGTGCAATACAGAGCCTGTGGTTTTCAGACATACTTTTACTGGAACTAAACTGTGCTAAAAGAATGAAGCAAGCTACAAATACATGCCAAATTAAGAATGCTGATAAGTTTCAGCCATAGCTAGTATTTTCTCGGCAAGTGGCTCTCTTTCCAGGATATTTAGGAGTAGCAGACAAACTTGTGGAAAAATAAATTGATGTCACACGTTCAAAAAGCGCTGAGCTGCAATTTTAATACAGCAACTTATAAATTAATTGTGTAGTCAAGGTAATTAAAATGCATGCATTTCTAGATTAATATATACCTGCAGTGCACGATAATTGATTTGAGTCCACACTCTGATTTTTCACCAAATTAACTGACAGAAGTACAAGACAGATCCCTGAACTATAAAAGATCAGCTAGTTGCGTAACACAGGCTCTTGTCCCACATCTCCTCCAAAAGGTTTCTAGAAGCCACATCACATTAGTGAGATGATTTACAACACACGCACATTTTTTTCCTTATTATAAACATTTTGCTGCAGTCTCCACATGAATTGAAATACTGAAGTTAGAAACAGAGGTTAAAAGCTGCATAAACATGAAAAAATAGAATGTCATCTCTGATAACATTTATTTTTTGATGAGAGAGACATTCTACATTCTGAAAATATCTGAAAAATGCTGGATCACTGTGATCCCAAGGAAACTGGGGAGGAAAACAAAAAGGAAGATGGAAAAATAAGTGAAAAACAACTAGGCTCTCATGTTCAAGAGTTGCATGTGTCAAGAAGAGTGCAAGAAAGCCCACATCAGAAATCTGTTGTCTCTTTGAAGTCTTCTACAGTGTGCTTACAGAAAAAGCTAAAGCTTAAAATCAGAACATAGGTATCACCTAGAATTATAGGTTACTGGGTTTGCTCTCCCTTCTGTGCTCCTGCCCACCCTGCCCTTCCCAGCTAGGGGTCACTCAATCATCTTTTGTAAGCATTTGCTTGAACAGTATTGTGTGTGCATGGTCATAAAGAAACTTTAACTTCCTAGACAAGTCCTCCAAAATAATACACGTTCTGTAGGCCTACTGGATTTAATAAACAAACACTGACAAACTAATGATATTTGCCTTCAGAAAACATGGAAAAATAATTTTATTTCAGAGAACAGTTACATTCCTGAACACCTAGTCTTAAGTATTTAAGGCTTACAACACTGTCAACAATGTGTTGTTTCGTGAGGATGAGCCATAAAAGAAAGTTAATAGAAGACCACTGTGATGGATTTAAGGAAGTGGAAACAAATGTGAAAAAGAATCGTAGCTCAACGGGTAGCTGTGGGAATATTAACATTTTAAGGTAACTACCATGGTGAAGTTACTGGTAAATCAAACAATTTCAAAATTTAACACAGATCAGCAACGTCAAGTTGCTCTGGGGAAGGAATGGAAGAGGAGAAAACACAAACTGTAATGAAAATACACAAAGGATATACCAAGCAGCAAATTATAAGACAGAGTCCCAACTTATTTAGCACATATGTTGTGTTATGACAGGATGCCACTGAAATCCATACCAGGTTTCCAGCTCTTAACTAAACTGCCAGGCATGTCATACTGGCAGAGGCGGGGGTGAGGTGAGAGAGAGGAAGAGAAGTTTTGAAGTTTTAAAGTTTTGAATACCTCCACAGATGGAGACTCTCAAACCTCTCTGAGCAACCTCTCCCACTGTTCAACCATCCTTTAGAGCAAAGAAGTTTTCTCCTATGTTTAAATGGAAGTTACTGTTGTTCAGTCTGTGCTCACTGCCTCTTACAAGACACTGGATACCACTGAGAAGAACACGGCTCCATGTTCTTTCCACACTTCCATCAGATACATATTGATAAGATCCACGCCCCTCAGCTTTTTCTTCTTGACAATGGTAAACAATCCTAGCTCTCAGCCTGTCTTTGTATTTGTTCTAGTCCCTTAACCATCTCAAACTGGCTCTTTGCTGGACTTGCTCCAGTGTGTTCATATCTTTCTTGTACTGAGACGCCCAGAAATGGACACAGTATCCCCAATGTGGTTTCATCAATGCTGAGTAAAGGGGAAGCATCACCTCCCTTGATAATGCTGGCAATACTCTCCCTAATGCAGCCTGGGTGCTGCTAGCCTTGTTTGCTACAAGGGCACATTGCTGGATCATGGTGCACTTGCTGTCCCCCAGGATCCCCAGGTACGTTTCTACAAAGCTGCTTTCCAGCTGGTCAACCTCTTGTGTGTTGTGGAGCATGAGGCCTTCACCAGGTGCAGGACTTTGCATTTCCTTTCTTGGAACTTCATAAGGTTCCTGTCTGCCTATTTTTCCAGCTTGTCAGCAACCTTCTGAATGGCAGCACAACTACCTGGTCTAGCAACCTCTCCCAGTTTTGTATCATCTCTAAATACACTGAGGGTGCACTTTGTCTCATCATTAATGAAGATGTTAAATAGGACTAGACCCAGCATCAAGGTTTGGGATACTGGCCTCCAGCTGGACTCTGTGCCATTGATCATAAACCTTTGAGCCTAGCAGTTCAGCCAGTTTTCAATCCACCTCCACCGTCCACTTACCTGGCACACGCTTCATCAATTTGTCTATAAGGATGTTAAAAAAAGCTGTGCTGAAAGCCTTACCAAAGTTGAGAGAGACAACATTCACTGCTCTTTCCTCATCTAACAAGCTAGTCATCTAATCATAGCGGGTTTTCAGATTGCTAAACATGATTTCTTCTTCATAAATCCATACTGACTATAACCAATCACCTTCTTGTCCTTGAGGTGTTTGGAAGTGGTTCATGGGAAGATCTGCTTCATTACCTTCCCAGAGTTTGAGGTGAGACTGACTACCCTCTAGTTCCCCAGGTCCTCCTTGCCCTTTCTACAGGCAGAAGTGACATTTGCTTTCTTGCAGTTCTCAGCATCCTCTCTCAATAGCTATGACCTTTCAAAGATGACTGAGAGTGACCTTGCAATGACATTAAGCCACTCCCTCAGCCCTCATAAGGGTATCCATCAGGTCCCACAGACTTGTGTTCAGTTTGCTTAAGCATTACCTAACTTGATCCTCCATCAAGTGCAAGTCTTCCTTGCTCTAGACATTTTCACTGATCTCAGGGATCTGGCATTCCTGAACGCTCTTCTTACCAGTAAAGACTGAGGTAAAAAGAGCCATAGCCTTTTCAAAGTCATTTGTCACCAGGTTTCCTGTCCCATTCAGCAGCAGATCCTCACTTTCCCTAGTCTTCCTTTTGCCGCTGATGTAGTTAAAGAAACAGAGCAGTCTTCTGGCTGCTCTTCACATACCTCACCAGGATCAACTCCAGATAGACTCAGCTTTTCTAGCTCCATTATGCATAACTGGAGATCGGGCAAGGTGATCCCTGAAAATCAATCAGACATCTTGAACTCCTCTTCTCTCCAGGGCCGTATCCCATGGGATTCTTCCAAGCAGATTGCCTGTGCCCTCCTGTGTTGTCTCTTCAAAAGGCACCCAAGTGATTGTAGTTGCTCATGAGTATCAGGGCCTGTGAACATGAGATTTCTTCCAGTTGTATGAAGAAGGTCTCATCTACTACTTCTTCCCAATCAGGCAGTCTGAAGCTGACACCCACAACATAACCCACGTTGGATTGCTTGCTAATATGTTGATATGCCCATACTGTGCCCATGTGCCGTTCTCAGCTGGCTCATCATCCATCCCCAGGCAGAGCTCCCCACATGCCAGTTACACTCTTAGGACAACTGCCCCCCTCACCTGCCTGTACCTGTACATCGCAGCACTCCCACTGCGGGAGCCTTCCTGCTATGTCTCTGTGATCCAAATAAAACCATAGCCCTGCAACTGCACATAGACTTCTAACTCCTTCTCTTTGCTCCCCATGGTGCATCCCCTAGCATACAGGTATTTCACATTTCACAGAGGCACTCAGCTTGTACTGATTTCCCAGAAAAGGAATAAGAGCTTCCCCTAAAATACTGTCCTATATACACCACATCGTTAATTTACAAAATCCTACAGTGCATGGAATCACTGGAGAATACTTAAAAGAATTTTTAAAAAGGCTCACATCAACACAGTAACTTCACATGCAAAAAGAATGTGAAGTGACCAGCTCCGTGCAGGTACAAAGTTCAGGGTACAAGCTTAGGACACTACAGGAAGATTTCACTTTTACCACAGGACTAAACCATGATTTACAACACCATTGAAGAAGTGACTTGTTTTCATAAATCAGAGGATAATAGAATCCTACCATAAAGACACTGAGAGGCATCACACCAGTTTTGAAAGTACAGGAAGACAATTTAGGAGTGGTTCAAACACAAAGATTTTCAGTGCTTTTTCACTTGCTTACACAGACCTAACATTCAAAATAAAAGATCTATTTCTCACTTGCAGTAAAAGCATTTCCACTCATTTGTATTTGGCTACTGAGCTTTAATGAAGATGAGGTACTGTCTCCAGCTAAAACTATATCAGGTTTTAGATAGACAGAAGCATCGCAACTCCAGAATATATTACTGGTTAAGTAAAACTAGCAAAATGTTAAGACAGCAAATCTCTTTACCTGCACTGGAATCAGCAGTTTGCGTTTGTAGTGCAGGCAGGGAAGTCTGAGCAGATGCCATGAAACCGTTACAGCCTCCTCTTTCCACATACCACTTTTTCAGCCATAGCATGCTAATTTCACTCAAAAGTCTTTTAGAAATGATATATGATGTGATAGTACTACTTGTCCAATTCAAGCTATTTTTGACCTCTCCTTTTAACATAACAATTCTGTCTTGTAATTTATGCTTTAACTTTCTAATCCACCTGTACCAAGTAGTTTGGTTCTTGCTCTGAGCCTCTACGCTTTTTAGTATGTCTAGTTCTTACTATTCTCTCTGTTGCTCAGGTTTTTTTCCTAATTATATTGCATCTGAAGCAAAGCTGCAATAATGCATGATTTTATAGATCAAGCTAAGGTATACTGAAACTAAAAATAATAGAAAACCTTTAAAGGAAAATAACTTTGATATTTCTTGGATATGTCACAGAAGCACACATTTAATCATACAAACATGTTAAACACTTTTTAATTAGGAAAAGAAAAGAAGTGTTTAAAATGCACAGGTAACCCAGTTTAGACTAAATGAAACTAGACACAAAATTCATTATGCTTCCATTATAAAATGTAAGTTAAATTATCATGAAATCTATAGGTGCAGGTGGTAAATACAGTATCAAAACATGCATTTGGTGAAAAAGCAGTATGTTCAATAGTAAACTAGTATTTCTTACCTGGCAAAGAAGAATTTATACAATCCCACACTTCTCCCTGAAAAGTAAAACACAATTAAGCAAAAGTAAGTCTACAGAATATGAGAGTTTCCAGCAGACACAAACCTGCATTTTCTGCATTTTTGCCCTGGGTTTTAAATAACCTCTTGGAAGAATTCTTATGTCTAAAATACCTTTTGAAAAAGCGCTATGTGATATGAGTACCACTTGCTTTGATGAGAAGGCTGCCATCTACAGAATAAGGAATCAATAGCAGTGTTTTTGTAGGTACAGAACATAACTGTGATTACCTGAAATATGCTATCTAGTGAACTTTCTCCACCAGTGTTTAGACAACTATGCAGCAACTGTTTAGACAAAGATTTATCTAGGATGAAGACCTGTGGAGAAACTTATTGCCCTGGCACGCCTTTCCACCAGCTTAAAAAAAAAAAACCAACCCAAACCAACACCACACACAAAACAAAGGAAAGAGGCTTTAAAGTACCTCAGAGACCAGAGAAATGTAGCTTCAGGCAAAGACAGATACCTGGAAGAAAGATCTGTAGAAGTGAAGTTTACTAACACAAAAGGTTACAATAGGGATCTGTTGGGTTCCTCCGACTGCAAAGCACTTCTGGTTCTAAATACACATCCTGCTAAATGACCTAAGTGGCTGCTGGTATTAGACAGAAGAATTCTGTAACTTTTTTTTTTCCCCCAGAAAAAAAAAGGAGGTGAAGAGCTTACCAAAGAGTTGCTGTCCTTACCTCTCTCATTACTGTTACTACCAGGACTACTAGTCAAGCTGACTACAGGGAATTCTTTATACTGAGGCAAACAAAAGAAATCTGAGGTCCAACACTGGTCTGCCACAGGTACTTATGTTACCCACCCAATAAAAGTTATAAATGCCCCAGAAGGAGGACGTCTAGGCAGCAGAGGAAGAATTGAATCTAAGGTAAGAATTTTAGTTGAATTGTCAGAAACAAGTGCATATTGCAGTCACGGTGGGTGCACTGTGTTAGAAGGCTGAAGAATTAAAAGTTATGGGAGTTACTATACACTATATACCAGATGTTTAACATGCTGCCACTGGAGTCTTACAACACTTAGATGATATGATCGCAGTACAATATCTTAAAATGACAAGAGTACAGAAAAGTCTTGAAGGATTACATGTATTTTAGTACAATGTTACTGAATTCAATATTTTTTTAAGCAAGCACTAGGAAAACCTTAATTAGATGAAATCAGAGGAAAATTCTGCAAAGAGTAAGAAGGGAAGTGACAAGACTGTACTGGGTTTACACGACAAGGTCATGGTAGCAGGGGGGCTGCAGGTGTGGCTTCTCTAAGAAGACACCAGAACCCTCATGTTCGATAGAGCCAGTGCCACCCGGATGAGTCAATCAGCGATGTTAGTAGCATCTCTGTGATATTTAAGAAAGGGTAAAAATTGCTGCACAACAGCAGCAGGAAGACAGGAGTGACAATATGTGAGACAACCCTTCAGACATTCAGGTCAGTGAAGAATTTGGGGCAGGAACTACTCCAGATTTCCCTGCAGCAGGACTTGTGACCCCACAGGGGACCCACGCTGGAGCAGTCTGTTCCTGAAAGGCTGTGCCTTGTGGAAGGGACCCATGCTGGAGCAGTTGTTGAACAACTGCAGCCCATGGGAAGGACCCATGTTGGAGAAGTTAGTGGAGTACTATCTCCTGTGAGAGGGACACCAGGCTGGAACAGTGGAAGAGCAGGAGGATGAAAGTGTGGCAGAGACAAGGCGTTTAATGAACTGACCTCAACCCCCATTCACCATCTCCCTGTGCCACTATGGGGAGGAGGTAGAGAAAACCAGGAGTGAAGTTGAGCCTGGGAAGCAGGGAGGGGTGGGGAGAAGATGTTTTTAAATTTGTTCTTATTTCTCATTATCCTACTCTGACTTTTTGATTGACAAATTAAATTAATTTCCCCAATCTGACTGTGTTTTGCCCATGATGGCAACTGGTGAGTCATCTCCCTGTGCTTACCTTGACCCACAAGACTTTCATCATATCTTCTCTCCCCTATTTGGCTGAGGAAGGGGAGTGACCAAGTGGATTTGGTGGGCACCTGGTGCGCAGCAAAGGTTAACCCACCACAAGGGGCTTTAATGAGTGTTGGACATGCTCTTTAAGACCAAACAAAAAGTTCAATTCAATCACACTGAAACAGCAAGTCATATTGTCATGCAATGATTCTGTCACCACAAGAATTAATGATTTTCTAAAGCTGCAATGGATATGTATCTAATGATCTAAAACTGCCTGCCTCCCTATCTGTGGGACTCTTAGATAAGAGTCAAAGTCAGCTCAAAACAAAATAATAAAGAGCTGCTACATCTACTAGTTCCGCCCCACTGATTCAGTTGACTTCCCTTATTTCAAGAGAAGGTTAATGGTTGGACTCTATGACCTTAAGGGACTTTTCCAATGTAAATGATTCAAGTCCAAGTGACAATCACCCAGCACAATTTTTTAAAACATAGGTCAGATTTTCATTCCATTTCATTGCTTATACAACCAGGACACCTAGCGAAATTGTCAAGTCCCATCTTACTGCAAGTAGCATAATATATGATGGCCTTACAAAAAAAGAAAAGAAACAAAACTACTTTGCAGACCAAATCTCATTATAAGAATTTTTCTAGTCCTCATAACAAGGAAGAAAAATCTTGAAGACATACACACATGTTCTACCAGCTCAAAACCCAGCAAGAAAATAAAATACAAGTAATTTTAAAGACCTATTTTTGCAAGCAAAACTTTGTTAATATAAAATTAGATGTTTGGCTTTATTTAATTAAAACTAGCAAGCCTTACCATTGATTCTGGACAATATTCAGGTGCTCGCTGCATTAAGTGCTTCAAACGGGAATCACTCTTCGAAGACAAAATCTGTTAGAAACAAAACACACTTTAAAACAGTTAAAATGTAACTATATATTGAATATTTTTTCAATTTATTTTGTCCTTTTTAGTTTCACTACTATCTACCCTTTGACAACTTTGGCTAACAGTTAATATATAAACAATGTAAAATTAAAATTTTATTTATTTATAGTCTATCAAATATGTTGTACTTTTTATGAAGAAAGAATTTTTATATTTAGGAGCGAATTAGAATTTCCTCCTCAAACACTTCAACCAAGAAGTTTCTATTGAATAGGCAGTGTGAAAAACAGAGGATTTCTGCTCCACACATCAAAATATTGTACTACTCTATTTACTTCATTAACCTTCTGCTATATATTACATGACCTCAGGCAACTAAACTCCTTCCAGAAAACCCTGAAACAAGTAATTTCCGTGGAACACAGATGAACAAAACCTTGACTAGTTAAAAAGATTATCAAAACTAACATGGGAATGAATACTACCCACAGTACAAGATGATCAAGTTAAGCACCACCTAAGCAAACTGAACATCCAGAAGCTCATGAGATTGGATGGGATACAACAGAGGATGTTGAGAAGCTAGCCACTGTCACTGCAAAGCAGCTTTGGTACCATTTTTGAAAGACCATGGTGACTGGATGAGGTCCCTCATGACTCACAAAACCCAACATGATATCCATATAGAAAGGCAAGAAGGACAATCTGGGTAATAACAGGCTGTTCAGCTTAACCTCAGCTCACAGAAAGATTGTGGAACAATTCCTTACAGAAGCCATGCCAGGGCACATGCAGGAGAAGAAGGCGATTGGAAACAGTCAAAACAGGCATACCAAGGGCAAATTTAGTCTGACAGCTTTCCTTAAAGAAAATATTGGTTTAGTAAAAAAGTGGAGATCAGTCTCTATTGTCTACTTCAACTTTAAAAAGGTTTTTGTACTGTTATCTCCCACTGTATCTTTAAAGCCAAATGGGTGAAACATGGACGGGCTACAAGGTGGGGGTGACAAACTGCCTGGACAGTAGGACTCAAAGATTAGCAGTCAGCAGTTCAATGTCTGAGTGTTGGCCACTGAGAAGGGGTACAATACAGGAGTCAAACCAAAGTTAACATCTTTATTAGTGAGCTGAACAATGGGAGAAGAAAAATCCTCAGCAGGTAAGCAGAAGAGCCTAAACTGAGAGCTGTCATCAATATACTGGAGGGTAAAGCTGCCACACAGATGGCTTTCAATGGGCTGACATAAACCCAAGAAGGGCAGTTCAACAAAGACAAACAGAATCTTGCAGCTGAAATGGAATAATCCTATGCAACAGTACAGGCTGGGTGCTCACTGGCTAGAAAGCAGCTTTGCAGAAAAGGGTGTTGGGTCCCTGTAGATGACAAGCTGAGCATGGGTCAGCAGTACACTGATGCAGCATGCTGCACTTCATTAGCAGCAGCACCACAAGCAGGTTAAAGGAAAATGAGCATTCTCTTCTATCAGGCACTGATGAGACAACGTCTGCAATACCAAACCCACTTTTGTGTCACCCCTGTGCAAGGAACATTATTGAACTACAGAGAGTCCAGTAGAAGGCCACAAAGGATGCTGGACTTTACAATGTACCATGACAGGCCGAGGTAAAAGAATTTGTTCAAACTGAAGAAGGGTTAAGAGGGAGCAAGGGGTATCTAAATTCCTGTCATCCAGCATCTGAGAAAGGATTATGGAAAAGACGAGTCAACCATTATCAGAGTTGCACAGTGGATGGATGAGTTGCAAAAGTAACAAGTTGCAGCAAGACAAATTCTGACTAGATGCAAAGGAAAAAAAAAAAACAACCAACCTTCACCATTAGAGTTCCTTAAGTGCTGGAACAGATTCCCCAGAGAGGCTGTGGAAAGTCCATCCTTGAGGAAATTCAAAACTTGATGAACAAGATTCTGAGCAACCTGATTTAATTTTGCAGCTAGCACCTCTCTGAGCAGGAGGTTAGACAAAATGACACTTCCAACTTAAATCATTTTGCACAGCTATATTTGGGGAGAGATCTTACCTTATTGACTTTCATACACAATTCTGAATCATGTAAATTCATCTTTATTTTCCTCAAGTGTCTTTCAGTCCATTTTGTAGTGTTGCTCGTCTCATTTCCTTGCAACAGCGGTAATGTTTTCCCAGTTTATTACAAGATGCTTTTACCTCATCATCTTTTTGGCATTGTTTTTGTTGCTGTTGTTTTGTTTTGGTTTTGGTTTTTCCAAGTTTCATGGAAGTGTTAAGGTAAGCTGAGCTCTCAGCACATTTTGAATTGTTTTCTGGTCCCACATTAGTCATGTTTTTAGTTCTTTAGCAGTCCGATAAGTAAAACACTTACAAATTAAAACAAAAAACTGGGCAACAAGAGGGATGGAAACATTTCTGATAATGTGGGATATGAAACTGGAAGTCACAGGAATAACTGAAACATGGATGCATTTTGGATCTTTCAGAAGGAGAAAAACATTACAGTTTTATTCTAAATTTGATACATGATAAAGTCATGGAAATAAAAACAAGAGAACAACAGTACTGGTTTCTGAAATGAGAGCAAGAAAAAAAATGCAGTAGTATTTGGGGTCTCCTAGGGTCACAGAATAGTAAAATAATGCAGGTTGGAAGGGATCTTGGAAGATCATTTATTTCAACTTCCTGCTCAAAGCAGAGTCAACTATGAGACCAAACCATGTTGCTCAGAGTTTTATCCAGTCAAGCTGCAAAAGCCTCTGAAGACAGAGAATGCACAGCCTCTGTTTTCATGGTGGAAAAGTTTCTCCTTATAACCAGCTGGAACTCTAGTTTAAATTCTTGACTGCGCCCTCTTGTCCTCCCACTATGTACCACTGTCTTCTGAGCAATCTTACTACAGGGATAAGAAGGCTGCTCTGAGGTGCTCCTTCTTCCCCAGGCTAAAGGCAGCCCCCTCAGCCTCTCTAGAAGCACGTGCTCCAACCATTCATAGTCACCTTGGTGACTCTTCACTAACTTGTTCCACTTAACTGATGTCTTTCTTGTAACAGGGAAGACAAAACTGGACAGAGTATTTTATATGTGGTCAGCAAGTGCTGACTAAATGGGGAGAATAATTTGTCTAGGCCTACTGGCAATGCTCCTGTTAATATAGCCCAGGCTGCCACCTTTATTGTTGGGGCACACTGTCAGCTCATGTTCAGCTTGCTGTCTTTGTACCAGTAACCCTGGATCCTCGTTTTCAGCAAATCTGCTCCCTAGCAAATCAACCTCCAACTCATATAGTTGCAAGCGATTCTTTCTTCAGAGGCGCAGAACTTTGCATTTGTCCTTGTTGAATTTCATAAAGTTCCTGTTGCCAATTCCTTCTATCTGTCCAGGTCCCTCCAGATGACAGTCTTGCCATTAAGATTATCAGCTCTTCCTTCCAGCTTGGTATTGCCTGAAAACTCAACAAGAGTAGAATCTGTCGTCTCCTCCAGGTCATTAATAAAAATGTTAAAGATGACAGGTCCCAGGATGGACCCTTTTGGTATTGCACTTCTTATTAGCCTGCAGGCAGAGCAGGACCCACTAACCTCTATCTCTGAGCCTGATTATCCAACCAATTTTTTTACTCATCAAAACTGTATTATCCTATACAGATCAAAAGCAATCAGGTTTGTCAGGCATGTTTTATCCCTTGAATGTGCAGAAATGTGTTCCAAGAACCCTGTCCATGATTTTCCCAGGGATATAAGAGAAGATAACTATTCTGTAGTTTGCTGGATTGGGGACCATCCTTTGGGTTTTTGTTTGTGTGTTTGTTTTTGGTCCTGATTCAACCATCACCTATTACTGCTAGTACTCCTCCTTGATCTCCATCTCTGCACAGACACCTTGTTAACAAAGATTCGGGAAAGAAGGCATTCAGTACCTCTGCCTTACCCACGTTGCTGATGCTAAATCAGATGCTACACTCAGCAACAGTTGCACATTTTTCCTTCTTCAGCCTTTAACTACTGCCATAGCATGCCCTGTTGCCCTTGATATCCTCTGCAAGTCTCAACTCTATTTGAGCTTTGTCTTTCCCAATATAACCTTACATGCCTGGACAAACTTTCTAAATTCCTCTTTTATAACCTTTCCCTGCTTCTATCTTCTCTATATCACCTTGCTGCATTGAAGCTTGTTCATGACTTCTCTGTTTAGCCAAGCTTCTTGAAATATTAACGTGTTTTCCTGGGGACTGGGGTGAACTGCTCTTCGGCTTGGAGGAGGATCTGGATAGAGATCTCTGGAGTGGTACAGAGATGAACGCTGCCAGGAACCTTATTATTGTGAAACTTCACAGGAATAAACTTAGGGAAAAAAAAGTCAATTAAAGAAAGACAGGCCCACTTACTCCTTGCTACGGTATCTGACAGACTTAATCAAATGATCATGAAAAGGAGATGATACTGAAACTAAGCTTGCAATAATACTAAGAAGGCAAAATAATTAGGCATTTGAATCATGTTAGTTGACAAATAAATTGGTAATCCAAGTTTTCTTTTTCAAAGGGCTCACCTAAAGTAGCTGAATTATTAGTTAAATGCGTTCCTTACTCTTAATCAAGCCTTTTCCTTAACTGGCAAGATCAAGGAGAACACCACCAGGTCTCCTGTACCCTTCACCCTAGCCACTGGCCTGTAGTTACCTTTTACCCATGCAAAGCCTCCCTTACTAGTATCACTGGTGCCCATGTAGATGAGCAGTCAACAGGTAATAGTCTCAGAGTCAAAAAAACCTTGCAATTTCTGCAACATCCTAGATCTCAGCCCCTAAAACCCAAACCACCTTAGACATCGAGTCTCATCTGCAGATGAGTGCCTCCATCCCCTGCAGAACAGAGTCTTTCTCCTGGTGGCGCCAGTTCATTAGGCCAAGATGGCTCCCTGATGGAGTCTGTTTCTCCTCACCTGTCTTAAGGCCCCAAACCTATTCTGTAAGTGCATATTCAAAGAGAGGCCAAGTAACTTCTTCCTGCTGTCAGAATCATAGAATCATAGAATGTCCTGAGTTGGAAGGGATCCACAAGGATCATTGAGTCCAACTCCTGTCCCTGTATATGACAATGCCACAGTTCACAGCATGTGTCTGAGGGTGTTGTCTGGTCTCTACTTGAACAATGTCAGGTTTGGGGCTGTGACTGCCTCCCTGGAAGTCAGAAGTCACAAACTTCCAGTCTCCAGTAAGCATAGCCTCTGGCCATCCTTCTTTCCATGCAATGCATAGCTCAGGCTATTGCCCTTGCAGGTTCTCCATGAAGAGCTTGCCTAGCTCCCATTTACACTGAGGCATGCTTTTATCCTCAGCTTCTTTATGTGACAGTTTAGGAAGCATGACTCCTGTAGTTTAAGTGCCACTGACTCAAGGAAAAACATTATCCTTTCCCTGCAGTCCAGGACTTGGAAGGACACATTCTTCCTCAAGAGCTCCCTCTGGGTCAAGACCTCCAACATGTCATGAGTCTTTGGCCCCACCAGTGTCAGATACTGTCCTGCTGGACATAACAGATACACACAGTATCAAGCAGCACATCTGCACCTCCTCTTGGCTCTCTCCACAGGAAACAGCTGCGTTAATGTCCAAAAATTCCTGTCTGTGCACTCTGGTTGCTGACATTCCCTAAGCGTTAGTTAAACAAAAACATGGGGCATAAGCCTGCTCTCTATCTCTCCCCACTGTCCCTGACGAGCAACTTCAATGTTTTATGGCTCGAACTACCAACTCTAGCAGGAAAACATTTGTTTTTAAATTATTAATAAATTATCATGTCAGGATGGTACAGTGTGGTGGTACAGACAAGGTAGTTAAGTGTATAGCAAATATTTTAGAAAAAGTGCTTGGAAAGACAACAAAAGACAAATAACTCAGCCAACTCTGTTCCCATAGTCACTCCTTGCATATGTAAACTTTCATCCTACAAATTTTATGTTTAAGACAAAGGGGTAAATATCAAATAATACACTCCAAAATGGATTCGACACAGACAAAGCATTGGAATCATGCTGCACAAAATGGTTAAGTTACAGAACAGGAAAAATCAGGAGAAAAATAGTAGACAGCTCCTTCAGACAGTTTGTTAGCCTATATCAAAGGATCATTCAGAAAACGACGCTACCAGCCTGATGTGCGGTAACTAAGACAGCTCCTTATAGAACAATTTGAGGGGTGCCAGTCTTGCTTTAGGTTTGCTCTGTATCTCTCACCACAAAGACTCTGAATATGCTGATTATGTGAGTAGAGTGATCATCCAGATGAGGCAAGATCAGAATACCTTACAAAAACCACAGAAAACCCTACACAATAATTAGAGCTGGTATAACAGAAATGGGATTAAATTTGACAGTAAAAAGCTCAAGGCCTTTCATCAACAGCTAACACAAATTCACATGATAAACTAGGAACTTCAAACCACTAGAACAGAAGAAAGAACTGGACAGATTATTCCAATGCCCTTGCAATGCAACTACCAAACCTGCCTATTAAATTTGTTTATATCAGAACGGGTATCTTTCTCTTACTTACAAAAAAGTTTTAACACCATTTTTAAGACTTAGTGCTATATTTTTGTTTATAATACCATGCACAGTTTTGCTTACCTGTATTGAAATAGATAAACTTAAGCTGGAAGGGCTGCAAGAATAATTATAGGAATTGAGAGAATATCTTACGCAAAAAGACGATAAGACTTTTCCTTGTTGGGCCTAACAGTATGAAAGCTGCAAGGGGATTGGGTTGCATTCTATAAATACACTGGAGAGGGAAAAGTGCAATTTAAACTAAAGGTTTTGTTAGTACAACCAAAGATAAATATAAACCTAATCACAACCAGGTTTAGTGCTTGAATAGCCCCAAAGCACGTAATGAAGACAAGAAATGTGGGCAGGTACGATGCAAGGACACAATTTTAATGTAAAAATTGTGTATATGTGTAAGTACGCTTTATCAATGCAAAATTTTAATGTATATAAATTTATATAAATACACATACACACAGCTGTACAACATCCTATGCAAAGGTACAAGTCTAAACATAAGCTGTGGAAAAATATTTTCCAAGCCTGAATTTAGCAAACAGTTCTTTATTATTACCTTATGAACAGAGTAAGTAAGCAGATTTCTGCTGGATTCACAAAGCCATACATTATAAGGAGTACCTCAGATGCTTAGCTGAGAAATAAGAACTGCCAGAAGAAAGAATAGTACCAACATCTTGTTCTTCATTTTAAATTCCCAAAAGCTTTGAAACACAGAAGATCCAGAAATTCTGCAACATACCTTCACTTCTCCATTTCCTAACATGCTTATCACTTCTTGACCAAATCCTGACCTCAAATTTTTATGGCTACTTCTCCTCAACTTCAGCAGAACCTGTTTTCCACTATGAAAGAGGACTACAGTTTTAAACCTTTAAGTTCTCATTTAAATAAAAATAATATTAAATCTCATGATCACACATAAGTCAGACAGAAAATAATTTGCTTCTAACTATAATCTTGCTGCAACATTGTCTTAAAAGCATGATTTTAACTCTGAGAGATAAAACTACATTTAAAAGAAGCTTACCTGTTCACAGACATCACGGCACATTAAGTTGTCCTTCGCATGGTAACAACAAGACAAGCCTATTGGAAAAGCAAGGGGAGAGAAAAAGATATTTAAAAGACTTGAAGCATGTATCTATCACTTCTGAACAGAAACACCCATTTGATGGCCTATCAGGACCATCTGTCTGGTCCACAGATGATCATGAGAAATTTTCGTTCCCAGAAGGTAAAAAAACATGAGAAAGTTTTGTTCCAAAGCTGATGAAGATCTGTTAGTCAAGTTCAGACCTACCCCTGAACACTCACTGCCACCAAAAGGAGATCTCACTCTCCTTCCATCTGCTTCTAGCCACATTTCCACTGCTTAACACGCACTAGCTTGGCACCTGCCAAATTCCTTCGTGAGGTAATTTATTAACCCAAGGGAAATAAAATAAATAAATAAATTTTAAAAATTGTGAACAAAACACCCACCAAAACACTCCATGTATGGAGACTATATGCCTTTGTAAACTGAATCATCTCACACACAGAATCTGAAAAATGCAAGAACCAGTTAGGATCTGGTAGAAAAGGAAATCTGAGTAGGGAACCCTTTTCAGACAGAGGTGAACACAGCTGCTCATTGAACTCTGGCTTCTTAGAAACTTTGAACGAAATTGTAAATCGTTTCAGTGTGGTGGATGAATAAGAGTGGTTTTGCTTGACTAGATGAAAGTCATGAAGCAAACACAGATATGAACACATCAACAGCAAAACAAATGAGAACTGAAGCACTGAGAAGTCATGAAACGCCAAGGTTTAAAGTGGCACTTTTGACATTATACTTTGTTGTGCTTTGTTCCCCCAACATCCAAGTATTTCCTTCATTCAGAGTTAAGCTTGGCAAGTACAAAATGAATTGCACAACTCTTTGATATCCATTTTCATCCTCATTGCCCAGTGTTTGGAACACTGTATTAGAAAAAAGACAGAGGTTTCTTTCAAAGCTTTTACTTCCACAGACATCTTCACACACAGGAACAGATTTCTAATCAATTGTATCTGAACTATATATCACACTGATATACTGATATATCACACTGATGATACAACATAATAGCAATATGGTACAATGATACCACACATACAAAATTGTATTTCACAATATCTAGTTACTAAATAGATTTTGACCGAACCAATAAGAGGGATCTTGGGCATGAATTCCTTGATAATTTCACAGCTTACAAGTGTTTTCATCTGAAACTTTATAGCTGTTACAAGAAGATAACCAATTAAAAAAAAAAGTATCCACCACCAGCTAACCCAAAATTCTCCAATATTGAAATGACATTAAAAAAGAAAACTACATTTCAGCCTGAAAATGTCAAGGAACTGGGTGGGGAAGGGGAGGGCGGGGGTGGGGGGGGGCAGAATTGCTGAAAAGGTTGTCTGAAAGAGTCATAATTTAAAATGGCTATGACAGGATTGAACTATATTTTAATACAGAAATCTATAATTTCTGAAGAGGAAAGAAGAGAAACCAAAGTAGGACTTGTAACTGGTGAATGTTTCCATGAATAATTAGAAACAAGACAGCAAAATGCTTGTAATAAATGAGGACAGCACCAAAATCCTGCTTACAACATGATGAAATGAAATAATGAAATTGTAAAATTGACTTTAACATTTTCTGATTATTTTCTACCATCAGAGAAAAGGACTGAGATATGACACAGGTAGCTTAAAAATAATTCCGATTTGAGAGCTAGACATGGGACCTTGCAGTTTCCCTGCACTATGTTCTGTAAGCCAATCTGTGTCAAGACTCAACCTCATCACGAGCAGGCTCCACCATGTTCGAACTTCATGTATTATTTCACTTAACAGAAAAGCTCTCCTTTATACTCTCTTAGTCCTGTTATAAAGACATGGTATTAGAAATATGTAACAACAATATAAACCGTTAACTTTTAAGAACAGACAGTTTTTCTTAAGGCAAGAGTTGCACTTATTTTCAGAAATGTTGCTAAATTTTAGTGCCTATGCAATCAGACTGCAAGAATATTAGCACAGTGCCAGAGAAAACATTCAGGTTCACAATGAAGAGATATCCGGCAAATTAATTGTCCTAAGTAAAAAAATCCAACCAAATGTACTTAAATATAGGCTTTTACTTACAAACAGAAATGCTGGCTACTCAATCAAGTTTTTGTTGCTTTGTTTCACCATACATCCCAGAAATTTTTAATTATATAAATTTTTATCGAGAGTAACTGCTACACTTAAGAGACTCAAGAATTCAGAGTTCCCAGTCTATAAAGAAAATTTACATTGGCTTAGGTGACAATGCATATGTTTAAATGCATACATCACTATAATTTGAGTTCAGTAGTATCTTTGGCAACATTTATTAAACGCTCCTTCATGCAGATTATTTAATACTCTGTGGCCTTCTATCCATTAGTTTGCATTGGCTCTCAACTCTCGCGTGATGAACTAAGACATGCAGGATAGACCTCCTTCTCAAACGCTTCCCTTGCCAAGTTTCAAGTCTTATCAATTATGCTAAAGAGTGTAACAAGTAAGTAGCAATATACTAAACTTCATGGTCATTTCACTCCTTTTATACAAAATCCTAAACAATTGGTGGTATCTTGCATCATCACCAAATTAAACTGGCCCACGGTGATCTTCAGTGCTTAAGTCAGAAATGAAAGTTATAAACAATATCCATTCCAAACAGAATTCCTCAGTTTTTCCAGTTAATCTCTTCTGAAATGTCTTATGACATCTCTTTCAATCAGTCCCTTACTTTCTTATTGCCACTTTCTCTGGTTTTACTAAAAAATGTTCAGGTTTCCTTTCAAAATTGTATTCATGTCCCACTATGAAATATCCACACCTCTTTCTTCAATAAGATCTCCTATCTCAACAATATGAGTAGGTTTATCAAGGGAAAATTGGACTAGAGTATGCCTTATTTCATTCCACTAGCTTTCTATTGCCGTCTTCCCAAAACCATGCCTCACTAGAAATCAGAACTATAGAACAACAGTGAAATGCCTAAGTGCCTCAGTGATTGCAGTCTTCTGCTCTAAAGTATTACATATTTTGTATTTTCCATTCCCGTGACAGCATTATCAACATGATCTATTTATTAAAAGCTATTTGCCAATATCTGTGCTTGTGCTGCCTTTTTTTTTTTTCATTACTCTTTTTTGGTCCTGTCATGTAGTTATCTGCTATCATAACTTTAATGCAGGAACTATTTTACCACTGTCCATCTTTCTATTAAACATCTTGCCTTCGCTTTTAAAAAAATTCAATACCTTGTTCTGAACCATTCTTCTTATTGAAAACGTTAGCAAAACCACGAGGAAGACAAGCCTTAGAATACAAGGGCTGTTCCGACATTTCATATGGCAATCCAGAAGTTGGGTTTTACACCAGGTCTTCTCTATTTCAAACCACAATCCTGTGAATTTACCTATTGCCAGCGTGAGAGCTGAAGACACAAACCCCAGCCCCGAGTCATGTAACCCGGAGAGTTTAAAGAAGGGGCCTATCCACATCACAAGGCCAGGCGGGATGTGAGAAAGACGGCCTGCATCCCCCTCCTCGCTACCTCAGCCATGTAAGCCCCCTCTGTTTGGCTGCCAGCCTTTCCACCAGAGCGTCAGGCGGCTGCTCTCCACAGGAACGCGGGGGGCATGGGGAAGGCGGACACCGAGACAGCAGCAGCGGGAAGATCGACACCAGGAAGGCGACGCTGCCCCTTCCCGCCAGCGCCCCGCGGGCACCGGGAAGCCGCCCCCGACCCTCACCTGCTGCGGCCTCGCGCCCATCGGCCTCCCGCTCCCGCGGAGCAGGTCCGGGCAGCAGCGGGTGCCGGGGCGCCGTGCCCCCTTTGCCCCAGCTGCAGCCAGCCCGCCCCCGGCTGGGGCGCGACAGGAGCGCCCTGCGGTACCGGCCGCGCCCCAGCTCCGCAGGCAACGCCATATCCCCAAGGCTTCGGGATCCCGCGGATAGCCTCGCCCCTGCGCCATGTTGTTGAAGAGGGACCCGCGGAGCCGCCTCCCCGCTCCGCGGCTCGCTACTCACCGGCCGCCCCAGGGAGGAGCAGCAGAGGCGCCACCAGGCAGAGCAGGGCCCATGGCCACTGAACGGCCGTTACCGCCATGGCCGGGCCGCGAACCCGCAGCGCGCTGACGCGCCTCAGCGCCCGCCACGCAGCTCCGCCCCGCGACCCCAGCTCGCCAGCCGGACGGCTTCTGACGCCGGCAGCACCCGCTCCCAGCCCCACTCTGCCTCCTGCTGTCCCCATTGGCTGCGGCTGCCCAGCCAGGCCACGCCCCTCCTGCCTGGCCGCTGTGGACATTCCTGCGGGCCAGAGCCGCCGCGGCGGGGAGGTGCGTTACGCGCCGCCGGCAGCCCCGCCCCTTTCGGCGGGGATAGGCGGGGGACAGAAAAGGGCGTGGCCTGCAGCAGGGCCATTCCCATAGCGGCCCGGCAGCTGGCGGAGGCCCGGCAGCTGGCGGAGGCCCGGCAGCTGGCGGAGGCCCGGCAGCTGGCGGAGGCCCGGCAGCTGGCGGAGGCCCGGCAGCTGGCGGAGGCCCGGCAGCTGGCGGAGGCCCGGCAGCGGATGTGGACTCAGTCGCTCCGCTGCGGGGTGGCTGGGCTATCTGCGGGCACCAGTTCCTGGGTACCTGTGCCCACCTTTGCCGCCGCTCGCACAGGTATCCCGCAGCATTCCCCCCAGGTCCATGGAGTGGCAGAGATGTGCTCGGAGGGGAGAGATCGGGCGGGTATGGCTTGAAAGAGGGCTAAGGACTGAAGAAACAATGTTTAGGAGGTTTTTGTGAAGCAGGCAGAGGCCTCAACTGAATTAGTTCGTTTCTATTTATAGAATATTTGCATTAATATATTTCTACACATTACTTATAGAGTATTGATCGAAAGCCTTCTGTATAACACTGGTTTTTGCTTGAAATAACAGGGTGTTTCAAAAAGATGGACATGTCTGTAGAGGATAAGTACCACCTCTCATAATGTAGTTGTAAGTGGATCTCATACCCATATAAGGATGGATGAATTTGTTTGTGCATTTCTTTCCCAGTTTCATGCAAAGTGCATTTAACTCCACTGTGTGGGTTACACTTTGGGTCCATCTTGTTGAAACATCCTATACTTTGTGTATCCAGTAGCCCTGTGGGAGAAATGAACCAAATGGCACAAAGCGTAGGTTACTGAATGGAAATGACACCTGAGACTGGGGGGACATCCCCTCAAGTACAAAGATGAGGAGACCGTCATGGCTGTGCTCCCTTTCCCCCGGCTGCAGCCAGCCTGCCCCCGCCTGGGGCAAGACAGGAGTGCCCTGTGGCACCGGCTGCACCCCATCTCTGCAAGCAACGCCACAGCCCCCAGGCTTTGGGACCCCATGAATGGCCTTGCCCCTGCGCCATGCTGTTGAAGAGGGACCTTGTTGATTCATCATCACCTCTTGTAACTTGCTCCACGTCAAGCATTCGTTCTGGGTCAAGCTACCAGAAGTGTTTGGGCAGGTATTTACGTGGCTTGAGCCCACTGTGCAGCTGGGGATGGCTCATGCCCAGGTTGAAGGTGACAGATGGGCAAGGAAGCTGTCTCTGCTTCCCAGGGCCAGTGTATCTTAGGGCTGCTGATGCAGCAGCCGTTGCTGTTCCTCTCGTTCACTGGCGGTGTTGCCTATGATGGGCTTCAGTTTGGGAAGGGAATCTGGAATGCTCTGCCAGGCTGCTACTACTTTTGCTTTTCTTTAACCTTTTTTTCAGTTTCTGTGGTGGCTGTTGGTTTTCTGTGTCTACACTGCAGCCTGGGTCAGTGGCAAGGTGTTGCTGTCCCTGGCAACAGGAAGGCAATCTCACTGTCCACATTTAGACAACTGGCAAAGGAGTCTGTAACTGAAGAAACCTCTGTACAGTAGGGCCACCACTGTAGTCTGTTTTCCCTGTAGGGATCAAATGATCACTTTTTTAAAAAAAAGGTTTTTTACAATTAAAGAGAAATTAGATGTAAGCTATCAATGAAGTCAAAGCAAACTTAAATTCCTGCTCATTTCATAGCTACTATCTTGCCTTGAAGTCTGGCCATTCCAAAGTGAATGGACCAGCTTCTGGCAGCTCCAGACTTCGTGGATGAGCACCTTAGCATCCCATTATTGGATTTTCTGGCAATAGTAAAAGGAAAACTTTTAAGAATCCAGAAAATTCAGTGTCCCACAAACTGCTTATAGCCTTTTTCCAACCTGTCACCTCGATGAACTCCTTCTCCAAAGGCAGTCTCACAAGCTACCAAGCTATTAATGACTCCATAGACTTTTACAGCCTGGAGAATCTGTAAGAACCCAATGCTTTTTAATTCCAGTGTCAAATTCATAAATGGTCAAGAAAAAAACCCAGGGTGATTCAGGAATGCACTCCAATGAGATGAAAAACTTTTGTGTCTTGTCCGTCTACACATGCACCAGTATAGAGTGACTAAATTGTACTACTTTTTTATGGAACAAATCTGTAAGAAAAAAACCAGGACATTTAGTTGTATTTTAATTTGAAATCTAAGAAATTAAAGTTATTGCTGTAATTGTGAATTCAAAAAACAGTGGCAAATGTAACCTGATTATAAAAAAAACCTTTTCACACCAAGACAGAAATGATGCTTATATGTAAGTGGGCTTACATGTCAGTTAAGTAGCTTGGCTTTTCCCTCAAACCCAAGCTTAACTACTGATAATTTTTTGCTTACTATCTCGGGACTTAAAATTCATCATGGGCCCACGAGGTGGCAGCAGATCCAAAAGCAAAGTTAGCCAAATGGCCAAATAGGCAAGCTGCTTTACCTTCTCTGAGAATACAAGGGGCCTGAACCGATTAGATGCGGTTTTTTCCCCACTTATGGTTTAATTTGACTCAATTTTGGGTGAGGGTGAACTGCTGTGCAGTCTGCTTCCCCTGAATGCCATTTATGTGTGAAGTCTTTATCAACAACAATTAACCCCACAAGCAAACAGGCAGAGAAAAGATGCTGGTATGTCTGGTAATTTAAGGGCTCTGCATTGTCAGTCCAAGTCACCACTTCAGTTTCAGAAGAAATAACTGAGACCACTGAAATGATTTCCTTCACTTTAAAGAAGCAAACTGAACTTTGAAATAATACAAGCTTTTAAAATTTGTCTTCAGCAAAGACAGTATAAATTTTAACCTAGTTGTTCTAGAAAGCAAAGACTTTTGTTCCTTAGGAGTTTGGATGTTAAATCTGCAGACTGCTGTTTTCCAGTTAAACCATGCATATCAGTCTTTTTAAAACAGACCCATTTGAATTTGATTCCTACCCAACCTTTAACAATGAGAAGTGGAATTTTTGCACTTAAAATAATTAAATGCGTCAGTGTAAAGTGGTTTGATACAAGTATACTGACAGCATACTTTTTAAGTCTGGTAATAAGAAAGACACCCTTCTGCAAATGTGTAATTTTTTGCTGCTCCTGTCAACTGCTAAAGGAAAAGGAATACTTTATTCTGTATGTTATATTTCTTGTTGCTTAGAATATAATAAAATCTGCTCTTTCAGCTACATTCTTTTGTATTAGCTTGAATAGTTAACTATATTTTATTCTGAGCTGCATTTGATCCTGCTTCCTTATGCTAAAAATTGCTGAAACATTAAAAGATTTGAATGTTACTCTGTATTTTATGTTGAATTGTCCCTCACCAATAGGTGAAGATTCTGATGTAGTCATGGTCTGAAATACTGGTTCAAACATATGTTTTACTGAAAGATATATGACCTGATCAGGATGCCCTCAGAAAGTAAAATGATGTCACATTTTTCTTACATCCGGAGAAGAATGTTGTCATTGTGGCAAATCTCTACATGTTTGAATGGAGTACTCTCTGAACTGAAAATATACTGTCCTATATTTGAATTTAACATTTAACATCTCTGTTTTGAGATGTATATAAATTCTGTGCACCATAAAATTGGCTTCCCTGCCTTTTAAGTATTTCAAGAACCAATATAGAGACCTACCCATTTCAACACAATACATCAGCAGACAAAAGGTTGTTTTCACCTTATGTACCTTCTGTTTCTATTTTTGTCTCATTACTGGAAGCCAGTAGCATTTTAATTTCTAAACCCATTGTATTTTAGCTATGAATATTTAAACAAAATTGCCTTGCTGTAATGTTTAGGATAGCTAGACCTTGCAATTGGAAAGGTACTCACAACATTTATAGACCTACCCTAGTTAGCATTAATTTATCTAATCCGTATATCAACACCTAGATACTTGACTGATAAGCCAGTGCCAGATTTTTTAGCGTGTATTGAATAGCTTTCCTGCGATGAGGCTTGTTCTATTTCATCTCAGTGTTGGAACTCAGTAGGGCTCTACGGGGTACCTCTGCGAACTGGTAGGAATTGAGGGACCGGAACTGTCCCTAACACACTGCTACTTAGTAGGTGAAGGCTTTTGCCTGCTTCTTCAGGCTAAAGATGGCTTGCTGCAACAAAGTCTCTTTCGAACAGATTTTGTTCTTAAAGAGGCAAACCTTTTTGTTTGGGCAAGCCTTAACTGCTTTATTTTTTCTCCATTAGATCTCAGGCAACTGACTTTCCAAATAATGAATAATAAAGATTAATTTATTTTCAAATGTCTTCACTTTTTTAAACAGAAAAGTAAAATGTGGGGGTTTTTTTCATAACAATTTTATTATAAAAGGTAAAACACAAATACAAAAGCAAGGTTTAGTAGCTGCTGTTAGACACATCAGAAGCAGCGTGCAGTTACACTGATAAAGAAAGTTGTATATAATCAACACAGATGTGAAATTAAAGCCAATAAAGATGTACATTAGTGGTAAATACAATGTCTGCAATTAATGTTAAGTTGCACGTGGTGCATATTAGACTTCATAAAATCTTGCTATAGGCAAAAAATTAATATTAAGTTGCACATGTGCATATTAGATTTCATAAAATCTTGCTATAGGCAAATAATTAATGTTGCATACATCAAGTCTGGAAGGATAGCCAACTGAAAGTGATTAAATAGTGGTGGAATATATAATTTATTAGAATTTGCTATGAAGGTAATAAAGAAGTAAGATTCTGTCACCATCAGTGAGCATAAGTTAAGAAACTGTTCTATAGTTTTCAAAATAAATTTGAAATAGATTTCCTATTTGCTGAAAGAGGCAGTTTTCATGTTCATAAAAGGTACCATAAAAAAACCTGCCTCTGCTTTACATTGTATAACTTTTCTGAACAGGGGAAATGACCTGAAACTAAAGTCCCCTGTCAGTCTAAATTTTAAACCCCTGGTTTTCTTCTCTTCAAATGAGAACAGTGAGTGAAGTAAAATGTACTTCTTGGTAACAGAGCTTATGAAATGGATAATTTAAAAATGGGTTGTGGACTGATGGAAGCATCAAGACCATTCATTCTCTTTGACATAGAAAAATTGTGTCAGTAAAACCTAATTACCATGTTCTTCCATGTTAAAGAAGGTGATGCTAAAAAATAATGCCTAAAAAAGCTGTCACCAAGATACATCTACCTTTATGCTATTTGGTCAGATGCTTTTTACTTTCTATACTGCTTTGTATGCTCTGTAGTCTTTGTACTGTATACTCTCTATAAAGGAGTTATGTGTTAATGTAACGGTATCAATGTATTGCCTTCAAGACTATATGTAGGCCAGGGTTGCTAGCAAGTGCGGAGTACCTTCATGCAAAGGGCTCTCTAATGGGACAGGAATTCACTTCAACTTGATTTCTGGAATAACATTAAGGGATTGATAAAAGGAAAAAGTTTTTTTCAGTTTGAGAAACTGAAAATGAGAGAAACTACACTAGAAGATTCTGGGGTTTGGGGAGTAGAAAATGGATCCTTTCAAAATGTGGAAAAAGAGTATTTCAAATGGAATTCTGTTCAGTCCAGTCAAATCCTTCAACCATCATAACAGTCTAAATCTGAATCTAAACTCAAGTGTCTAAATATAAAGTCTGATATACCTATACCATAGTAGTGATGGGCCGTGCAGCGATGAGAAACGATGCACACTGTGACGCAGACAAAGATGCACACACAGGCAGAGATCTTGTTCAGGAAGGAGCGCAAAGCCAGGCAGAGCAGAGAGCTGAGCCAGGCTGAGGCCCTTTTTATTAGCCATTGACAATTTATAGGACAATTTATAGGCCTGGACTAAAATGTTACATAAGATGTTTTTCCAATGATTGTTATTAAAAACACACCACACTCATGTTATGTTTGTTTCAGTTACGTTCCCACTCATTCACAGACCAGGCCCAAGGACATTCACACATCCCATGCACTTGGGGGTGGTCGTCCAGCCCGAGATACCATTCTCACGAGTCTGGGCTATCACTCTTTACAATTATGAAAAACGTACTTCAGCACAATCTGTCCAAGGCCCTTTATCTTTTGCTATGATCTAATTATGTTAGTACTATTTCTTTGACCGTCCAGATGGTCATGTTAGTATTGATCTTCCTTTATCATCCAGGTGGCTGGAACCGCACATCTTGCTTTCCCACAGGCCATGCTCATGCCACTTGAAATCCTATCTTCTTTCTGGCCTTCACTCACCATCCCAAGAGGACAAATAACAGCATTTAGCAAGTGATTACACATCTGTGTCTTTGAATACAGATAAAATGGGTAATAATTTTGCTTTTAAACTCAGGCTTCGGTATCAGCAGTGCATTTGCCAGCGTATCGTAAGCATGGGTTGGAGACAGAAAAGCATGTGTTGAAGAATACTGAGAATGCCATATGGAAATTCTTCTGTGGATTATCCCACTGAATCATTGAGTCATGTATAGGATTAGTTACTTCTTCATATGGTGTTTAAGGACCAAATTGCTGTTGGAATATTTTCCAAAGGTTATTTTTATGGTTCGCTGTACTTTGCAATTGTGTTAAAAATTACATCATAACCGGCACTTACAGTGATATATTTTAAAGCATCCAAAGAGTTTTATACATCTTCCTTAATGCAACACCTTCCTTTAGCAATTATAATGCTTTCTCAATCAGTAATCTTTGAAGAACTGTGTGTAATTCATTCAATGCTCTACATACATTTCTGTGTGAACAAAGTCTGCAAGCGTTGCAAAAATGGATGTGGGTGGTATGAAATAATTTGTGTTGCTAATTGACAATTACACAGTTGCTTCTAGTTTCAAACAGAAAAAAATCAATGTCGACTGGTAGATAAAATTCAAAAGAGGAAGGCATAAAATTCCATTTTTTGCAACCAGGTTGTGTCATGCTATTTAAATCAGTTTTAGTTAAATAAAATTATTTTATTCTTGCTATTTCATACATTAGCTAGCAAGTTCTGTCAAGATGACATAATTATGTGAATGACAGAACAACGCCTGTTCTGATTTCTACCTACACTTGAGTGATGTGAGTGATTTAGGATAGAACTTTGCTAGTATGCATGAATCCTGAATACTTCTCAAATACCTTAATGAAAATGTTAAAAGGTAGTCTATTCTAACTTATGTAACCTTTTATAATTAAAATAGGTATACATAATTTTCCTACTAAGTTTAACAGTGAAGGAAGTTGTTAGAGAGCTCTGATGTCTTTGCTGGGAAAGGAAAAGCCACATGCGTCTGAGAAGAACAGTCAGAGGGAGTCTCAGTTTCTGACGAAACTGAGGAAGGGTGCGCTGGAACGGGCAAGCGAGGCTGGCAAGAGAAAGGGCTGCCTGCGGGCTCCTGCTGTGTGGTGAGCTGGCTGGGTTTGTCCCATGGCAAAGGGCCAGTACAGTATGGTGTGCACCTACTCAGGCACACAGTGTAGTGGCTCGTCCATGGGCAGGAGTCCTCTCCTCACTATCACTACACAGGGACACGAGGATCAAATGAAACTTCTTCTGTTAGGCAGCTTTAAAAGCAAAATAACCGGCTAATTTTGAAGTCATATACAACAGATCAGAATTCAGATCCTAAAGAATAATTCATAGCTAAATTCTTATTGTCTTTGATAACTAAGACTGAAAAAAACCCAACTTTTCACTTCAAAATGCTTGTATTTACTTTTCTTGAGTAGTGAAACTAAACCAGACCTTAAAAAATCACTAAGCGCCACATCTCTCTCATAACCGATATCTAAATTAAATATATATATATATATGTACACAAAGCACAGCAAGATCCAAGTAAAATTTTGTGACCTAGATCAAGACTGAAGACACATACAACTAAAATTGAAATTGGAAAAAAAATATTGACTGCTTGGAAGCATGTAGACATTGTATACACTTCATGCTTCAGCTTCCAGGGTTCCTTAGGCACCTGCTTCTTCCTAAGTCCTCCTCTGTCCTGGTGGATTGCCATTCTCCAAATCTCAGCTCCTCCAGGGGAACAGAGGCAGTATGTGGGCACTGACATTCAAGACAAAAGCTGTGAGTCCCTCAGCTTCCTGAGTGCTTACACTCTTCTCAGCTTTTAAAAAATGTAATGAAGTCCTATGCATAGCATCTTAAAAGGAGGAAATGAAGAATTAGCTTGGTTCAAAAATGTTCTTACTAGTGTCCAATAGGTAAATCAAGTAATACTTCAGTGATGTCACAAATTAAACAAGTGATGGCCTTTATGTGTACCTATCTGCCTTACACACACTACAAATTATGTTTTAACTCAGTAAATTGCAAATATGGAAGACACAATAATGAGATGAAAGCTGGGGAAGGGAGAACTGTCAGTGTACTTTATCAAGCTGCATTTTATTATACATGATGCACATCTAGAGGTGCAAGAGTATTATCAGAAATAGAACCAAGATGTTCTCTTGTCATGGTTTAACCCGAGCTAGCAATGCAACCACGATAGCCGCTCACTCACCCCTTCCCCTTACCCCCGCAGCAAGGGAGAGAATCAAAAGGGAGAAACTTGGACTGAGATAAACACAGTTTAATAAAATAACAAAATACTAATACACTACTGGTAAATATATATATAAAATAGAAATAAAAGATACTCAAGACAATTGCTCATGAACACACTGAGCAGCCAGTCCTAGGAAACAGCACCTGGTCCCACATCCAATCCCAGAGAAAGAAAAGAGAGGAAAAAGGCAGAAAGGCTCAGAGGCCTCTGCAAAATGGAAAAAAAAGCCAAACTAAACATCCCACACCAAAAATTACCCTGGCTCTGACAAAAAAGAGTGAATTAAAAAACCAACATGCTCAAGAGAAAGCACCCGAGAGGCCAGAGAGAGAGCAGAAGAGAAGACTCCTTAAACATGGAGCATGATGCCAATGGGATGGAATACTCTTATTGATCAGTCTGGATGTCAGTCAAGCTCTGCCCCATCCACACCCCCTTCCTCCATGTCTCACACCTGTGGGCAGAGCACTCAGAGTGCCCTTGGTTCTCAGACCAGAGCAATTAAAAACATTAACTCTGTGCTGGGGTGTTATCTCTTGTTCTCAAACTAAGTACAAATAATGAGAGTACTAGCTATGAAAAGGAAAGGTGCATGACGAAAATTAACCCATTTTCAGTCAAACCAGCACATCTCTTTAAAACTTTTATAAGGTCTGAATGTCATCTGGTGTGGTTTTTGCTCTTCTGTACATCCTAGCTTTGAAGATATGAGAACAGTAGTGGAACACAATCTTAAGATGGTACTTAAAATTCTTGTGTAGTTCCTAAAGAAAAAGCTATTTCAAAATTAAAGTTTATTTACTTATTTATTCAACAACTATGACTACACCTATCCAGCAACAAAGAGCAACAAATTGCTAAACAAACAACTGAAATCAAATTAACGTCATAACCATAGCATTAATAAGAGAAGGGAAGTCTGCAAAATGCTATTATAGTCATTTTGCTGAAAGGCGAGGAAAACATTAGAAAAACCAAATGTCACGAGAACAACATGTTGGTGATCTGCAGAATGCAACAGCACAACAGCAGTGAGGATGCTGTAGCTCCCGCCTGCATGTCCCACCAGTTGCAGTGCTGAGCTCTTCCCAGTGGGCAGGGGCAGAGGCAGACACAGTCCACGTGCACACAGAACAACACAGCAAGAAACACTCGGCACACATGCAAAAGGCACTGACAGCCTCATCCTGCCCCACTGTCTGACTGGTCAGGGTGGAGGTCTGTGAGTGGAAGACCTCTATGTGTAGGTACAGCGCAGATCCCTCCAGCAGCTGGGCTCAGGCAGTTTGTCCCTGCTGCCCCTGGATCCTCACACCTACCCAGCCACCAGTACCTGGGTGTGCGAGTTCCACGGCCTGCGGCCCCACTTCAGCTGCTGGGGGAGGATCTCACTCCCCTTACTTATACCAGCACACAGGCGCTCACACCTGGGATCCCTCCAGTAACTGGGCTGAGACACAGACTGGTGCACACATACTCAGGCCACTTGACCTGGAGTCACTGGAGTACTGTGTCCAGTTCTGGGCTCCCCAGTTTAAGAAGGACAAGGAATTACTGGACAGAGTCCAGCATGGTCTACAAAGGCGATTAAGGCTCTGGAGCATCTTTCCTATGAGGAAAGACGAGAGAGCTGGGTCTGTTCAGCCTGGAGAAGGCTGAGAAGGGATCTTATTAATTTTTATAAATATCTCAATAGTGGGTATCAAGAGGATGGATCCAGACTCTTCTCAGTGGCACCCAATGATAGGATGAGGGGCAATGAGCACAGACTGAAGCATAGGAGGTTCCATCTGAATATGAGAAGAAACTTCTTTACTCTGAGGGTGACAGAGCACTGGAACAGGCTGCCCAGAGAGGTTGCGGAGTCTCCTTCTCTAGAGACATTCAAAACTCGCCTGGATACATTCCTGTGTGATCTGCTCTAGGTGAACCTGCTTTAGCAGGTGGGTTGGACTAGATGATCTCCCTGACCAGTCAGTGATTCTGTGACCTACTTGCCACCAAACCCAGCCTGACCCTCACTGATGACTATGCACTCAGGTAGAACCTTGCTTTGCTCCAGCTGCTGCAGCACAGATGCACAGGCCCTGTCATCTGTGGCACAGCTCCACTTGCTGGCACTTGAACCTTGGTGCGCAAAGAATACACTGCCCCTCACCCAGGAAAATAGTTAGAAATGGAGTTCCATGAGACGACAGGACAGACTGTGCTGGTACGCACAGGGTGCAGTCTTAATGTGATAACCGATGCATAATGACCTTAAGCGTAATGACTGGCCACCTGTTTTATATAACAAGCTACTTTTATCTTCTTTCCCCTCTCTTTTCCCATGTTTGCTCCTCCTCAAACCACCTCGATCCCTCCCTTTCCCCACCTTTGATTCCTTCCCTAAACATGCCACGGCAAGTCTAGCACAACCACCACGCACTCTTCAGCTGCATCCCATGCCATGTGCTGCAGCCCTGCTGGTGGTGGCCCTCCCTTGGTCTGCAAGGTGGTTCAGAGAGCCTCTCCAGGAGGTTCCTTGTCTGTGTCTCAAACCTGGACAGTGAGGCTGAAGGCTTTCCAAGGACAGCCTTGGGACAGGCTGTGTCCATTCCTCTTACTGGGCCATAGGGGTTCCCCCACGTGCTGCTGTGCCTCTGTGCTGCTTCGTGTTCGTGAGGACAAGCTGGTTATCACATAAACCAACATTGAACCAAATAATATAATTCACTTTTAGATCATTTAATGTGTTATCTGTAAGCCAAAGAAAACCAGGACACCTAATCAGCTAGCTGTCTGTGGATCACTAGCCTTATGATAACCAGCTTGAGATTCTCTCCTTTGAAAAGGACATGGAAGATGCTAGGAAAGCAAAATAGGGAAGAAATAAATTATTAGACGTCACTCAGAATATAAATTGAAGAAAATATGCAACCATGGAAGTAAAATAAATTGGAGAAAACCCCAATGAGTAGGGAACAGCTGAAACCAGATCACATATCTAGAGGTCCTGCACAATAGTGCAGGACTTGTACATTCCTTACCCTTCCTCTTATATTCCCCAAATTTTTCCTGGAGGAGCATATTACCATTCATATATCCCTGTAAAACATGCTGCAACTTCTGAATAATTTACATATGTGCAAAACATGCCATCTTAAACAGCAGCATGCAGTTTTGAAGAGACCATTTCTACAAAATGCCTGAAGACTCCATCTTGCTCCTAAAAAAGTGGTATGCAAAAAGCAGAGCAAACTCATTCTTTCTAGAAAGCATCGAGTTCATGCTTCCAAATGCAATGCAGGTAAGGGAAAAGAGCATTCTGGCATATTGATTTTCTGGCTGGCTAAGTTAACATTTGTTATTTTTTCTGTTTTTATTGTTGCTACCAAGCAGATTTTTTATTAAGCAGTGCAATTCTAATACTGCTAATTAGTCACTAAAACACTCATTGACAAGGAATCCCTAATTCTTTTTATAGGTTTAGAAAAACCTCAAATATATTTTTTCTTTTCTTTTTTTTTGGACTTATCATTACTGAATGTTCTTGTTATTGCCCATAAAACAAGGACAAATGCCCATGTCAATATGCTTATGGGCATCAAAGCCCATAGTCTAAGCAAACATTTGCCAAGCAGTTTCTTCTTCTCTAGGCTGAACAAACCAGGTGACTTTAGCTGCTCCACATACAGCTTCCTCTCCAAACCCTTCATCAACTTCATAGCCCTCTTCTGGACACTCTCTGGTAGCTTTATATCTTTTTTATACTGTGGCAAAGAAGAGAAACCTAGCCAAGGAAGTTGTTGAATTTTTTCAGCCTTTCTGGAGATTAAAAAACAAAAGTTACATTTTCAATCTCAGAATAAGACCTAATCACCACAAAAGAGGGCAACAAACAAAACTGATTCCTCTCTAGGATGTCTCCCACATTTAAAACTTCCCAGATTTTATCTCTTTCTAGCATGAAGCTCAAACTCCTTGTTGCATATCTGTTCCATGCATCTTCTGTGTGACACATTACTATATTTTAATATATAGTAGAAACAAACTGGGATTACATACTACCTCAAATGCTTTAAAGGAGATAGAAAATGAGGGGGTTTTTTACTTCACGTTATATAGTTGCAGGAGATTTTCTATTTGCTCTTGTGAAACTAATTGCTCGGTTTTACGAAGTCAACTTAAATTTTGTAAAAAGCTCATTCAACAACCAGTGAAAGTTGCCATGACTGTCTTTTGCCTTAGTGCAAGTGGTCTATATTGCAGTGCAGTCACAGTCAACCAATCTCTTAACAGCACTACCCGCTGCTCCATAATGTAAGGGGTTTTTTTAAACTAATAATGAAATCTAAAGGAATTATAGATAATATGAAAGAAGTGAGAATTAATCCTGCAGAATTAATTCCAAGAAAATTAGTTTATATATACTTTTCTTTCTTTATTGCTACTGCAGATGCTTGATTGACAACAGTAAATCTTGGCAAAATCTGTGCTTTGAGTTAAATATATTTATAGAACTATTTTCTTCAAAAAAACATATAGCATCGGTCTATCTGAGAAAGCACAATGTAGAAAATACATAGCTAAATAAAATTATCTAGATCTCAAAAGACATAAAATAATTAGTTTTGCACACTTACAAATAAATGTGCAGTAGTTTATACTTTCTAATGTAGGATATTACAAAATTAAATAATATTTTATTTAACAGTCCCATTAATTTTTACAAAAATATTAAAATACTTATTTAATTGTTTAAATTAATTGTTAAAATGGCTGTTCAATAATTTTATTATTTAATCTTAAGTATCAAGTGGCAAAAATCAGGAAGGTTTCAAAAAAAATGTCATGAATAAAGGCAATTTAGATTGCAAATCCTTTCTAGTGATATTGCTTCTGGATCACTGTTTTTATAATCCCCTCAAGTATCAGCACTGGCAGTTAAAAGACATAACATTGTTTTGTGAAGTACCATGCAACCGAATAGACATTATATATTCTCATCACAGTCTTTCTATCCTGTTTAGCATTTTCTGTGTACAAGTGAATAAATCATGAACCATGTGTTATCAATTGCAAGGTATTAGTATTAGTAGAGTAGGGCTTCTGATCAATTGATATATTATTCCTGAGACTAAATATCATACAGTGTTTTGCATGCAACATGAGTTGTCCAACAAATGCTACATTTTCCTCATTTGAAAATACGGCAGATCTACAGGTTATTTTTAGTCCAGAATTTGTTATAAAAGAGATTATTTTTCAAAGAATGAAAATCCCTTACTGAGATCAGCAATGGAGCAGCACAGTTCTTAAAAAAGATATTTTTACTTTTTAATGTCTATGATATGGTATTCCTGGTTTACCTTCTGACCCAAATATTTTAATATGCATATATACAAGACCACCAGCAACAAAAATTATAAAATTTAAACAACCATAAATTATGAACTGTATGTCACTGCATGTATTTATACAGTGACTCATTTTTGTGGTAGCAAGGCTGAATTTCTACTGGAATTTCATGATGTAGTTTCCGATGCAATGAACTCTAAAACAAAAAGGAAATTTTTCTCATTAACTTGTGTTACTATGCTTGCATTTGAAAATAATTTGATATGGCAGGAGTGGATCAGTAAATCTATCAGTAGAGCTAGTAATTAACTCCAGAATTTTTTTTTTTTTTAAAAAAATCAAACCACAATCCTTGTTTCATATCAAACCATCTTTTTTGTGCCAATGAGTATGAACTCACTGATCAGGAAGAACTGTAATCTCTTAAAAGATATCAGTTCATCCTAGGCCTTATTCTTACAACTACTTTTGTGTTTCACTTATTATATAAAATTGCTTTTTGTTGGGATTTAAGTAAATGAATAGACTATGACAATGATAATTTTAGACAAATTTGTAATGGACACTTTCCTACAGTACCATAACATATAGTGGAGCCCAGATGTTTGTTACTTCAGTTTGAAAAAAGGAAAAGCCTCTGTATCATATAGATCGTGTTCTTTTCTAACCTCTCTTTAAGAAACAGCAAACAAAAGCAAAGAGATAACTATCTGCAAAATTACAGGCTTGTAAAAAAAATATTTCAAAGCTGTATAATTCAGATACTTCAGCAGTTCTTTTCTCTATAAAAATTTCAAGTAAATTGAAGACTTGAACAAAAATTAAGTACAGCATAACTCCTTTCCCCTTGCCCCACTTCAAGAACCCTAAAAGGACATGACTAAGACGTTCTCATTAACAGATAAATATATTAAAAAGTAGCCCTATTTACCTGGAAAGGATATCAGTATACACTCATGTTAAATAAGTATGGTACTAAGAATGTCAGTTTCTTTTAATAATGATTTTTTTATGCTTTGATGAAAAGATTATCACAGCAACATTCTCTCCTTGCACTGAACTGTCCAGACTTCTCCATTGTGGCCCTTTCCTAAAAGAAAAAATAAAATAAAATTAAAAAAAAAAACATCAACAATTTGTTGAATAATGATACCTATTGTATTTCTTTTCAGACCTGGGCACAATTTAAGTAGATATGTATTAAGGACTTTGTTATTCTCTGTAGCTTTTTAGCCTTTATAATAAGGTTAAAGATGGGAAACAGTCTCAGGATTTCAAAGTGGTACAGTGAGTCTTCTGGATAGCAGACCATCTAGCTATGATATTGCAATAGATTTTTGTGAACAAATTCACTGCCATTCATTTCTTAAGAAATGGTGTCTCTCCGATGCCTAAAGCAAAAATGTTCAGTTTTGGGGAAGAATAAAGATAGTAGACTTCCACTTATTGTTGAAAGATTTATTGCTATTTTGTGTCTTTGATCTTCAGTAGTGAAAGTAGAGCTGACAACTGTTCTTTCTCATTCTCACTCTTCCAACTGTGCTGTTCTTTCTCAAAATCTTTAATTCCATTGCAGCAGAACAATAATTAATTGAGGTTCCAGCAAATACATTCTTATTCTCACAGGTCCAAACAGGAAGATAAAAGAGCTGAGTGGTTCCCTAACCAGGCTCACAAGAACGGAAAATGACATTCATTATTTGTTGATAAGGAAAACAAACAAACCAGCGAAAAGCCTAACAGAAAAACTCTTTTGTTGGTATGTGGAAAGCACAGTATCACCCATACTAGCTCCACCTTCTACATCAATGAAATAATTACAACAACTCAATCACGCAATGCATTGCAATTTTAGTTATCCCCTCTGGTGTATCTACAGCAATACACTATTGAATACTTTAAAATTAGAAGATGACTTGAGAAACAGAGGTGGTTTCTAATACTAAATTACAGGTTTACTTCATCTGTTATATAGATGCATAGAATATGGAAGGCAGGAAAATAATAATCATAACTTTACAATTCATTGTCTTTAACTGTGAAATAGCATGGTTGTTTTTGTACTATACATAGGCAGGTCACTAAAATCAGCTCAGTAACTATCAAATCTAACCTTCCTTCCAATGAAGAAAATGTGTACCAAATTATTTAAAGATAGAATAATCTTATGTAACAAGACTTATAAATTTTTTCAATTCAAATGTGAATGCTTCACAGGTATAATGTAAGTTTTGACAAAGTGTTTGGATTTGGTGCTTTTGCATTTTTGCTGTAAGACATGATTGACTCTTGACCTCCTAGTATTCTGTAGTTAAAATAGCAGTGCTGAGCCACTTGCTGAGATGCAAGAATAATTCAGCAGTTCCTAAACAAAGGGGAGATTTTTTTTTCAGTTAAAACAAAGAAATAATTGAAATAAAGAGAGGCTTTTATACAGAGTTTCAGAATTCTTGACTGGCATCGCTTAAAATTGCTCCCTCCTCCCTCTTGGTATTAAGACAATCTTATTTTCCAAATCAACCAGATTTTACAATGAATATTAAATGTAATATGTAGAAAATATACATTTTATTTTACATGTTCAGCATCAATGTGGACATATAACTGATGCATTAGAGTTTGGCTTATTTTGTGACAGGCTGTGATAGCCAAAAAAGACTGAATTAGCAGCACTACAACAGGGCTTGTGACAAAAAAGGAAAGTATCAATACTGGATGGTATTCCATAATATACCAAAAAAAAAGAAAGCATATGACCAGCTTGCATACCTGCTTTTACTTTACCTAACTCAAATTTTCTGCCAAGTCCGTATAGGTATTACAGTTTGAAGAAGCTTTAGAACCTATGGCAAAGAAAATTTCCTCTGATTAATTGCACTTGAACGTGAAATAGCCACATAAAACAGAGGCAGACATAATTAGATAGCAGCCCGTCTTGTTCCTTTCAGTTACCAGATCAATCTACCTACATGACTGTCAAGCTCACGCCTTTGAAACTAAGGAAACAGAAAACAACAACAAAACACACAAAACCAAAACAAAACCAAAAAACCCCAACAAACAAAACAAAAAACCAAACCAAAAACCAAACTAAACCAAAATAAAAACCAACCAACCAACCAAAAAGCCCACACAGAATACCCCAAATAAACAGAAAAAAGCCAACAAATACATCTTATCTGAACATGGCAGTCAAAGAAAAAAGTGTAAATAGTTCCAATTTTTTACTAAATATATTGACAAAAAGGAGAATTCCATGTATTGCAGCAAGGAAAATAAAGGCATTTAAAAAAAAAAAAAAAGGAAAAGAAAGGAAAAAAGTTTTTAGCCACGACTTGATTTCTTGGTCAGTTAAGTGAGTCCTCCTTCTCTATAAACTTTTTTTTAAAGTATCAGTAAATAAGACACATACAAAGCTGAGTGTGGGAAATTACAAACTTCAAGCCTATATAGTGCAATGTAGAACCAGACTGAGACTAATAAAAATGCTTTACAAGAACTGAATGCTTGTGATCCCCTGCACAGAATAATTCTGCATCTTTGTAGGTAAGGTTTTTTGGCAAGGAAGTGTCCTATTTTTGTCTAAATAGCACGGTCAGTTGCAGAATCCAAAATACCAAAAATCTTCAACAGTTGGAAGGGACCCATAAGGATCATCTCCCTGCCTCTTGCAGGACTACCTAAAAACTATATGACTAAGAGCATTGTCTAGATGCCCCTTGAACAAGTGATGGGCTTGGTGCCATCACCACTTCCCCAGGGAGCCTGTTCCAGTGACCGACCACCCTGTCAGTGAAGAACCTTTTCCTAATGTCCAGCCTGAACTTCCCCTGATGCAGCTTCATTCCATTTCCTTGTGTTCTGTCATTGGTCTCCAGAGAGAGGAGATCACCACCTTCCACCCACACCTTGAGGAAGTGGCAGACTGTGATGAGGCCACCCCTCAACCTTCTTTTCTCTAAGCTGAACGAACCAAGTGACCTTGCCCTTGAGGCCTTTCACTGTCTTGATCTCCATCCTCTGGACACACTAATAGTATGATGTCCTCCTTATATTGCTTATATAAATATTCACATTGAACATCAGCAGCTCTTCCTTGCACAAGAGCAACTCAAAATAACAGCATCACTCTAACCACGAGTAAGGTGAAAGTAATCTTCTGATCTGTAGATTTGTTCTCCCCATAGGACAGGCCTACTGTTTCAGACAGAAGTCTTAATTCAAAAGGTCATGCTGTTCAGTGCATCCATGGAAGAATATTTCCTTTTCTCTTAAAGGAAAACAAAACAAACCCAAAGCTTTTTCCCGCTGCTTTGTTTCTGACCAGTCACGTCTGTCCCAAACTGATCTTCAAAGCAGAGAATATTTAAAAATTACTATGAAAATGAAGCTAAAAGAGCCTCACGAGTTAACCTTTGTTAAAGAAAAAGGAAGATATTGCACAGTCTACTATTTTTGTTTCAACTTGTGGAGTAAACACACAGAGCAGCATACAATCAAAGGTAGATAACATACAGAGCAGCAGATCAGAAAAAATCAGCATTATAGGTTGATTTCTTGTTTTAATGAACAGGAATTGACATTATTAAGCAAGCATACCTAATAATGACAACATTGGGCTCATCTTAGGCAATTTCTCAAACAGAAAAAAATGTAGTGCCTGTGAACTAAACAAAACAATAACTAAAACCTAAACCAATAAACTTCTATTGCAGTTACAAAAAGTCCGGTTGCTATCTTTACAGTCTTCAGATATCTATGTACATAATCTCATACACACACACATTCACATCATCCCACTCCAAGGACAGGTTTCAGTCTAAACACGACTGTTAATGTCATTTTAGACACTCTGGTGCATGCCAGTTGTCACTGCAGCAAGGTGTGTGTCTCAATCGCTTTTGTGTTGTTTCAGCTGGTTTAAGTAAATGTGTGAGATATCCTAGGACATCATCATGGCAATCTTTGTTTAGGCAACTGAACCTAGTCTAGATGTATAACTTAGGTACTTAAATTCTGTAAGTGAACTCAAACTGTACGAAACAGTGGAAGAAGAAGGTCTGAAAATGGAAAGAGAATCCAGACACTCTCCTGTCACAGTGAAATACCAGCGATAGCTTTTGAAGATCACTTCAGTAATGAACTTGAATATATTAAAATATCCTGGATGTCCATGTTATTTACAAAATGGTGACTTGGAAGACAAGAGCAAAAATATGTAAGAAGTATCAGGCATGCCTGCAGCTGAACCTAGGGGACTGTGAGTAAAACTTGACTGTTTCTGAAAAATAATCTTCCATTTCTCAATGCATCATCATTCCTTGACTCTTGGAACTAGATGGGAGACTGCTGTACTGTAAATGTAGGGAAAACACTAGTATTTGTAGAGCTTCTGGCAGAAAAAGGTCTCTCTTCCCAAAAGATGGAAGTGTAGCTTTGCTGACTACTGCATGACATGACTGCACATGCATAAAACCACACCCGAATGGAAAACCTACTCTTTCCATTCAGGAATGTACAATGTGGGCAGTTTGGAAACACTAGCAATGCTGGAGTTCTTCTGACAGCAACGAATCTCTGTCCTACCTACAGCTATGGTCTTCGCATCCCTTGATAGGCTGCTTGGGTACAATTGTATTTGTGCCACATGAATTAACTATGGTCCTTACATAACTGGAGGGTGACTCGAAGCATTCAGTGAGAGACTAAAACATGGACTGTGTTTGCTAACAGAAAGGTTAAAGCTGCCCAGTAGTACTTGCGGCAAGGTAAAGCTATCATTTGCTTTTCCATTGAAAGCAAGGGAAGAAACCTCATCACAGACTAGGATGCCAAAGATCACTGCTTTTTCTGGCTCCCCTAAGCCATCGGCAAAATGCACTTGCAGAATGGAAATATCAGGGGTAACATCCCCTTTATTCACAGCAGAAACATAATCTATTACATCAGTATTTTCCAGCTCGTCTTATATTCTTTCACTATACTGGAAATGGCTGATATATAAAAAGAATCACTGTTTTCCTCCTACGTAAGGATTGTATTTTCGTTCAGTGATTATCGTTTCACTCCCCTTTTCTCTTCTGGAGAGCTGTGCTTTCTCCCTGTCTCAGTGTTCTAGCTGCCTAGATCACAATGCTCCATGGTTCGGGGTCTTTTTGTTGTTGTTATTCAAATTCTGTATGAAAACAAACAGATTCTGGGATGATTTTCTATATGAAAGAACAAAAATAACAGTACAGCCAATGCAATACTTGTGTTACCTTCAACATTGCCTTCAAAATAGGATGCATCAGCAAAATTCTATCTAGCAACTCTTCATATGCACAGATGGCATGAGAGCTGCTAGCAATACAACTTTGTTTCTTTTTCTCACTTTCTTATCCCTGAGTGTTTATCCTTGATTTAATTTTTCATTTTCACATCTTTTGAACTTCTAGTGCATAAAATCGTGTTTGTGGTCTTGCGCAGGCATTTCTTTATTGAGAGCTTCAAAAATACCTGTATTATGTTCCTTGCTATGATGCTTTTCTTTCTATAATCATTTTAAACTTGTCAGATGACTCCCAAGCCTTCTTCAAGGAAGATGACTTCATTTCTCAGTGCATGCGTCACTGTCTCAGTGTTGTTTTGAATAGGGTATTGGAGATACTTGCCTGGGTAAAAAGCCACCAATCCATACCAAATTGTGACTAAGCATCACCAAGTGATGGCCAGCTATCTCATATCCTTTCCTCTCTGTAGTCATCTCTGATTTTAAATACCCTTCCCCTGGTTTTATGGAAAATTTCCAATGCATTTCTTTGAGTAGGCCCTGGCAGGAACAACTTTGCTTGAGAATCAGCTTGAATTTCTTCCATCAATTCTTCCAAGTATTTCCTTGGAAAATGGCATGAGCTAATGTCCGTTCAGCCTGGCCACTTGTTTCAGGCCCACAATCACCTACACTGCTAAGACTTATAGTTCCTCCTTCCTGAGTGTCAGGATTCATCTAGGGAGATAGTTCATAAGAAGCTGCCAGGGAGCCACAAAAAGCACACAAATCTGTATTTGAGGGACTGATTCATAACCTAATCAGCCACTCATATGTAAAACATATATAGTAATGTATAAAGTTACTGTACTCCAGCTTAGACATAGTAAACAGATGATCTTGAAAAACAACAGCTTCCTGGACTTTGACCTATATAAATCACCTCCAATAGTGCTTAAGACTATAAATGAAAAACAAACACACCAAACCACATGAAAACTTCAGTGACTAGACTACTGCCTGAGCAGCTGTGCCTTAGGAATCAGTAACACAGAGCTGGTCCTGGAAGCTCCTTGACTGTGACTGCTGCTTCACAAGTGCATGTCTGCCTATGCCTTGGGCAGACCAGCTAGTTTTGCAGTATCACTTACCCAAGGCATGTGGATGCAAATTAAACTCTCAGTAATGCATAAAAAAAAATCTCCACATTTCTTTTAAATCTCCTAGCTTTCTGAACAAATATGGAAGCTCAGGAGCAGAGTCACCATGTCTAAGTATTACTGTAACCTAAGACTGCATCAACCTCCAAATGAGAAACTCTAACTAATTTAGATCTATAAAGACTATAGTATCTCATAGGTTTTATATTTACCTCAGGGCAGATCTGCCTTCTTAAGCATGTCTAAGGGATGGACACTGAAGGAAACTCATGTCAATATATATTTAAGCTAACAAGCTAGTACTTCGAAGTGCCATCACTGTTCTTTTGATTTGATTATTTTTCTATCTCCTTGGTTTCCTTAAGGGCTGTTGTAAACAAAGTACTCTTTAAAGCATAGTTTTAAGAATTCCAGTCAGAACAGCTTTGTATCTTTTTACAGTTAAATGAGGGATAACATCATAATGATCCTTTCACTGGAGAAAACACTGAATGATCTCTAGCCTTGTAACTCTCCTTCCTTGTTCTCCCAAACAATTTCATTAAAGAAATTATATCTAGCTAGTGTTTAGATATTTCCCAGGATGATATCACAAATCATTACAGAAGCCTACTTCTGTAAGTCAGCCATTGAAATCTTGCAATTTCAACTTATTTCAACCAGAAAAAATAATACAGAAGTAATGAAGCATTCAAGTTCGGTCTGTTTCACTGTATACTTTTTAAGTACTCTACGCATAAAAATCTAGAAGGGATTTGGAACGTTAAGGATACTGGAGTCATGGTCCCTATCAACAGAGACATCTCGTTCTGCAAATGTCAAGTACATAATAGATGTTTCATCTTGTAGATTTCAAGCAGCAAGGGGCCAAAGCAAAAGCAATCCCCTGTGTTCTGTGTGAAGGAGTGCACAAGTAGGGGAGCTCATGTCATGAATGGTCAGTGAAAATTCTTTCCATTGCATCCAAGCAGATGGATAGCCCAGCCTGAACAGGCACTCCCACTTGCAAGCAGACAAATAACCTTGATTCATGGCTTTATGGCTACCATCGAGGCAGTATAGTGTATTTTTAGAGGGCTGTCATACATGAGGACAGATTTGGTCCTGAAACAGATGCAGGGCAGTGTCAATTTATTGACTACGTTACTGCTCTCAACCAAACGTCCAACAGTGCAAGCAGTAGTTAGATTCATGGCAGCTGGAAAGTGGAGCCTGATGTTTCCTTTGGGTTGAAAAGGCCTGGAGAAAAAATAGTTGGGACTAGGAGAATAGGCTTTTTAAAATTACATTTTATTTAAAGAATTGGTTTTTATTGGTTTTTATGCCAAGGGGTCCTTTTATAATGCAACTGCTGATGCAAATTGAAACCAATCAACAACAAATGTAGGACTGCAAGGAGAGGGAGACCTACTATTGGGATAAAATATATCACAAACAGTTGCTTATTAAGAAAGTCTCCAAGAGACATGGTGGAAGAAAAGCAAGACAGATGCTCATGAAACTGCAGAGAAAGTTTACTTTTCCAAATGAACTAAAACAAACCAACTCTTTCCTGATCTTCCAAATGGATTTCTCACACTGAGCAGGAAATGTAGCTGGAGCCATCTCTTCTGTGAATCAACACACAAGCCAGCAAGCATAATTTTGCATTAGCTAAAAAAGAGGGAGCAAGCAAGATGAGAGCTGGAATTGTCTCTCTCCATATGAAATACTAACTAGACAAAAAATGCAACACAAAAATACTGGTGTAACTATTCCCACCAGAGAAGAGCCACTGGATGAAAAAAAAGAGCCAAGCTGCCATTCAGCTTCTAAAAATGAGACTGATGTGACATGAAGAACACTAGAACTTAAAACATTTATCTGTTGAACCACATTAAATAAGTTTCTTTAACTTGAGCCAGGTTTCAAATGGTCTGAATTTGAAATGGTCTGGTTTTAATTTAAGTGTACTGAATATACTGCCTTTAGCAGAAATTCTTTTAAAAACATTTTGAAAATACTTTCAGCTGCAGAATGCAGCCATGAATATTCATGCAAAACAAGTAACTGAGTATGTCTACACTAGTAGGCAATGCAGAGCAATCACAACAGATGGATAGATTAGAACAGCTAATATTAAGTATCCTTCATCTACATTATATGTTAGGATTTCATTTCAGATCATACTTAACCTGGCCCTCTGGACTGAACAACCCCCTTAAACACGTGGTTTGAAGCTGTTCAAATGAAAGCTACACCACTAACTTGCTTTCTGAACTGTAGGCCCTTAGTGAGCCATTAGAAAGGGCCACATCATCCTTTCTCCTGTCTCACAAGTGTGGAAATATATGTCCATTGCCTGCTTAAAAAATTTATTAGGCATTTCAGCTTTATTGCTGTTAATGCTTGTTACAGGTGACATCTGCCATTTGAACAATCTATCAACTCCAAGCATGGTCATCAGCCAACAAAAGGCAACATGGGGAAGATGAGAGTGTCCACAACCTCTCTGGTTGTTCCAGTGACAGCTTGTTCCAGTGATCTGTCATTTCCCTGAAGACACTGAAAACCCATCTGAACACATACCTGTGCGATTTGCTCTAGATGAACCTCCTTTGGCAGGTGGGTTGGATTAGATGATCTCCAGAGGTCCCTTCCAACCCCAACCATTCTGTCATTCTGTGACTACTTTCTAGGTGTCATAACTTTCTGGGTCTCACCACAGTGACTGCTTTGTCCTTGGCCTACCACAAACTCTCAGTATGCCAGATGAACTCAGACTGGTGGCAACACACTGATCTTTGAGATAACAGGCAACAGTCACAAAAATTTTCATATGTGGACAAGCACAATCAAAGTCCTCTGCTATGTCTTCACCAGGTTCTTCAAGGAGACTGAGCCTATATTCCCACTGCTAGGTGTCCAGTTTTGGTGGACAACAGAGCCTGACATCTCTCTGTCCATGCCCTATGCCCTCTATGAGCAACCTAGCTAAACCATGTTGCTCAGAATCTCAGTCAGTCACGTTCTGAAAGTCCTTAAGGAAGAACAGTTGCTCTGAGCAACCTATTCTTGTGCTTAAGCACCTTTCCAGTGTTTTCCTTTTACCATCAGAGCCCTTGTCCTTTCTGCTGCGCATTTCTCAGAAGAGTCTGCCTCTGTCTTCTCCATAGAAAGTGTAAGTGAACACTGTGCCCTCTGCTGCCTCCATGATGATATAAGTAAGCCTTTCCAACGCACCTGAAATCATATGGAGTACTGTGTTCCACAGTAGTATGCTTAGTTCTCTGTCTGAAACCCCAGGAGGGCACCTGATTCCAGATTCTGCTGGTGGGCGCAGCCACACCAAATTTAACGGATGTGCATAAAGATACAGAAGGGCAAGATGTCATTCTTTTTTTGTTCTCTCTACATCTTCGTCTTCCTTCAAAAAATGTAACACCAGCCTAAAATTGAGTTGTGCACAGAAACAATCCACTCCAAAACAAGTTGATTTTACTTGCTGTTCTGTAATTCATTGAGGTCAGCTGTTCAAGTAATCTGAAATCCTCAACAGCTGTTACTTCTATGTAAATGTAAACAGGGAGAAGGAAGACATTGTCATTAGTTATTTTGTTTGAGAGATAAGAGACACCAGCAAGGTACTTATTCAAACATTACTGTAGGACACAGGGAAGATGAGGCACTTTTATAATTATAATTATTTGTATAGCATACATGAGATGGATCGTATCAGTGTTAGCAAGCCCTTTTATCATTTTTATACCAGCAGAAATTCCTTCTGAGGAAAGGAACTCACAATAAACCCTCATTTTTCCAGGTAGGAACATGACACCCAAACCCATACCTACCTCCAATTTCTTCCTCTGAAAGACAACTCACACATTTTGAAAAAAGTTATTTATTTTCACTGCTTTAATCTCTCTACTGTAGTGTTAGCACTTAACATAAGCATCCACTCTTCTACTGTCCTATTTACAATCCACTGAAATGTATACTCTACAAATACAATATATATTTTCAGAAATGTAAGGGAAATGCACAATTTTGTAAGGTTTAAAAAAAGTGACATTCATCTGTACAGGATCCTCAAATCATCCAAAAAGTAAAATTTACAAGGCAGTATCCACACAGCTATATAAGGGCAGGTGCTACAGTGACAGAGCAGCAAACTTGATAACACAATAAAATACAGAAAATTAAAGTGTTTGGGGGCACCAGAAAATACATTTAGTACCGCTGAAATTGTAAATTGAGTAATACCCATATTTCTAGAAACTTGTAACTGCAAACCTGGAGAATGTTCTGGAAAATATTAAACATTATATACACATGAGGTAAATGTACCTTGGTCTTTTAAGAGGTAATCTGAGTTTAAAGCAACTGATATGGTGAAGATTTTTTTAAAATACAAAATGATTAACACCTTGCACTGACTTCAATGGCACAATATACACAAGGAACTAACTAAAAGGTGAATTTCATGGCAATCAGACTCAGAACCATCACTGAAAAAAAAAAAAAAAGCCTCTTATGTCACTTGACACCTTCATGTCCCCATAGAGTCAATCCCAATGTCTTCACCCTATATACAAAAGTCTTTCTTCAGATTAGAAGTGGAACCACTGGAGGGTGACAGTGTGTCATACTGGGAAAGTCAGCTCGAGAAGCATCCCAGAATTCCAGCTTTTAATGTTGAAAGGTCCCTGAAGAATTCCAGCACTCCAAAACCAAAACGTTTTGGGCTTTTCAGCATCAGACCATTTCCAATGCTCTTTATTCTCCATGTCCATATCCACATGGTCAGAAGTCTGTAAACCAAACTGAGGCTTCAATGCTACTAAAATGTCAAATTGATTAAATCCACAAAACATAAGTGAATGTATAATGTTTGTAATATTTACAATAAACATTTGCATCAGTATTCATGAGAAACTGTTTTGGTATATACTTGAAATGATAAAAAATTAATATTTTGAGAATGCTAAAATATTTTGGTCCCCCTGGATTTCCAAAAGCAGATCTGGCGATATTACAATCTTAATTTAAAAAATACCTATGTGTACCTGTGTCCATATATATAAGATATGATCTTACACAGGTAACATTTAAAGTTACATAATATATACAGACACAGCCTTTGTAAAAGGTGTTCAGTTTTATATAATGGAAAAGAAGAACAAAGCTTGAAGTTGTGTTGTCAGAACTGAGTATACACATAGCTCTATCCAGAATTTTACTGTTCTACATTTCAATACAAATAATAAGGTTGTCCCAAAAAAAATGTTCCTAACGTCGTGCACTGTATCAAGCACCCTTCCTGTGCTTTCTTTTTGCAAGCTTCTATCACAAAGCAAAAAATTAGAACAATGTTTGAACAGTTGCTAGCAATTCAAGAGAATAAAAACTAGTAGGTCATTGAGATGAGACATGTAACAAACCACTGTACAGCTGACTGAATAATGTGCATGTCATGATTATGTTCAGCTGCTGTAGATTGTCTTTTAAATGCAACAGAACTGTTCCTTGTATTACAGGAAACTAAATGTTACGGTGATTAGGTTTTGTAGGTGCTAAAAAAAAGTGACTAACAAAATTATTTGATGAATTACATTGGAAGCTCTCTCATGTTACTATCGAGATTACTACACGCGTGCCAGTAGCCTGGTGATTCTAAGGTATGAAGTATACCATTTGTATTGATGATAAAGATCCAGGTATGCCTATGAAAAACTCAAAATTTAGAAAGTTAATAAATTGTTTACATATGAGGCCTCTGAAATTAGTATGGACATATAGCAAGTTCTAATTCAGTGTTGACCTGTTTTCTTTAAATATTTGTCTAGATACATAGAACTTGTTAAAATAGGCACGTCAAGGAGACAGACTTCAGAGTTTATTTATATTCAATAATTTTTTTAGGTCAATTGAAAAACTCTGTGGTGCATAGCTGTCCATTTGCACAAATGCATACTTCATTTAAAATACCTAGATGAAGTCATTTTTGATCCAGCTTTGATTGACAGAGGCCTGAAGCACCTAAGGCTGATTGGTCAGATAATGCCAAACAAAATTGAGTATGACAACTGCATATATTTAAACATAATTGATTTCTAAGAACTTCTCTTATATAAGTTTTCCTCTTCTGGATGCCATCTCGCAGTATGAGTAAACTCATCTATAAGGGGGTCAAATAAAGCATTATTTGCAATTCAACCTCTGAAGGTCTGTAATTCCTACATCATTTAAACCCATCTCCAAGCAAGCACTAAGAATTTGGAAATACACAAGTGTTAGCAAAGTGCTAAAGCTTATCTTGGCTAAATCTTATGTCACCTATATAGTCTCTTCTTGCTCGGACTCATCCATCTTCCTGTTTTAACTACTGTATATCACAGACCACAGAACAGCATCTCAACTATGCTTCTGTTAGCAACCACCCTGCCACTGCTATTAGCATGGTGAAAAACTCTCAGTGGACTGTGTGCTGAAGAATGAAAAGGAAGCAGAGTTTAAGGTTGCAGTGTGTGTTGCACAACAGGATGGATACTGATGTGTTCTGGAAAGGAGAAGGTTTGGTGACATATTAATTACCAGGCACATTTACATACTGAAATAGTACTGAGTGTTTTGGGCATTAATGCAACAAAAGGTCAACCAGACTCTTCCTAAAACTGCAGTTAAAAATATATGCTGGTAACAGCAGTTTTTTAAAGAGAATTTTCCCTATTAATTCCCCCAGTCCCTTCCAGAAATTGTACATTTGGGCAGGAAGAAATTCAGTTTCTAAACAAGTCTGCAAAAAAACTTGACACCCTTAAAATCTCAGCCAAATTTTGACTAAAGCCATGCATATTCTTCTGCATTCTTATGACGACACAAGCCACCATAAGCTTTGTTCTTGTAACCATGAAGAGGATTGCTGGAATCCTCTGGTATTTGTATCCACAGACCTGCAACTCACCACTTTCTGTAGATCACCACTTTCTGTGCAAGAGGCACACACAAAATACATACACAAAATTTATAAGCAGCTTTGAACTTTCTAGTACAAAAGCCCAAATAACTTCTCCCTAATTACAGGTGCACTTAATCCTGTTTAATTGCAAATAGTGTTCTTTGAGCCTTAAGACTCTGCAGAACTGCACAGAAAATATGCTTTCCATATTTGATTTAATGCAGCAAAATCTCCCTTAAGAACATCTTACTTTTCTTGCTACTTTTCCAAAGTATAGGTACTTCAAGCATTACAGAAGTACCATTTGAATTAAAAAAAAAATATGACTCGTGACTTGACAATTACAAAATATGACAGTGAATTAACTAGTTTACACTATTTAAAACTCCTGCAGTGGCTTAAAGAGTCAGATTTTGGTAAAATTAAAAGGTATTCCATGAATTATGTACTCACTGAAAAGAATGTGAACTAGATTTTAGCTAGGCAAAGGAGCAGTTGATTTTTACCTTGTATTTTTGAAACCAAAAGTACCATAGGCTTTGTATGCTCCTACTGTTTTGCATTAAAAGACTCAAAAGTGGCACTTACTGGTATAATACTTTGAAGGCAATGTAATGTTCTGAAAAAGCGGAAAAAACCCCAGTAATCATGTATAAAGTATAGTTGCACAAATTATGTTCCCACAACGGAATGAGGCCAATTTGTAAATCAAGGTAAGAGTCCAAAAGATATACTACCTTAATAGCTAGCAAAGTATACTCCAACAGTACATTCACAGTCTGAATCAAAGAACTGTGACAGTGATTCAGAATGGTCAATGTACCATCCAGGAATAAAGTTGCTTCAAGAGCCATCAACGCACTCTAGAACAATACAGGGAACTAGTTTCATTTTAAAAGTGATCTCCTATGTTTAGCAGTTAACTAGAAGTTAGGACCAGCTATCAACTTTCCAAATAAAAAATTACAGGTTAGTAAAAATAAAGCTAGACTACACAATTTTTTGTAAGTAATCTGGGAAAGAGGTTCATAGTGCACAGAAAGGACCCAACACAACTGTTTAGCATGTCCACAAAAATCCTAATAAGTGACGTTCCTATGAAGTACTAAAAGGCAGCAATATCCTTCTGTTCCCCAATGAGGTAGAACAATAAACCTTCTTAACATGCCACCCTGGTGCAGATACGGATTTTTACAGTATTCTTCGGTAGCAAATCCAGGATTACATCTTTATCCCCTCCTGCTGACTGAGTTGCGATAATGTTTTCTTAATGCGCAAAGCTGTCAGCCTTGCAGCTCCATTGGCATACCAGCATTCCCGCATAATTTTTGCCATTACTCGTAACACCTGCAAAGGAAGGACAAGTAAATTACATATACTGCAGTTCTAATGTAGCTCACGTAACCTCTGTTCTGCTTTAGCCTCTTCATGCATTTCTGAAGTCCATTACTAGTACTACAGCTTCATGGAAGTATGCTGTATAAAACCCTCAAATTCTTTATTTACAGAAAAATAAAATTATTTAAAATACTGCAGAGCAGAACTAGTACTTTTCAGTACAATTTCATCCCCCACAAAAATATTTTAATGAAAAATTAGTAGCCTGTCTGTAACTGTTTTCTGAAATTTTGCATTAGGCAAAAATACACTCTTCTTTACTGTACCTTCAGTTGAAAAGCCATAATAAAACAGGAGGTACTCTGTATTAGCACAGAAGTACTGTGTAGCTGGGAATGCACTCAATTACTTCCTTCAGTCATAAACTGTTTTTTAAGGAGTTAGTTCAATGTATAGCAATTCAGAGGTTTATCAGCCATCTTCCTCAGCTTGAAGCTCTGTAATGACTCTGATAATTTTTGGAGTAGTTTTATCTTTAAAAATCCATTCTTTGATATCTGTAAATGCTACTACACAAGTAACAATGCAAACAACATAAAAACTGAAGATGAAATAAAGTAATAGCTCTACATTCCATGATTTTACACTCAAAGCTGCATTACATTGAGCTGCTAAGTAAGTTTGCAGGATTGGAATGACAGCATTTAAAAAATGACTCTACAGTCTGTTGGTGTGTATCATCACTTTTCTCTCCTACCTGCATTCTCTTGCCCAATCTCTTATCTCAGGCATTTCACACATGGCACAACCCAGTTCCCTCTTCCATCTGAAGTACATCATATCTCATCAATCTCTGACTCTTGCTATAGCATACCGCAGCTATTTTCCGAAGCTTTGAATCAGAAAGCATTGGTTCTAGCCCTAGTTGGGTTCCTAGAGCAAACAATCTGAACAAAGTTGGCTGGAAAGGCAGGAGTTTGCTACTCTGGATACTACCGCCTGTGCTGTGACTACCAGCATAGTGAACTCACCCCAAAATCAGGTAAGCACTTCTGCAGATGCATGATCAGAAGCAGTTGCTACATGCACACTTCGGTTCTAAGTCTTTGACTTGCTGGAGTCTCAGCTCCCTAATAACTGTGTTCACCTTTCAGTAAGCACATACAGTACAACTCCTGAGACACACAAAGCACTAAGGCCGCTACAATTTTGGATAGAAACTCCTAAAGGGATTCGATATTTCAGCTAATCTGTAGGAAATTCATTTACTACACAATGATAGGGCAAAGATCCCCGAGTGAGTTAGTTCCAAGTGAGCATTCACATGAGGCACCACAGATCAAGATACCATTTGTGCCCCAACAAGCAGTACTGCTGTGCTGGCAGAGTACTGAGCTGAAACTGGCAAGTCCACTTCTTGAAAGAGGCAGCCATCCTAGTTATAAAACAATTGGCACAGACCTGATTAGGTTATGTATTTTTACTACCCCTGTTGTGGGTTAACCCTGTTAGGCAGCTAAGCCCCACAAAGCCACTCGCTCACTCCCCCACAGTGGAATGGCACAGAGAATCAGGAGGGCAAAAGTAAGAAAACTTATGGGCTGAGATAAAGACAGTTTAATAGACAAAGGGGGAGAGGGAAAAAAAAAAAAAAAATCAAGCCAAAACAAAGAAAAACAAGTGATACAAAACCAATTGCTGACCACCACTCAAATGATGCCCAGCCAGTTCCTGAGCAACAGCAACCCCTGGAAAACCACTCCCTTCCCCAGTCTTATTGCTGAGCATGATGTTGCATAATATGGAACATCTCTCTGATCAATTTGGGTCAGCTGTCCCAGTTGTGTGCGCTCTCAGCCTCTTGTTTACTCACAGCCTACCCAGCAGTAGCAGGAGCAGAGTAAGAAATGGAGTAAGCCTTGAAGCTGTGTAAGCATTGTTCAGCAATAGCTAAAACATGGGTGTGCTATAAAACTGTTTTGGTCAGAAATCCAAAACACAGCACCATACAGGCTACTATGAAGAAAGTTAAGTCAATCCCAGTCAGAGGCAGTAAAATGCCACTTGCACAATTTCTTTGCAAGGATACTTCCTGTATAATATAATTCAGACTAGCTTTAATTTACATTAGTGTCACCAATGCATCACAGGAAGGGATCCTGGAATCTTCCACACAGGTTTAGCTATTATTTTTTGTGAAATTACATTAAATATCAATGTATAATCAAGAATTAATAACATTCAGTAAAGCCACAAATATCAGAATGAAATTAAGTTCTCCTAGAAGTAACCCTTCTCCCTTCAACCACAAGCACAATTTTTAAGCCACTGAAATCAATAAAAGCTCTAGTGTCCGTTAAAGCAGCTTTAGCAAGATTAGTTAATACCTCACAGCTCTGCCATCTGTTTGGAATATTGGGCCTTAACTTCTGCTCACACACAACTTTCCTCATTTCTTCAACAGAAGGATCTGAAGGAACGAGGTCATAGTATGGCAACTGGTAATCTTCATGGATTCCTGTAATAGGTTGAAAATAGCTTTATTTAGCTAATACAAAATTACATATCTTTCGCATTTTCCTCTGTTCCTTATCAGTACCTTACCATTTACTTTTTTGGTTTTCATTTTTAAAAATTACATTACAATGACTAACAAATAAATTAAAAGAAATCCTTGACCATATCACAGGAGTGTTTACATTACCCTTGAAGCATTTTTTATTTTGAAATTTATATATTTGAAAAAGATAGAAGCTATGTCAAATCCTTCATATGCTATACTAAAGACACACGTCTTGGAAACATACAATTTATAAAAGCATGTTTCATTTCAAATAAAGTATAGATGTTATCTGAACACATTCTAGCTGGTCCTTAGTTGCAGTGTTTGCCCCTTGCTGTCAAGAACATTTAACTTTACTCTTTCCTCCTCTCTACGTAAAGGTTTTAGAAAAAAATTAATATAGACAAGGATATTTCCTATTTTCTTCAACAGGTATAGTTCATCCATTTACAAATAGGTCAAATAAACTAGTTATCATTTACAGGACTAACAAAGTCTGAGACATACTGGCTGCTACCTCACACTTCTTAAAGCAAACTCTACTCAAAAAAATTCAGGTTCTGTAAGTTACTTGTAGTTCCTTTAGTACATTCAATTTTGTAAAGATTACCACATACCACCGATTGAACATCGCCGAGCTATTTCCCAAAACACTAATCCCATTGCATAGATGTCTGCTCGTTTGAATGACTCAAAATGTTTCATATTTATGGAATCATCTAGAACTTCAGGTGCCATGTACCTATTTGCAATGAAAAAAAAAAAGAAGAAAACATTTTATTTCATAAATACTTACTGTAGAGAAAGTTCAGTGCTACCGATCACCATATTTAAATATTTGTGTGAAAGAGGAAACAAAGGAAAATCTGCTTCATTAAGGTTATCCAATCAAAGACCATCCAGTGCAATGAGGATAATAAGTAAACTGGGAGGAACAAGCAAAGGAATAGGGTGAATAAGTAAAAGATGAAACAATAAACAAACAGAGCCATAAACCTGATAGACACAGGATAACAGAGACCTGACAAAGATCAAAAGCCTCTGGTTGTTAATTGATGGGCTGTTAAGAAACTCCAGGCACAACTTCAGAGATGGCCAGTCTGGACGCTGTAATTGCTAGTAAGTGGGAAACAAGAGAAACACAAGGGTATTCAAGGGAGGCCTGTGGCATTATGCAATCCTTGTCAAGGAACATTTAGCAAAATGGTAACTGGGAGGAACAAAAGTAGAGCAATCGACAGAAAAGGATATTAAAGAGGCCAGTTGCAGAAACAGTAGCCAGTTACTTTGCTTGTCTGACCAAGCCCTGCACCTGCTCACCACAGTGTATCCCATCTTCTTATTAAATCATAACTATTTTCCTATGCAATCTCACTTTCAACCCCACATCCATGTGTGCAGTAAGGACTACATGCCAGCAACTGGAGGCAGGCACGAGTAAATTCAGGACTAGCAACTGGAGTCAGACAAGGAATGAAGTCGCCTTTGGGCCTGGGCTGCCAGCAACTGGATAGTCTTGGCATCAGCAGCTAGAAAGGGAACTGTGGATACTAGGAGCATGTGTCCACAGGTCTTAAGAGCATGTATCTGGAGCTACTGTGGGGGCATGAGCATGAATGAATTCTGGTCCAGCAACTGCAGTCAGACATTGGGTGAAGGCACCCTGGTGCCAGTAACTGGAGCAAATGAGGGTCTCTGCTTCAGCCACACCACAGGTCACAGGCTTCACAGTCACATGGTTACAGGTACCCACTACAGGGGAGAAGTGCAATGAGAAAAGCAGAGTAAAGGCCTCTCAGCACCAGCAACTGGAGTGAGAATCACAAGTCATAAGGTGAGCTGGAAAGTTTGTATTTCCCCCAAACCTGGCATGCATTGGTATAATTTGCCATCAAACTTCAAGCTGGTCTAGCCAGCAAATAGGTGGCCCAGACAGAGATGTTTGACAGGGAAGGGCCTGCACTGGTATTTGAGGGAATTCATGCATGTAGGTGTGCATATGAGTACACACATTTGTTTGTTACTGCACATTAACCCAGCCCAGCTGGTGAGTATGGGAGCTGTGGAGCACAGAAGGCAGCATTAGACACAGAGTATTGTACTGATAGTTGAGGGATTCACAAACACACACGGGCTGGTGAGACTACAGAAGCGGGTGTGTGTGTGTGTGTTTTCAGTAATGAAGTTCAATTCTGATCAGCTGATGAGAAGGAAGGAGACTTGCCTGTCTATACTTATATTTTATACAAGTTCTGATAGTGTTTTATGTGGGTGTTGAAGGTAACACATGGTATATAGCAATCTGTGTAATCAGCCCTGTCAGTATTGTATTTGTCTGTGTACACCCAGCCTCACTACCCGTTGAAATTAAAGTAAGAAAGCAGCAGCTACATTCAAGGGCCTGGGATGGACAGAGCCACCACTCTTGAACACACCAGGCTGGGCTCCAGAGGCCAGGCAGCAAGAAGCAGCTCCTTGAACCTGACAAGATATAGCAGCCACTTGTAACACCCCCTAGCAGACTAAAGAAGGGAAAGAGATAACGGGCTGGTTAAAAAAATAAAAGCAGCATGGTTAAGGATTCCTTGGGAATTAAGACTCCCTACTACTGCAATAACTGATTCTTCATCATACGGTCTGTAGGTCCTATCATAAACTTTGCCAGGCTTTTTTTCTTTTTTTAGCAGTAAATGCAATTTGAGTTACACATTACCAACTGTGCTCACAAGTTTATTGACATTACCTGCAATAGAAAAATCTGTGACAGACTTTCGACTCAGAAACAGAGACTGAAAACTGGTCATGGCATCCAAGTGATCAGTACCTTATTTAGTGACTAGCTCTAATATGGGAGCATCAAGCAAAATGTCAGTGTGAATGACCTTGTGGGAGTTACTGACAGCAGCATCCCCTCCACTGGCTGGTGGAAAGAATGAATGTTATTTGCTGTATCAGTCAACATCAGTTGTAGTATTGCTCTCTCAATCTGGTATGGCTCTGGCAGCTAAACCCAATATGTAATGTTTAGCAGAGTTCAGTGTGTTTCGCCACATCACTGCCCTGTCAATCTCAAGCTGACATATTAATGAAGCAAGCAAACAGTCACATGAGGGCTTTGGAGAGCACAGTTAACTGTTAAAAAAACCAACATGTATAGATTACTGGAGTGGAATACAGCCTCAGGCAATAGCTCAACTTCTGAACAACCACTGAAGCCTGTGCAGAATTTCATTTAATTAACATAATACTAGGATTTTTCCTTCCTTAGTACCAGAGATGGTAAGCAGAATATAACACATGCCACTTAAATTTCAGACTATCAGACCTTTCGGAATTCTCTCAGCACTACTGTGTCTTATGGAAATTACATGCGAACAAGGAAGCAAGGGCTATCTACAAAAAGAGCAAAAATGCAAACAGTCCAGAACTTCAACAAGAGTTGCTGACATCAGAGTTGTCCTAAGCACTGTAAAAGCATAAGTTCCCCACAAGTCATGACATCACAAGCACAGGACAACTCTCTCAAGAATAAGGTTTACTTTGACAGTATTTACTGAATGGAAGCTGAATCTTAAGTTTACATATGCCACAATCTCTGAGATGGACAAAGCTCAAGTTATTCTGTGCCACCTGTATAAAAAACTTTTTAATCAAGAGTGCAAGACTGTGGTGGATATTTTAATGCTTTCCAAGAATTTTGCATTATTGGATAATCTTCTTATGCTACTGCATGCACGTGACAGTAGTGATCAGCTTTGGGTCTAGAAAAAAGAATATTTGCTCTATCTTAAGATTGCATGGGGATGAGAAGAGTGATGAAGGTGGAAAAACACCAAACCAAAGATTCCAGCCATGTTGAAAGACTGTCAGCTAGAATCACTTATACAGGCAGCAAAGGAGATTGTCTTAGTTTCTGTAAAACATCTTAAGGACGAGGGTTTTAACAGGAAAGACCATAAAAGGCCTGAACATAGCAATGAAGCTGAATTCATACCCTCAAAAGAACATACCCCCCCACTCCCAATGTTACTTCTATTGAATTTATTGGTAAATTGACCTCTTACCATGGTACTCCATCAATGCATTTAGATTGGCTTTGGCTTCCATAACTCAGAACGGTGACTGACTGCTCAAAAAGTTTGAGAGATTATTGCTGGAACAAGAGAGGTGAAAGGCAAGTAGGTCATCTAATGCAGTTAGCAGATGAGCCGTTTCATGGCTGTCAGACAAAAGGGAGAGAAGCATGCATCTCCTTCTCAGCTTCTACACTGGAAATGGATTGCTTGTCAGAAACAGTATTTCAAAGTCTATGTAGAGTAGTTCTCTCCAGAACCTGACCTTCTAAACAAGGTCTGCAGGTCAGTATCCTCCAAGAATGAGAGGATAAGTCTACAAAGAAGTGTAAAAATTATGTTGAGCATGGCCTCGCCAAACTTTTGCCCACTGGCCACCTCTTTCCTCCACTCCTTTCAGTTGAAAAGCTCTGTATTAGTTGGCTAAATTTCTTGTACAGCATAGAGTACTTAAAACAGGACCCATATACAACATGTTGAGTGCAACATCTCCTTTCACCAAGCCTGTTTTCTACAAGCACAGACTTCTCATATTGGGTTTAGGTCAACCGCAGAAAAGCACCCATGTTAACATGGGATTTGCAGCCAAACTTCTTTTAAACACAGCCTATTTCAGCTAGCAAAAGTAACAGTTGAGCCAAAAATCTCTCAAAAACCCCCAAAATACAAAACAAAAAAAGTAAAATTAGTTGGGTTTTGGTGTTGTGTTCTGTTGGGGTTTTCTTGTTTTGTTTTGTTCCCTGCCCCCCCCCCCCCCCCAAAATAAACCAAACGACAACCTGCCTCAGGGAGTGAGAGAGGGATTCTTTCCCTCTTGGTTTTACGCACACATTCCCTGCTTTATGCTGCAGGCTGAGCTGTGAAAGCATACACAGTCTGGTAAAAAAAAAAAACAACAAACCAAAAAAACAAAACAAAAAACCACACACCAAACACACAAAACAAACCACCACAAAAAACCACAACAAAACACAAACACCCTCTGGTAAAACTAAGCCTCTGAACAGGAAAGAAATAAAAGATTCATTTGGGCAGAGAGAACAATCAGTCTGACTCAGCATCTAGATCACTTGCCCAAGAGCGAGTCTTGCTTGTGTCCTAGACCATATATTTCTACAACGGACAGTCTCTAGAAAAATATAAACTTAGGCAGATCTCCCTGAACCTGCACAGAGAGCTTCCATGTGCAGCAGAGGTATCAGCAGTGGCAATCAATGGGAGTTAGAATTGTCATTGAACAGATAAGACTTGAACTTTATTATGAAAAATTAACTAGAGGTGCAGAGTTACTTAAGAATGCACAAGAGGAAGCAAGAGGGGACCAAGACTTTTGAGAATGACACAATTTTCAGAGAGGTAGAAGTGATTAATGTCTTTAAAGTGGGAAAGAGACTTAGTCCTGCTGTTGCCCACTGCAGCAAACAAGCCAAGTTGATACAGCTTTACTCTTGTGAAGGCAGATGAACAAGCTATTTAGTAGCACCTATGCAAGAAGAGATCTTGAAAGTGGAATCTACAGACACAGCTGAAAGGATTCTTCCCCAAAAGAACAGACTAAACGAAGTAACTGATTTGCACATCATTTTTCTTTGCATGTAGGTATAGTAGAAAATACTAAGTCACATGTGGAATTTGCCTTGCACACAGCTAGGTTTGCAATGGCAAATTCCAAAACAGTCTGCTGTTTTACTACCAATGATTACTAGAGACTTTGAGAAGGAATAATGCCCAATACTTTGTAATGGAATAGTAGCTCAGAAAATTAATCTCATTTGACCATTTGTGTGGTATTTTTGAAGATGGCAGTGATTTAGAACGAAGCAATGTCAGTGATACAATTGTCAGTAAAATAAGTTTTCAGTACATGTTCTAACTAACAGCTTTTGTTCACTAAGCCTTAAAGTTTTTTTCTTCCACAAAGCCACAACTACTAAGTGGGCATCCTAGTTCATTGTATAAACCAAATCACCCCCTGCCTCCCCTGCACTATATAACTAAAGAGATATGCTTATGAAAATATTTTCTTAAGCATGAATTGGAGAAAATTTGATACTGATGTTGCCCAACACTGCTAGGGCATACGCTGGAGTTAATCAGGCTCAGCCTGGAACCTCTGGGTTTCCACACATTTCTCTGTGACAGACACAGAAACTTCAATTTCACATACCACTGGGCCTATAGGCATCAAAAGAATGAGAAGTTGCCCACACTCTGTTGCTGTGGTTCACTGTTATTGCTGCTGTGTGCTATATAGCTGCACAGGTTACTAACAGAAATTAATCTTCTCTTCAGAACAGCTTCCAGTTATTATTGTCTGAAGGTCCAGTAATAATAAATTACAGCCAATAAGTTTAATTCCACTTGTGTTGATTTAGTTAAACAGCTCTGAGTTGAGGACAAGAAAATCCATATTTACAAATTCGGAAGTAGAACTTTAAAAGAAAGGGAGTACACTGACTCATCCATTGATAATTCTATTTATGCATTAGATGACAAAGATGACTGCTGTTTTAAGTTTTATTTCTCTCAAAAATATGATCCCATGAAAGCCCGTATTCGAGACTCTGAACCTTGTATGCTCTACCACACAGGCTTCACGCTGAAAAAAACCCCAGCATTTTACTTTCACTGTCAATATCCTGTCTTACAACCCAGATTGGTTGCAAGGAACATTTCCATGCAACACAATGTAGAAAGAATAAAGATACAGCGGTGAAGTCTCTAAAACTGTCATTCATGAAGTCTCCTGACTGTTTTCATATATATTTGTGCCCTACAATATTTTGCAAGCTTTTGTTATTTTACATATGCTAGTAATAGATGCCAAGATTCAACATGCTTTTTAAGCACCTACTGTCTAACTATATTACCAGCTGGCAATGAAGTGCCTAGAAACTCTAGCCGCCATTATTTACGTGTTCTTGCTGCTTGTGTTTGTACCCACAAAAATCTTCTATATGGGACAAGAAAAAACAAAGCATTTTATAATAAAGTCACCTGACACATCACATAATTTTACCTTTTTGTTCCCACTCTGTGGTTTGGGGCAATATCAATTGTGTCTGTAGCTGAATCGTGCCTAACTGCCAATCCTAGGTCTGCAATGCAGCATGTTCCATTCTTTTTTACCAGTATATTTTTTGATTTCAAATCTCTGTGGGCAATTGCTGGTTTGCCTGTAAGGGAAAAAAATTAGAAATAACATTTGTAAAAAAGAGAATTGCTATTATTCTAAGCCTGGTGAAGATTTTGTCGTAGGTTACAGAATTTCTTCCAGTTCTGCTGCTTTACATACATCAAGGTTAACTCCCAAAACCATTCATTGTGAACTGGCCGGCTGTCCAGAAAAGGGACTTAAATGTCTACTGTATTACTCCATTCTACTGCTCCTTTCCCTCTTCCTGCAAATATTTATTGCATACACATACTACTTGCCCCCAAAATGTTTCTAATATCTCTAAAAACAGACCCATAGTGATGTCTCAAAATAAAGTTAAAATATACTACAGGCATCATTACCTAGTTGCTTTTAATAGGTGTTTTGTAGGAAGGACTGTTACAAGACAAGACTGAATATATCATAGAAAGGAAGGTAAAAAAAAAATCTTTCCTAATTAAGACATTCTGTTAGTTCGGAAATTATCACAGGTCCCAAACAGACATTTTTCAATTCACTAAACTCTACAAGGGATTAACTTGGGTATCTGTGCCGAGTTCAGCTGCCTTCTCATCACTTAAATATGCTGCTGTGTACAAAGCAACTACACTCTGAAAAGGTTGAATGTTTTAATTAACAAGAGAATTATAGCAGAAAGAGCTAAATATGTGTCATTTTAAAAAAAACCAGTATTATCCATGTGAGAGGCTGAATAGTTGTAAGATTACCTTGCGTGCCAACAATTTCCATATGAAGATGAGCAAGACCACTGGCAGTGGACAAAGCTAATTTTATCATTCCTTCCACTGTTACGGTATACCTGTTCAGGTAATCAAAGAGTGATCCATGCTCATGATAGTCTGACACCAACCACAGCTGAGTCCATGTACCATTGTCTGCAAAATAACAGTAATGAATATCACACATACACCCACAGAAGACAAGAAAACCATATGCCACTTTTATACAATGCTTACGAAGTACAAATTATACTTTGCAAGTAACCTCTACAAATCAGACTTTTACATCTTCTATTCCTGTAACATTTAAATGCCTCTGTAAGGGCTAGGAGTACCATGCAAGATTTTCTGAACAGCTTAGTGAGCACTCTTATTTGAACTAAAAGACAAGCCATAGAAAGCTGATGTCCCTATGATTCCAAGGTGAACTACTCGGGGTATTAGCCAGGCCCTGCCTTCCTCTAACTTTTCTGCTTGAGGAAAAGTGCTGAATGTACAATGTAAAACTAACCCTGTCACTACTGGTCTAGTACAATATTGTCCAGGCTATTCATTAATAAAAATGGCTTTCAAGCTTGCCCCATAACTCCTTCAGTCTTCCCATAACCTATCTAGCCTCAGCCTGTGAGACAGTTTCCACAGTTACCAGCAGCTGGTAGATTTTTTTTTCCTCCTGGAGTAGAAGCTTGCAAGCAGCAACTGGACACAACTTCAAAAGCAAAATTGAATCCCACCTCTGGGGACCTCTAAATTGCTAGCCAAAATTGAGGTTTCCAGAAGGCAAAAGAGAATGAAGAACACAGATTATGGGAAATCCAGTTTGTTGTATGATTTTTCACTGAACCATTAAGAACAAGGCAGGCCATAATATATTTGCAGATATCCCAAGGCATGCAGATGACAGATAAGAACTAAATCGTTCACATTATTAAACCAGTGGACAGAAAATACCTTGAAGTTTAAGCCACACAGGGAAGACCATTAAAATAATTCAAATCAAGATAGGGGCAAAAGTTTTTTTGATCTAAGAAGTAGAAATATACCCAGAAAAGAACAATCCTGCCACTAAATAGGTTTTCCAATTTTGTTTTGTTATAGGAGTAACCCTCATGTGGCAAATCTGGTTTTATAGCCATCTACTTCTGTAGAAGCATCTTTCATCTGTTTAAAAGACCAGTTACCCCATAAAAGATTTCAGTTGAACTTATATCTTGAATTATACAGCCACTATTCCCTAAGAAGAAATGAGATTACTCAGCACAGGATAAAAACATCTCATTATGTGGCAGTCCCCAAGGATTATAAAAATGCATACTCAAGAACTAAATATGAAGAATAGGAAGGAGAGAAGTAAACTCAGAAGTTAGTTCATATCATAAACATACTGAAAAATGTTTAGCTTCCAAATAGAATGTTCTTACAGTTCTTTCCCCTTCCTTCTAAGAACATGGCCCAGAAAAGTCAGACACAAAACGCCTGATTCTACAGATTGAAAGAAACTACCTTTATATAAGTACTTTTGCTTATCTTTAAATAAGCAGGTGGTGGGAAAACCTTCAAGCATCACTTCTACTTGGAGGTTTCTAGAGAGGCCAGTGATGCCATTAATAATAATGATAATTAAAAACCCACCAAATACTTCAGAATAGGGAAATAAAAGTCTAATCTACATTCAAAAAAAAATCTCATAATGGAAAGAGAATTCTACCTTGCTACATTCACAGTATTGTCTCAACTAAGTTGTTAACTTAATCAGGCAAAACAAAGCAGTCAAGTACTCTAACCTATTGTCATAGTTTAGCCCCAGCTCACAACTAAAAATCACACTTGCTCACCCCTTCCCGGCCTCCAGTGGGATGGGGAGGAGAATCAGGAAACAAAAGGCAAAACTCATGGGTTGGAATAAGAACAGTTTGACAGAACAGTTAAAAACCAAAAACCCAAAACCAAACCAAACAAAAACCAAACCAAACAAACAAAAAAACCCCAACCACACACCAAAAAAAACCCCACACACCAAAAACCCAAAGCACCACACAAACAAAAACCGCTACAAATAAACAATAACAACAATAATAAAAGAACATACAAAGCAATGGATACACAGCGCACTCTCTCTCCACATGATCCCATCATCTCCACATGATCCCATCATCTCCACATGATCCCATCATTGCCGTTCAACTTCTGTGAAGCAGCATTTGTGGATTTTGGACCACAGCCTGCAACAAAACCTTCCCTCCCCTGTCCCGGACAATAGCTCACACCCAAAACACAATAGCACCAAACCACGCAGTCCAAAGAGAAACAAGAGCATCCTGGACTGCTCCGTTGCCTGGCAGCAAGAAAAAGAGACTGCCCACATGGCCAGTCCCCCTTTTATAACTGAGCACGACCTTATATACCGACAAAATTATGAAGAAGATTATTCTGGGAGCTATTGAAAAACACCTGGAAGACAGCAGTCATTGGTCCCAGCCAGCACAGGTTCGTGAGGGGAAAGTCTCGCTTAACAAGCTTAAATTTCTTTCTATGACAAGGTTACCCACCTACTTGACCAAGGGAAGCCAGTCGATGTGATCTTTTTGGATTTCAGTAAAGCCTTTGATATTGTCTCTCACAGTATCCTTCTGGACAAGATGTCCAGCATACAGCTGGATAAACACACAATGCAGTGGGTAAGCAGTTGGCTGACAGGCTGGGCTCAAACGGTTACAATAAATGGGTTATGTTGGGCTGGCAACCAGTCACTAGTGGGCTTCGGCAGGGTTCCATCTTAGAGCCAGCACTCTTCAATGTCTTGATAAATGACTTGGATAGAGGACCTGATGGAATACTAATCAAGTTTGCTGATGACACTAAATCGGGAGGAGCTGTTGACGCTCTCAAGAGCAGAGGCACCCTGCAGAGGGATCTGGACAAATTAGAAAATGGGGCAATCACCAATCACATGAAGTTTAACAAGGGCAAGTGCTGGATTTTGCACCTCAGACAGGGCAACCCTGTCTGTACATACAGACCAGGGGATGAGAAGCTGGAAAGCAGCTCCACAGAGAAGGATCTAGGGGTTCTGGTTGACAGCAAGTTGAACATGAGTCAACAGTGTGCCCTGGCAGCCAAGAGGGCCAACTGTGTCCTGGGGTGCATCAGCATTGCCAGTCAGGTGAGGGGGATGATTGTCCCGCTCTGCTCTGCACTGGTGCAGCCTCACCTGGAGCACTGTGTACCCTTCTGGGTGCCACAGGATAAAAAGGATATAAAGCTACTGGAGAGTGTCCAGAAGAGGGCTACAAAGCTGGTGAAGGGTTTGGAGGGGAAGCTGTATGAGGAGCGGCTAAAGTCACTCGGTTTGTTCAGCCTGGAAAAGAGGAGACTGAGGGGAGACCTCATAGCGGCTACGGCTTCCTCACAAAAGGAGGAGGAAGGGCAGGCACTGAACTCTTCTCTCTGGCAACCAATGACAGAACCTGAGGGAATGGCAGGAACATGTGCCAGGTGAGGTTTAGGTTGGACATTGGGAAAAGGTTCTTCACCCAGATGGTGGTGGAGCACTGGAACAGGCTCCCCAAGGAGTTGGTCATGGCCCCAAGCCTGACAGTATTCAAGAGGAGACTGGACAACACCCTCAGACACATAATGTGAATTTTAGGGTTGCCATATGCAGGGACAGGAGCTGGACTAGATCCTTGTGGGTCCCTTCCAACTCAGGACATTCTACGATTCTACGAATACCCCTTTGGCTCATTTTGGGTCAGCTGTCCTGGCTGTGCCATCCCCCCAGCTACTTGTAGAAATTAACCCTATCTAAGCCAACCCAGCATACCTATAAAAGACTGTTAGAAAGTTGCTACTGCAGTGGGAAGCTTCTTATAATACGCTCACAAAAGAGACTTCCAAACTGAAAGATTTTTTAAAAATATCTTCAATTATTTTTTTAGTCAGGACTGCTGCTTCTTTTGCTATTTCACATATCCATGTCTGAACCTGCAGAACTCAGCATACTATTACACGTGACTTTTTCCAAGGGGAATTATGGTCTCTGAAAAGTCATTCCATCAGTGTTAGCTTCGCTGAACCTGTTTTACAGGACTATAAGAAACAGGTATGTGTTCACAGGCCTCTCAAATACATATAGTCAAGGAGCTCTAAAATGCTGCAGAAGCTCAAAATAAGTTAACTTAATCAGTTCAGAATATCCTCTCCGTGTGGAGACTCTACTGCTTCACCAGTTACGACCATACATTGCCTGAAATAATCCTTTCCTGGGCATTAACACTATACACACTCCTTGCTTGATCCTGTATTTGATTTCTTCTCATGTTTCTTATGAATGGGGTAGCTCAGCAGGTGTCTAAACTAGACACCAAGAAGTAGGAAAATCAGTAATTTATTTTTAGTAGTCTACCAGACCTATTGTGTATAAGGAGACCTTTAAAAAAATGTCACAAAGTTCCTGAAGAATTATCATTACTTTGAATCAAGATTATAGTGTCTTTGCATAAAGATTTTCCCCTCTTAACTCTAGGGGCCTGCCTATGAACAGAGTATGCTGCTGATTACAGACTACCTCAGTTTTATCTTATTTATTACCTGCAAGTCTTAATATTCAGTCTGTTTTTACCTTCCTTTCAAATAAGAAAATATAAACCTGGGGTAACTATCCATTCTGAAAGGAACCATGATTCTTTCCTATTGTGTGTCCTATTTGTGGCCCCCAACCAGATTTTAAAAAGACAGTGTTACATCCAAGCTTATATGAATATTAATTACAGACAATCTGAAACACAACACTCAGTACAATGTCTAGTTATTAGATAGCACCTACTACATTTTCTTTACCTTGCTATATTTGACAGGCTACACATTTGTTTAGCGATCTAAGCAGAACACGTTATGATCAAAGTCAGTCTTATAGTGTTGACATTAGTTAATTATTACTAAGTAATTAACCTGACCCTTAGTATTTCAGGCTGGACAGTAAACAGCATCTGCCATGAAGCTTTCAATCACAGGATTTGCATTATCAGGTAAGAAAAAGTAATTACACCCAGTAGTAGCCTTCTGTGACAAGGTAACCTAATTTACTAATTTACATAATGATCAAGAAACTCAAGCAACTTCAAAATGTTCAGGAACACTAGAAAAATTTACGTATGTTCTTGGAAACCTATTTAAGAGATAATTATGATTATTTCGTCTGTTTGCAAGAAACCTGAAAGTATTTTAGACCATCAGAATCACTAAAAGGTTTTTCTTTTGTCCTTCTAAGAATTTAAAATTCTGAGTAAATAAACTTTCAGATTTGTTGTTAGAAGATTACAGTTTGAAAGAAAAAATTAGTGAAGTCCAAGAAACATCCATCTTAGATAAGCTGCTTCTTGAAGAAATGAATTTGTAACAACTGCTTTATCAAATACATAATCAAGTTTAAATTTAAATGGAATTGACTGAATCCACTTAAGTGAAAAATGCTTTTTCCACATTGGTACTTGCAAAACAAAAATGTGGACCTGACACATGCTTCATTAAGGTGTGACAATATTGCTTGGTACCAGAGTTTTGAACTGCAGACTTAGGCTCCAAGTTGTATGTTTAAAAGGAGTTGCAGAACTAATGTCATGTAGTAAAGTGTTTCAAAGAAAGGAGTGGGATACATTAGCCCTTTTCTGGCATGCAGATAATGTAACAGGAAAAAAAAGAGGAACAAGAAGTGAAAAGGTTAGATACATAAGGGATCTACAAATAGAAAACTCTTAGAAATGACATATTAAGGGAGATGTGGGAGAAAACGCTTTTGTCTGTGGCTGAAAAAGGACTGATATTTTGTTACTGAAACAGCCTGACTCTAACATTGAAATAGTAATCTGATTAAATTGATAAAAAGCACTTGAGCTGTGTAGATTAGCAAGACCTTCCAGTCAAATTCTTTCTTCTCAGGCTAAAGCCAGAACTTCAAAAAGAATAAATGGCTCAAATGTTACTTTTCTCAAGAGGAAGGAATTCTGCTCATTGCTCCACAGCACGTGGCCTAACATCATTCTTGCGGATCTACTTACCATGTAAGGTAGTCTGGCTGAACAAAACTTTCACCTACAAAAGCACAGTTTTCAATTAAGCAGAAGGAATAGAGAGGCCAGCATATTTTAGCACAAAGTTATCTGAAAGTGTGCAGTAAAAGACTTCATCTTACTTGTAACATGACTACAGATAGTTAGGGTTACAGACAGCTGATCCAGGGAAACCTTTAATACTGTAAATAAAGGCTGCTGCCACTACTCTTCTACTAGTAGAATAGTACAGGTGAGTACTACCTGATACACTTCACAATTAAGTGTCTAGGTTAGAAAGACCAAAACAAAAACCACACCCACCCCACCCAAAACCCAAGCTAGCTGTTTAGGTGGCTCAAAATGAGGCAACACACAGCCTAGAAAGTAATTTTCCTGACCTAGCAGTATTTGAAAGGGAGCATATACTCCTGGCTAAGTAAAGAGTTACTCAGAAAACAAACATGCTAACCAGAGAGAGAGAACACGACTGCAGCTAAAATCATGTATTGCTTCTCAGCCGCCAAGGTGGCTTAACAGCAGCGCCTATTTCCCAGTAAATTTTGGGATGAGAAAGCAGACAGATTGGACCAGCTCCTGTAGCCTTCTGAATACCACACAGCTGTGGGGAAGCCAAGGAGAAGAGTGTGCCATTAAGGCACAGGGAATGTCTGAACAGTGTAGAACAAGGAATGAAGACAATAGCCCAGTCACAAGCTCTGTGTCTCTACCATCTGAACTGAAGCCACTGACTTAACTGATCTGACTTGTAAACGCTTTCTAATCTATATATGCACCCTTCTACTTGAAGGTAACCCCAGCCTGCCCCCCCTCATTTTACAACTACAGTGGCCAGCCGGATGTTCCCCAGCAGTTGTGAAAAATACACAGTTGCTTTAAGAGGAGAGACCTAATTAATACCTTTACTAGTAGGGAGAATTGCAGCATGACACTGGTCCACATTTAAACCACAAACTACATGTCAAGAGATATGAGTCCTCAGCATTCATGATGGATACATGAGAACCTACTCCTAATTCTTCTTCATAGATCACTGAAGCTTTCAGCAAGCACTGAATTGGGATTGTACAAGCAATTCCTTGTACTGATATCTCTCTGTAGTCATCTTTACGGGTCTCAGACAGTCGGATTCTTAGAGTCTCATGACTGCATTCCAGCTAAACTGTAGTAACTCCTGAATGCATTGAACAGTCTACCTATGGAAAAATGCAAGCAAATCCTTCACAGCTACTACTGCTGTGAACTAATACTTCACCTTGCACCTGGCATCTAATGAGTATTTATCAGTTAGCACCAGCATCTACAATGAAAGACTTAATAAGTGTTTTTAAGCCATTGGTCTCTAAAAGCCATGTTGTGATACACTTGCTCCTCTCAGAGTACCACGACAGCATACCTACTGAACCGGAAGCGCTACCTCCTTAATGGTCCCTCTGTGTTCTCCCATTTAATGGGAGCCTGATGTATTCCAAGCAAGAGTTGAAGTATTAACCCCTTCAATATTCAGGACTTCTGAATGCTTAACCCACAAACAGAAAGGTGTGTACCTATTTCCTCACTGAGAGAATGCAGAATGTTATACTGAGAATTCTGCACTGCTGGATTAAAAGTAGTAATCCAGTTTCCACATATGCTCAGACAGCAACACTGTTAGAAAATAGACTGAAGAATAGCAGCATTTTCAAAACGTCTCATCCATTTTTTGCAAATCAGTTACCAAACAGTGCTCAAGAGAACAGAAGAGCCTTACCCTAAAGCCTTAAAGCCTCAAGTAATGGCATGACCTATCAACTAAGGATTTTTTCTTTGTATGTAGAGCATATTAACAATAGAAACTAGAAACAATTTTATATCACATTATATTACAAGGAACCCAAAGATGATGAAGTCAAATGGAATTTCATTCTACTGCATCTGGAACCTGAGACAGCAATCAGGAAATTATTTTAGGAACTCACTCATTTAGAAAACCTTCCTCATACCTCCTCCACACAGCAGTGAAGTGTATCTTTGAGACAAACTATCTATGGGTTTGGGGCAAAATGGGAGACTGGTATTGTTAACCATAGATAGATTCTATTAAAAAGTTATAGCTAAGGTATTGCAATATATTGTTTATGCTTTTGAGTGAGATATAGTACCTAAGGCTTCTGCAGAGATGGATTTTCATGTCTTTAATGTGACTGATCTACTAATTTTAAACCCAGGCTCCAGATACTCTAGCAGGTCCATCAGAACAAATTCAAGCTCTCACAGGTGCTATTAATATCCAATACAACTTCAGGCATGAAAGTAAGACAGCTTCTCATGGTAAGCATAATAAGCTGCAGGAAGAAGTTGTCTGGTATGCTGTAGATCTGCAAGCTCTTGGACGTTAACAAGTTGCACAAACTACTGTTAGGGACAAGTTAGCTAAAGTTAACCCTTTCCTGGAGAAGATAAGTGTTCTGCACAACCTCTTGGGTTCTGTTCCAACTCTAGAGATTTATATAGATATAGAAACTTGACATTAATCTACTGGTAATTAAAAAGAACTCCTAATCAAAAAGAATTCTATTTACATGTATACTTCAACTACACTAAAACCATTTAGGAATTCCCCACAAAACTGAGAACCCTTTAAGAATCCAGGATGTGTATGGATTCTTGACTCCTTCCTAAAGTGACAGAATTTTCTGCTAATGCTTTCTTCACGAAAAAGTCAAAGGCTATTTGTGGTGAAACATGAAATTTCAGATTAATAACACTGAATGAAACAGAATAATATTTGAGCTCCCCTTAATTTAAGAAATTAAAAACTTGTGTTGATTTTGCCAAATTTGTTTGTCCTAAATCAGACTTCAGGAAAACCTAAGAAACTTTCATCTGACTGAAATCACAACAACTCAAGTTGGAAAAAATTGTTAAACTGTTCCTTGTAGTGGATACTTAAAAGCTTATCAGGAGAGCTTCAGGGAACAGGTACCGTTTTTTTTTTAATATTAGGAACAAATAATTACTTCCCTTTTTCCAATTCCTTCTCTAACTGGAGTTCTAAATTAGTAACTTCCTCTATCTCAGCCTGAGAAATGAATCCCCTGCATCTTACTTTATATCAGGACAAGATTAGACATGATCACTTTTGGTCGCACACTTGTATCTTTTTAGGGTAGTACAGGTACAGGTATTCCACAGATGTGTAAGCCCACAGGATAAGGTATGTCCTTTTTGATACCAAACTTAACCAGTATTTTAGCTTGCTTGTAGAAATTACACTTCATTAAATATGCATATTTTTTAGATGTAAACCATGCATGTTTTCCAGAAAAAGGAAAATGTACTTTTTTCCTTCATTAAACATATGAAAAACCTGCCAAACTCTGAAATACGCTAGTAACAAAATTATTTTTTGCTGTTCTTAATTGGATACTCACAATTTAAGTTTCCCCTTCATTTACCATCTATTCTGAGAACACAATCAGCAAAATGAATTCATAGTACCACTAACCTTTGTTGTCTGCAGCTATAAATCCAAGAATGTTTTCATGCCGTAGCATAACTGTTTGATAAATTTCTGCTTCACGAAACCATGAGCGTTCCTCTCTTGAGGAAAAGATCTTCACAGCAACTTCTTCTCCTCTCCACTTCCCTCGCCAGACTTCTCCAAAGCGACCCTTACCAATGCTTTCTTGAAGTACTATAGTTCTTGCAATTGTTCTTTGCACAAGTAAAGGTAAACCTAAAAAGAAAATTTATCATTAACCTTAAACAACACTAACAAAATAAGCATTTCGGTACTAAATACAAGATCCATATTTGATTAAAATCTCTCTCTTAGAATGCACATAAACCTTACATTCATGAAGGCTTTACAGCTTCAGAACATGCTTCCAAACTCACTGCACCTCATAATTTGCTTCCATAAGTTTACACAACAAGAAGCACTAGCATCCCCCAAAGACTGGGGTTTTTGTTTGTTTGGCTTGTTTGGTTTTTGTTTGTAGGGTATGTTGTCGTTGTTGGGTTTTGTTTTTTAAGTCTTTATGTCTTTCCTGTTGTAACTGCAGGGCTTGTCACAGAATTCTGTAGTGATACTACAGTACGGGATGAATGCATCAGCCAGGTTATCTGCTCAGACTAAGCTCTCTTGGTATAGGATTATTTCATTTAAACACTTTACAAAATAATCTATTACTCCATAATCACTGTTCCAACAGCTGATAGAAGAACATCTGTATTTCCTTACTTTATAGAAAATAAATCCCAACAAATAGCTCAAATGACTAGTTCTTATCCATCTCTGGATATTCTTTGCTAATAACAGCACTACAAGGACATCTGATACAGTCAGCAGCATTGCCATGCTTATGTCTCAGTATGAGGAGTGCACTGTAGCATTCAGAGGAGTTCCTCGAGACTTCCAGACCTACAAGAATTTTCTGCATGATCTGTGCTGACAACATACCTACACGAAGAAAGAAAGGGAAAAGAAAGGCACCATACCAGTGATTTAATCATTGTCAGGTGTTACAGTAATTCCTACTGAAAAAATTAAAGTTTTTGCTGTAATAGCTGTCCTCAGGTCAATGGTGTTGTGTGCCCAAACTGTAAAGGCTCACCTGCGAAGCCTAATTTCCATTCTTTATGGACAGACTTTTGAAATGCAGAAAAGGCCAGACTAGAACAACCACACAATCAAATTCAACCCTGAAAATATAAAATTAGACTTTGTTGGGCAGAGAAAGCATCCTCCTTAGCACTTACGTACTACTGCAAAATCCACTGACAAATGTTAAATACAACTTGATTTTGTATACTAGAAATGGGTAACATGCCTATTATTTTTTTTCCTACAGCTGCTTCAGAAAACTGTTCGTACATTTTCAGTTTCAGATGCACTGCTCTCAACTTGCTGTACCATTTAAAGACAACCCTTCTTGCTTAAAGAAGATGTCCCAGGATTATCAGCTAACCTCTAAACCAGTAACTACTGCTAAAATTACTGTATAAATGCTACATTTATACAATCCTAAAATTACATTCGCCCTTTGAAGGCAACCGCGAGGCTGATATGGCCCCCGGTGAAAATGAGTTTGACTCATCTGCTCTAAACCTTCCAGACATTAAATATTTCAACTTCACATTACAAACGCCAAATCATCACATTATCATGTCACAGTACAATAAAAACCCTGCTAACTGTGATCTAATCTCCTTGCTCCTACACTTTTTTACAATATTTATAAGATTCAACTTGCTTGTGTTTTTTGCAACTGTGCTTTCTCTTACTACTACTGCTGAACAAACCCAGAAGATTCTAATCCGTATTTATCTCACATACATAAGAATTCCTTACAGATGTTCTGTTGCAACTGAACAGTCTCTTCTTTTTGCTATAGAGGAAATCTAGAACTCGAGCAACTGCTTTGCTATAAACCAGACTGGCTGAGAAGTAGCTCACTGGAGATACCTGCAATGTTAGCCTTTGACATACACATTGGGCACTATATTTCAAGCTCTTGGAGTACAGCTTCTTTTAACTGTGCGACAGTCAGTTTGCTCATCAGGAGTATGAGAAAATTCAAGACCATGTTAAATTGAAAAGCAGCTCATAACATTTAGCAACTTGTATTCAGCCACAGTCATCCAACTTATACCTGAAGCCTTCCATCATCTTCATATATTCATCCATTATCATCTTCATAATCATACTCTAGACTTCTGAGAGCTTAAACAAAAGAGTTCTTTTGCTTTTCCGTATCTTAACTGTATTCTGATTAGTTTGGACTAATGACTGTCCAATGCATAAGTTTGAATCTGATTTGGATAATTTGGGAATTAAGGAATTAAGTTCTAAAGCACTAAATGTGGCCAACAGAAGCAGCTGCTCTGTCTTCTTGTTCGTAAGTTTCTGTCCAGAATATTTCCTCTGAAGAATAATAAAAACCCCAACTGCATGAACTGTGAAAAAACTCATTCCCTTCAAGCTTCTATGAACTGCAGATAAGTTTTTAAGGAGTTTTACATTCACTTGAACTGACTCAACTTTACACTGATTTTTGTGACCCTTTGGATTTCTAAACATTAAGTTCCTGTTTGAAGTCACCTACCCACAACAACCAAAATTTCTCTCCCCCGTTTCTGGCAATTCTTCCTATTTCCTTCCAATTTAGTTACTCTGTCATTTTTGAGCTGGAGAGTAACAGCTAGGCATCCCCATCTGTCTATATAATATGTAGTTGATACTTAGAGATTTGCATCACGATCTGAAAATCATTCTCAGCTTCAGAAGACTTTGAAATTCTTCTCTTAGAAGCTTCAGCAGATCTATTTTAGATGTTTCATCAATTCCTTTCATTAAACTTCTAGCGGTTTCAGGGCAATATTAACAGAACTCAAGACTGAATAATTAACAACAGCTTACTATTCAGCATTGCAGAAAATGAATTCTATCTCCCCTTTGATCTGAACAGGGAGCTAATTTTTAAAGTTTTGATCACTTCTCTGTCTTATATGCTTTTTCTTCAGACAATGCTGTAATACAAAACTAGTACAATCTTTTTTATTTGACTATGAGCTCTTTTGGCCCTTCAGCATGAATTTAAGGCAGAACATTTATTTTAGGTCACCAGATCAAACGCTTCCTTAGCTGTGCTTCTTAGGTCTGGATTTGGTTTGTTCTGTACATCTTCATCGTGTCTCTTGCAACCTCTTGCACCAAAAACATCCCTTTCACACAGTTCAGTTTCTGACAAAGTTAAGCACTATTTTAACTAGCAGCTCTGACTTTTCTCCCTTCAGTGACCCTGTTCCCCACTCCCAGTTTATTCCATAAATGTACAGTCTTCTCAAATTTAAATGTGCTGTATTAAAGTCTGGATTAAAATACATATTTCAATTAGATTCAAATGCTGCAGGCATACTTCAGGACACAAGAAAGTTATCAGTTCAAGTACTAAGGCACCGTGAATTTATATAGTCATTGACTGACTAGTTCTGAGACAAGTGAGAGAAGTCATTGCAAATATATATACTGCCAACAGTACAGAAAATAAGTACTTGAAGCACCTCCTATCTCACTGTTATAAAAGGGAAGTACAGAACACTAATATTAATGCTTGTCTTACAAACAGCTGAACAACATAGAACTCACTGCTGCTGATGTTAAAAGATCACTCTGAAAGAAACATCCAGTATTCTTGCTTTACAGGGAACAACTCTGTCTTTCAAGCATAAGAACAAATTGGTGAAGAGCTTTCCTTACGGGTAAGTCATGCAGCCACCAGTAGCCAGTGCTCAAACACTATAGTAGGTCAGGTGCTCTAGGAGTCAAGACCAGCGTGACTGTCCTGAAGCTCTGAAAACTATACAGTAATTCCCCAGCATGTTGCTTTTACTTGGAGTGTAATTTGTAAATAGGCAACGGCAACACAGGGAAAAAAGGCCAGAAGGAAAATGAAGGAACATTCCTAATAACAAATGGAAAGACCAATTGACTGTTAAGTCTGAATTAACTTTATCATGGGCCTGACTTTTGATGTAAAGAAGTGCGGAAAAGCAGCCATGTAGAAAGTGGCAGAAGTGCTGTGATTATCTACAGAGGTTAGAAGGCAAACTGTCAATCAGACAGTAAACCAAATATGACTAAATAAAGATTCAAGGGAAGACTTCAAAGGCTTTCTTTCCTGGGTTTACTGAAGTGATAGCAGATAGTACATTGTGGATGACTACTTATATAGAATAGATACCTGCTCTTTTAAGGTTTAACTTGTTTTAAATTAGAACTTCTTTTCAGCCACCTTTAGGAAAAGTCTGTACCTGCAGACTTTAAGACTTGTATGCTTCTAACAGTGTAACAATTATACATCACAACTTCCTGCTTTCCAAGAAATGTATAGGTCTGACTCCTCCATATTCTCTAAGTCTCTTACTGCAGTATACCCCCTCTAGAAAGAACATAACTGGAGAAGTCCAGCATTTGCATTTATCAAGTTCTAGCCCAATATGTTGTTAGTTCTACTAATCACTTTCATTATTTGATTTAGTTCTTGCTGTTAGCAAATGAAAAAATTGAGGTAAACATTAACTACTATAGCTGTATTTCTAACCAGAAAGCAACTTACCCTATACAATCAAATCTTATTAGGACACAAAAAAGCTTTCTCAGTTGAAACATAACTGCCTACAGACTCAGTGCAACCTCACCAGTGAAGATATGACTAAAGATGATTTATCTTGACCTATACTCTAAACATGTTTACCAAGTTATGTTGATTTTACTTGGTAGAGCTACAGGCTATTACGTTTTACCAGTTACTGTCCTTGGGAAAGAAATACAACCTACATACTTGGGGTTTGTTATTATAATTTTTTCCAATTCTGGATAAGAGAAGGCTCTGGGGAGACCTTATTGCGGTGTTTCAGTACTTAAAAGAGGCCTATAAGAAAGATGAGGACAGACTTTTCAGCAGAGTCTGTTGCAATAGGACAAAGGGTAATGGATTTAAACTAAAGGAGCAGAGACTCAGGCTGGACATGAGGAAGACTTCTTTTGTGGGTTTTTTTTGTTTGTTTGTTTGGGTTTGGTGTGGTTTTTTTGTTTGTTTGGGTGGGGGGTTTTTTTGTTGTTTGGTTTTGTTTTGGGTTTTTTGTGGTTTTTTTGTTTGTTTGCGTTTTGTTTTTTACAGTGAGGCTGGTAAAATACTGGAACAGGTTGCCCAGAGAGGTGGTAGATGCCCCATCCCTGGAGACATGGAAGGCCAGACTGGATGAGGCTCTGAGCAACCTGATCTAGTTGAAGATGTCCCTGCTCATTGCAGGGGAGTTGAGCTAGATAGACCTTTAAAGCTCCCTTCCAACCCAGTTATATGATTCTATGAAATTAAAGAATTCAGCAGTTGAGAATCAAGCACCAATATTTCTTTGTAGAAAATACTCTGAAAGGGCATGGATGTTTCAGAACATACATTTGCAAGTAGTAGGAATAATTTTCAGTATTCAGCTTTTTATATAGTAGAAGGCTGATAAGAGGTTACAGTACACATCTGATGTCTCACTGTTTAACATGAACCAGAGATAAATTAATTTATACAACGACCTGACACATCAACCCCTATTAAACCATATTTCTGTGACACAGACCACGACAACTCTACAATTAACTACGGCAGAATTACAATAGCAGAGACTATACGTCTCATCTTCCCCGAGCAATATCTGTTGAAATCAGAATTAAAACACAATTCATGAAATCAAGGTATAGAAATTCTCTAGACATGGTCTGCCTACTGCATCCATTCTATACACATAGAAATGGCTATTTGCAACTGAAAACACATCTTCTGTAAGAAGAGAACTGGCTAATTAACTTGGAATTCAGAATATTCTTCATATACCAATAGCTACAGATGTAAGTTAATTTCCAGTTTAAAACTAAAGAAAAAAAACTTCAGAAATTATCTTAAAACCACAGAAGATGGTAATTTAGATATCCCATGCAAAACAAAAAGGTAAATGACTGAACCTTATAAATAGAGGAAACAAAACACAATATCTGACTGTGATATTCCCTGCAGACTGTACTCTGAGAATGACAAGGAATAGTGGCAGCAATTCAATGTTTCTTTTACTTCCATATATCGGATCTTCACTGATATGAAATCAATCTACATGGAAGTAGCTATTGAATTAAAAGTGTAAGTAGATTTGACTTTTTTTTTTTTAAATGATGCCTTACAAGTCTCTTAAGCACAGTAATTACCGCTAAAGTGTGACATTACCTGACCCAGATCCTGAAGTTGTCATATCATAAATTAAATCCTTTAAAGTAGTTCCTTCTGATATAAAGGGACGATCCAACGAGGGATCTTCTTCACTTGGCACACGATGATGAATTACAGTACGATTATGACAAAGATAGAGAATCAACATTAGTGAAATGCAGACAAAGCAGACAGGTCCAGCAATGACAGCAGCCAGTTCCACAGGTCCTAGATTAGAAGTTGGTTTTCCTGGAGTAGGGCCTGACAATAAAAATAAAAGAAAATGGTAAAGCTATTTCTTTCTATGCAACTAAATTTTTTGTATTTTGCAGTGATCTTCACATTATTTCAATGTATTTACCAAAACTTTTGCACAGTAACTTTTTCAAGAATCAAAATAAGTATTAAAAGCAACTATGTGCTTACTCATAGTTTCCATTTAACTTGCATATAAGTCTTCAAAACTGGCCCTAACATCCTTCTCCAGAAGACTAAATTTCTTGTTGCAAATATCTTGAAATTTTATTTGCATAATCTGAAGTGTACTTTAGGCCTTCAAAATTCACCTACAACTTCAAAACTGAAACTTCCACTCTTACAGAATTTTCTGTTTAAAAAAATAATAATAATTAAAAAAACCCAAATATGCCAAAGCCCTTACCTGGTGTTGGAATTGGAAGTTCTATTTTATTGCAGTGGTCTCTGTCACAGCAATGAGGCAAAGTAATGACACCATCTCTGGAGGAAGGGGCACAAACAAACGGCCTGTCTCGGGGAATTAGATCAGTTTCTGCTATACACATACTATTGTGTATGACTTTGTCTGCAGTTCGTGTTACTGAGGTAAAACAGAGCCCATCTGTCACACATGTAAAGTTGTCTTTTGTACATAGGTGGCAGTAACACTGTAATGCTGTATTGAGAAAAAAACATTAATGTTAGTATTGGTACATGTTCTGAGTAGAGAAAGAAAAAGAAGTCCAAAACACTACAAGGCCTATAATCTTTAGGTTACATACATCCCTCTCTATTTAAATAAATGGTGATCTGATTGCAAATATACATTCTATCTCAAAGTCTTGATTCCGAGTTGTACCCCTTTCTCTGAAAATACCTCCTTCCTCCAAGATTTTGAATCAAAACAAATTATTGCCAATTATCCTCTACTGTTACAGAACAGACATGATAAAGTTCTTAAGACTCACTACAGAAAGATAACTCATGTTTCAGAGTCACTAGGTGACAGACCAGTCAGAAAAAGGGAGGAAAAAAACCCCACCATGAATAGGACAGCAAAATTGTTTAATAGGAAGATTATTGAAAAAATATTTAGGAGGTACACAAAATGAGAACTGGCACATGGGAAAGAAAGTAAAGCTGTTAACAGTACCACTTTTTGAAGATGAGATTTCCCACCTCTAACCCTCCCATCAGAGAAAAAAAAAAAGGAGAGTCTTATTAATCAGAGTTTAACTATGAGAATATTTAACCAACAATTTCTTGTTGGTGTGCCTTTGGTAATTTACAGTTGAACAAGTTACTTTTTAACCCATTAAAACCATTAAAGTTTCTTAAAATAGTCACATATTACTTCTTTCAACTTTCTTAACAAGCAGGCCTTTATCTCACTTCATCATTACTTTATTTGTTTCTATTTAAACAATATTCTTGGCTCTTCACAACTGCGCACACATCTGAATGCCTACAGTAAGAGACATATATTCGGTAAGATATATTTACTTTTAGTCACCGTACAGATGCCAAGTTACCTGAAGTGAAAAATGAGATTTGGGTTGACTTTGTTACATTCACTCATCTTCCTGATCTCGTGAATTTGTAGAGACATATTGATACAACTATCACTAAATAAAGTGTTTGGTGTCTTATTTTCCTCATTCATTTTGTTCCCAGCTCTCCTTTGCTACAGGACTCCCAATGAGTGCAACTTGATACAATTTATACTTTTGTTCCAGTTCGATGAGACTATCTTCTAGTGTCCTGCCAAGACAGTATACTGTCACACACAACTGAATGGTTCTCAGGACAAACAGATCACTAATTCTGAAGCTACTCTCCCCATCCCTTAAAAGCAGAAAACAACGCCTAATCATCTGAATACATAAACCTTCTAGGAATACAGGGTTGTGCTGCTCTCTAGTGGACATACTCTTAAAAAAAAAAAAAACCAAGCAAACAAAAAACCCAAAACCATACACACACAAAACCAGAAACGCACCAAAAAACCCTCAGCAACAACAAAAACCCAAACCAAACACAACAAAAAACACTAAAAAAATGCTTCAGTCCCCTTCCTACTCTTGGCACTTACAATTCCTCATGCCTTCCAACTCAACTGGCTAACAGCAGAATTTCCATATTTTACTAACAGGAAAACTAATTCAACTTCTTCAGCAATGATCCATACCAGGAGGAGAAGAAATCGAATACCCTTGCCCATGCCTCACTCTCCAGTTATCTACATATAAAAGAAAAGAGACCATACAAACACACTGTAGATGAGATTTAACATCAGTGGGATGAGATATTAATGACCAACAGTAGTTAAATGACTTCATTCCTATAGGAAGTGTTTTCACTTATAAATGATCTCAAAGAAAAAAAAAAAAAAACCACGCACCAATCATACTGTTCTCCTCTTGGAGACAGAAATTTTTGCTTTGTGTCCAAGTAGTCCATGCTCTACTCAGACAAGCACTACAGTAATTTTAAGAACACAGACAGAAACCAGTCAGGTCTCCAAGTTCACTTAAATGAATACATACATTTCTAGAACAAAACGATGACAGTATGCAATGAGAGAATGACAACTCTGATGTAAGCTGATCTTCCAGAGCCAGTAATATCTTTCAGGTATAAAGCATTCTAATAAATCTACTACCACAAAGAGCTCCTTTAAAACTACTACACTCAAAGAGGAGAAAAAAGAAGAAGTTTTTCACTCAATTCTTACTCCAAATTTTCCATGGCACAGAATTTTTTTTTTTTAAGTAACACAACAGTGTTTGGGTGGAACTACTAGCATAAAGCTCGACTACCAAGTAATGAAAGGTCATGTCTGTTTAAGAGATATGAGGCTTGGGAAATGAAAGTAACAATGAATGCACTGAAGGTTATATAGACAACCAGTGACAAACCCAAGAACAGAAATTGGGTCACCACAGTGATTTTGTGCCTCCTGTATTGCATTTACTCACTGCGCCATGACCATTCTACATAATTATTCCTGCTTTATGTGACTGACTACCAAAACAGAAAACAATGAGACAATGCAGTTGTAAAAGCGTATGTGTGTATTATGACACATATGTCATAGAAGTTAACAGCAGCATACTTCTCATACCTCAATCTGATTTAATAATAGATTATCCTCTTGTGTTGAATACAATTACTGAGTTAATTTCTCAGGCTCAGACTCTCAGTTTGACAGTTTTGTATTTCTGTTAAAAAGTCTCTCTTCCATGGTGTTGCAGCCTGTAAAGCCCACAGTGAGGCTAAACAAGCTGGCAACATAAGTGAGACACTGAAACTACACAGCTTGACAAGACTTAAAATAAGCTGGTTCCCAAGTGCTAAGATATTAATACTATATACAAAATGTGAACAGAGAATTAGGTACACCCTGTCCACTTCTAGAAGTCTATACCACTAGGTACTTATCAAAACAGTCTTTTTTATATCTGTTGTCTTTCTGAAATCAGAAAATTCCACAAAGGTTTTATTTTTAGAATTGCACAAAACCTTATGAATCACTATATAGTATTTGCTAACGTCTTGCAGAACTACTTTAGCCAGACAGTTTAGCATAGAACACCACCTTCAGCCAAAGACTTTTTGGTTGGAAACAATATGTTGAAATACAGTATTTCAAAGGATGCTAGTAAAATGTATTACTGCAGTTAAAACTTCTGAGGTGCTCTAAAAAAAAAAAAAAGAAACCCCGACCCACATCTCATGAGTAATCAACAATTTTATATTAATACTTTTATTTAATCGTATATTTTTGGTTTACAAATTTAAAAAGGAGAAATAGTCTCAGGCCTCCAGCAGCAGCACTATGCTGAAGAAGAAACTCCACATCCTTCCCTCATGACACTGTAACTCTTCTCCTATGGAAAATACAAATGACACCTTGAAACAAAAATCTCACCAGAAGAACAATCAAGACTTTTGGTTCTACAAGATCAAAACTTTCAAGGGATAGAGGAGTGAGGCTAAGATGCGCAAGAGATAGTAACAGATTTTGGGGAGATGAGCAAGAGGGATGTACTGTTTACTGGTAGGTTTCTTCCCTCTGGAATAAAATTTGCCAGAAGCAAGAAAAGCATAATACAGAAAGGTGCTGCCAGCCTCCTGTTCTCTTTCAGACAGCCCCCTCAAACAACACACCTGACTCATCTCTGAACTCTTGCAGCTCAAGATACAAAAGTGTTTAGGTCTTACAACATCTGGGATGTGGGTTCATTTTTTTAAGCACGATACTTCATGATCTTCACTAACTCATTCTTCTCACAAAGGCACTAATTAAGTTTAACCTGTAAAATAACAGCACTAGATACCAAGTTTTCAGGACAACTTTCACATTTCGTCTATCTTTGTTAAGCAAAACTTCCACTGAAAACAGCAGTTTTTGGCATCCAAAGTGATGTACTCAAGAAAACAGACAAATCCTCAACTTGCAAGTAATGATAAAGCCTTGTGGAAAAATTCTGGCTTAAAAAAAAAAAAAAAATCAATATGATATTCTCCATAGTGCAGGTACCAAATGGCACTATCAGGTTTTTTTGCATATCATCCATAAAGCTACTCACAGACACGTTCACACCTCTTACAGTAAGATGCAGTCAAAGTTGTTTCTGGTATCTTTCATAGAAGAGTATGCTTTAGAAAAACAAAAGAAAGTTAAAATTAAAACCCTAGATTATAATTTTACTCATATTATTAAGAAAATATCTCCTTCATTTGTATTTTTCAATTAATTTCAGCATACGAATCAGATTTTCATCTTTATTTGCAATTAGAAGCAACTGTGTGAATGCAAAAGTTTCCAAGAGATGACTCCTCAAAATTCCGGAGAGACCAAAGATTATGGTTCACACAGTAAAAGAAAAATTCAGACTCTGTCTTACAAATTAGGGCTGTTCCACTGTTCAGCTAGCTGCTGTGATTCATAACACAGCTGATCTCCTTATAAACCATATCATAAGACAATTTATTCACACAAAAACACTAGTATATTGTAGAATGCAGCATCAGAAGAAACCAGAAAATGCCTAACTTTTGTCAATCCATGCTAAGAATACTAAATAACAGCAGCCAAATCATACCTTGAACTTCTTTGTCAACTTAGACCACAATATTCAGGCAAACTAACCCCTCTACCAGTGCTAGGACTTGTCTATGATCAAGAACCCTGGATGATCCTCTAGTCCCTTGGACAGCGAGGACTAATTTTTTTTTTTTTTTGGTAAATGAAAGGTAGCACCCCACCACTTCCATCCTTAAGCTTTTATATGGAAGTCTATTGCCTTGTTTTCACTTTTAGACCTTAATTTCATGGCTGAGATTAAGTGAAAACTGTTGATTGATTAGAGGCATTAAAGGGAAAAGTTCAAAGCTCAAATCAAGGTAAAATTTCCTTCTGCATCTAAATTGGATGTGTTACATAAGTAAGCCTTAAATTATTAGAGCCTGCTGCATCATTTCAAGAACACATGAACCACCATGAGAAACTTAAGCTTACTTCATTGTTTCCACATCAAAGACTCTCCATCTTCAATAAGAATATGGACAGTTAACACAGCATTTTAGTATAGCAAGTTATGTTTTCTTTAAGTAATGTTTGCTTTACAGCATAAGCATCATCTTAGATTGAATTATGAACAACACAGAGTTGGACTAGATAACCTCTGAAGGTCTCTTCCAACCCAAACTATTATGTGATTCTATGGCAAAAATCCAGATCAAGGGATGTCTTAAAGTTGTAATTGAAGTCATGGTGCTTTTTCACTTCCTCTTCAAAACCCAAAGCAACAAAAAATCCACCAACAGAAGAATTTAGGAAGTGGACTGACTACAAAATGCAGATTTTGTGTATCTATCACCATCGTCTAACTTACCACAGCTGAAACTGAAACCTAAACCAACTAAAATAGGGTGTCTATCACATTTGTATATCTCATTAGGACATGTGGTCCAAACTCCTAACCGAAGAACAAAACAGCCTATTAAGAACTCCTGTGATGTGTGAAACATCAGCTCTGCAACAGGACAGCTCTGCTACTACGGCTCTCTTACAAGAAAGCATAGGCACAAGAAAGCTAGAGGTACAAAACTTTTTTACTGTACAATATTCAAAGATTTTACTCCCCCACGGTTTGGTCCTCACGGAGCACACAGGTTAGTTGTTTGTCTGTAACTGAAAGATCACCCACCAAACCGCCGCGACACTCGCTTACAGAACAGACGCTCCCAGCACACAACGATGTGGCATGTAACAGAGCTAATGCATCTGACGTGGGAGTTAAGCTAGTCTTTTACCTTCACTACGTGGAACATTCAACACGTATCTACACCAGCTGCCGCCGCTTGTCTCTCCTCCCCCGCGGCACTGTTTGTAAGGGGAGCCCGCAAAGCACGGCGGCTTTTCCCAGGTACGGCGCCGAAGCCGGCGCAGCCCGGGCGCGGACAGGCACCCACGCCGGGAAGCTGGCTGGTTGTCACGGGCTGCTCTGCCCGCACGGAGGGAGGAGAGAGGGTGCTCCGCCACCGATAACAAAGTTGCCTTCGCGGGACATGGCCGCCCATACCCGCATGGAAAAACAAAGGTCGGGGCCGGCCACAGCCCACGGGGGCAGGGGCCGCCGGGCTCATGGCGCTTGGAAGTTACGCCGGGCAGATGCCACCCGAGGCGCTGCTCCGAGGAGGCAAGGCAGCGACTGGCAGCGGCGGGTGTCAACGGGAGCCGCCGCGGGTTCCGCGTCCACCCCTCACCACGACCCAGCGCTGGCCGACGCCGCTCCGCCTCGTCCGGCCGCACCCCGTCTGCCCCGCGCTACGGCCTCTCCCGCAGAGGCGCTGCTGCACTCGGCCAACAAAGGGACGAGCAGCCCCCGAGCTCCGCCAGGCTCGGACACCGGGGAAGGGGGGAGGTGAGGGGGAAAAGGCGACTCCGCCCCAGCCGGCCCCTCCGCCATGTTGTTGAAAGGAATCAACGGGGACCCGCCGCCCCCCCGCCGCTCTCCTCCCCACTCCCTAGGCACCACCTCACCCGCTCCCTCCCCTCCCTCACCAGACACGCATGCACTCACCGGCCGCCCCGGGGAAGAGCAGCGCGGCCACCGCCAGACAGAACAGGGCCCAGGGACGCCAGGTGGCCGCTACCGCCATGGTCCGGTCCCGGAACCGTAGAGCCAGAGCGCGCGCCAGGTTTCCGCCTTGCGACCCCCCTCCTCGCCCCTCCCCCCGAGAAAGAAACACAGAGACGCTCACACCGCCTGCACCTCCCTAGCGCGCTCCTACCGCTAATGTAACTGACGCAGCGGCGTCGCCTGATTGGCCGCTCAGCCCCGCTCCTCTCCCGCCCCGCCCCCGCCCCCCGGCAGCTGCGGAGAACCCCAACAACGACAGACGTCTGGAGGGCGCAACTGGCGCGGCCGAGGGGCGGAGCCGGGCCGTGATTGGCGGCTGGCTGACGGCGCCTCGTCGCGGGGCCGGCGGCGACGGTGGCGGGAAGGGTGGGTTCTGGCGGGGGCCGAGCCGGCCGTGGCGGCGTTGCTCGGCTAGGCGCTTGGATGGCGGGAGGCGCTGTCGGCAGCCGCCGTGGCTGCTCTCTGAAACGAGGGCGAACCGGCTCCCAACGCGTCCGGGCGGCAGGGCAGCCCCGGGCGTGCGGTCGAGGCGCAGCGACGACTCCCGCTAGCAGCGGGGGAGAACCGTCCCGGCCGGCGCTCCTCGCCTTTCGGACTCGTTCGCTGTAAGGCACGGGGCCGTGGTGGCAGCGACGCCGCTGGAGGCAGATGCAGGAGGAGTCAGGCAGCCCTCAGGTTGTCTCGGGAGAGAAGGAAAAGCGACAGTAGCCAGGGAATGACTTTGGAGACTGTGCGGATGGGACCCGCGGTAGGAGAAGCGCGCGGAGCCCTTTCGTTGTTCACTGCGATGCTCACTTCCCTCACGCGGGTTGTGGGACGGGTTGCACATGTAGCGCCCAAACGCTCGGAGGGCTTATTCAGTGCTAACATAACAGCTGGCGAATGCATGAGAGCTCAGCGTTCATGCAGCTAGTCCGACAGCCTGCTTCGCAATTGGGGAGCAAAGGGCTTGTCCTCCCGCAGCAGTTTTAGTGCTGTGTGAGAAAAGAACGATGCTGGTCCCCCTGTGCAGCTCCCATCTTATTTCACAGTCTGCACATTTGCAGCGCATAACTGGAGGAGTTAATTCTGAATCAGAAACGAACTTTCACAGTCCAAATAGCTGTCTGAGGTTCTACTTGATCTTACAACCTGTGGCAACTAGGATCCACCCTGTGAAGAAAATTACCATAACTGAGATTGTGACTTGTCCACAGCTTTATTAGCTTTTGTATAGGTGGCAAGGAAGGAGGAAAGGGTCTTTTCTTCCCTCTTGCGATCAGGTAATCACTCTCCCAAGAGTTACCTGCCTGCTCTGGGAATCCACCCTTCCCCATTTCCCCCCAGTCCTGCCTCCATTACCCAGCTGTTGTGTCCAGGTCATGAATCAGTTCAGAGTCACCCAGGTTCAGCATATGCTTTTAAGCATTTTTTTTTTCTTGTTTTGCTTGCTGTGTGACCCTCCAAATGGCAAGTCATGTAGGTCACAGGTGCTTTTCCACTCATTACCTGCTGTCACTCTTGCAAGCTTCATGTACTGTCACTGCCAGACGGTGACTTCCCCATTCGTGTTGTTCAGGGCAGCAACCTCTGTGCTCCTCAGTGCCACATTCACTTCCATGTCACACTGATCTGTCTCCTTTTTACTTGCAGTTGTTCAGCCAGCACCACCTTTATAAAAAAGTCTTGTTTCTCCTACAGTAAAGTTCACCTGGATAAGAATCTTGCTGACATAACAATTCAAAGTGAGGTAATTTTTTATCAATTCATTCTCTTTCCTGTTCTCTCCGAGCAGCCATCAGGATAACATATAAACAGACCCTAGTTATATTTTCTCTTGCAAAATAATATTTTAATGACAGAAGGTCTTCATGACAGATGTTGAACCAAATGTCTGGATTTGATATAGATTCATGCTGTAATGAACTACTCAAGCTGACAACACCAGGCAAACATGTTCTTAGTTATCCATATGCAGAAATACTGAAAGGGCTAATCCTCAAGTAATATACTAGCATCAAAAAGAAATACTGAAGCACTGTTAAAATTGCTCAAATCCTAAGGCACTGTTAAAATTACTCAGATCCCAAGGCATCTTTTAAGTTCATATAGAGTAGTAAAACTACACGTTAAGAAAATTACGTGCTTGGGGAAAAAAAATCCACTATTCATTTCCCCATCACAGATCTTCTGGATTTAAGGATGGACCACAGACAATATCTCTGAAGGAAGGCAGGAAACAGTAAGCAGAGTGTGGTGAAGGATTTCTTTCAGGGCTCCCAATTCAGTCCTATGGGGAGCATTCTGAATCAGCATCCTGAGTGATGTTTGGCTGCCAGCCACAGAAAGACGAAAATAAGTAACTTGCAGGTAACAGCCCATCAAGATAGTTTCAGGTAACTTTAAGGTAGTGAACAGTGCAACGACAAATTAAATATTTTTGCCAGCCTGTATGTCCTGGTTTTGACTGGGACAGAGTTAATTTTCTCCCTAGTCACTGGTGTAGTGCTTTGGTTTGGATTTATTATGAGAAGAATGTTGATAATACACTGAAGTTTTGGTTGTTGCTAAGCCGTTTTTATACCAAGTCAAGGACTTTTCAGCCAGGAGACTGGGGGTGCACAAGAAGTTGGGAGGGGACACAGCCAGGACAGCTGACCCAGACTAGCCAAAGGAATATTCCACACCATGTGATGTCCTGCTCAGTTTATAAACTTGGAGAGTTGGCTGGGGTTGGGGGCAACTGCTACTTGGGAACTGGCTGGGTATCAGTCAATGAGTGGTAGCAATTGCATTGTGCATCACTTGTTTTTATATATATATCTCATTATTGTTATTATTACTATTATTATTATTAATTTTACCTTCCTGTCCTATTAAACCATCTTTATTTTAACCCACAAGGTTTACCTTTTTTCCAATTATATCCCCCACTCCACTGCAGGGGAGTGGGTGAAGTGTAGTGTTTAGCTGCCTGCCAGATTAAACCACACTACCTTCTGTAAAGACCACAAGTGCAGAAATACCTACAATTAGGTTATCTCCTGTCCTGATCCCTGGGTACCTATCTGTAATCTTGTCTACCACATTAGAATCAAAAGCCAAAGTAAACTTGAGGCAGAAGCAGGAACTGCAAAGCTACTGAAATGGATTCTGTATGTCCAGAATCACCCTTTTTCTTGCTATGCTTCTATTCTATGTTTCCAGATTCTTAGGACTGCAGCTTCTGGTCTTGATTAAGCTAGTGTGCTGGTTCTGCTGGGACAGAGTTAATTTTCCAGGAAGCTGGGTGGGGATACAACCGGGACAGCTGAGCCAAACTAGTCAAAGGGGTATTCTACCATATGACACCAAGTTCAGTATAAAACTGGGGCAGCTGGCTGGGGGAGGGACTCACTGCTTGGGGGATCACTGCTGTCCAGGTCTCTGTTGTTCCAGGACCAGCTTTTCATTGTGATTGTGTTCAAATGATAGAGTGAATGAAGTCACACCGCCATTAAGTGCTGCCATGCCAGACACGCTAGAGCTTCAAAAGAACTGGTGTCAAAGGCAGCCAAGTGGTATGCCACAACTGACATTGCTAATGCTTTTTTCTCAGTTCCTCTGGCAGCAGAGTGCAGGCCACACTTTGCTTTCACTTGTAGGGGCATCCAGTACAGTTGGAATCAGCTGCCCCAAGGGTGGAAACACAGCCCTACCATTTGCCACACACTGATTCAAACTGCACTAGAACAGGGCAAAGCTCCAAAACACCTGCAGTACATTAATGACATTATTGTATGAGGCAACACAGCAGAAGTTGTTTCTGAGAAAGGGGAGAAAATAGTCCAAATCATTCTGAAAGCCGATTTTGCCATAAACAAAGTAAGGCCAAGGGAGATCTAGTTTTTAGGAATAAAATGACAAGGTGAATGTTGTCAGACCACAACGGATGTGATCAACAAAATAGCAGCTGTCTCCCCACCAACTAATAAAAAGGAAACACAAGCTTTCACGGGCATTGTGGGTTTTTGGAGAATGCCCATTCCAAACTGCAGTCAGATTGTGAACCTTCTCTATCAAGTGACTCAGAAGAAGAACAATTTTGAGTGGGATACGAAGGATCCAAGCCCCACTATACTCCAACTGAAAAAGAGATATTGGCAGCATACGAAGGGGTTTGAGCTGCTTCAGAAGTGATTGGTACTGAAGCACAGCTCCTCTTGGCACCTTGACGGCCTGTGCTGGGCTGGATGTTCAAAGGGTGGGTCCCCTCTACACATCGTGAAACTGATGCTACATGGAGTAAGTGGGTTGCACTCATCATACAACTGGCTTGAACAGGAAACTCCAATCACTCAGGCACCTTAGAAGTGATCACATAGTGTCCTGAAGGCACAGATTTCGGAATATCACCAGAAAGGGAGGTGATGCATGCTGAAGAGGCCCCACTGTATAATAAACTACCAGAGAATGAGAAGTGATATGCCCTGTTCACTGATGGGTCCTGTCATATTGTGGCAAAGCATCAGAAGTGGAAAGCTGGTGTGCGGAGTCCCACACGATGAGTTGCAGAAGCCATTGAAGGACAAGGTGAATTGAGTCAATTTGAAAGCCATCCAGCTGGCTTTAGATATTGCTGAATGAGAAAAATGGCCAGTGCTTTATATCTACATTGACTCATGGATGGTGGCAAATGTGCTGTGAGGGTGACTACAGCAATGTCAGTGGAGCAACTGGCAGCATAGAGGCAAACCCATCTGGGCTGATGCATTGTGGCAAGATATAGCTGCCCAAGTAGAAAACCTGCTTGTAAAAGTATGTCATGTAGATGCTCATGTACCCAAGAGTCGGCTCACTACAGAACATCAAAACAATGAGCAAGCAGATCAGACTGCTAAGATTGAAGTGTCTCAGGTAGTTCTGCACTGGCAATAAAAGGGCGAATTATTTATTCACCCTTTATACACCCTTTATTATTCACCTTCAATACAGCTCATTGGGCTGATGATACCTCAGGCCATCAAGGAAGGGATGCAACATATAGAAGGTCTTGTGATCAAGGTGTGGACTTGACCATGGACACTGTTGTACAGGTTATTCATGAATGTGAAACATGCACTTCAATCAGACAAGCCAAATGGTTAAAGTCTGTATGTTATGGGGAACAATGGCTAAAATATAAATATGGGGAGGCCTGGCAAATTGACTGTATTACACTCCCACAAACCCACCAAGGCAAGTGCTCTATGCTTACAATGGAAGCAACCACCACATGGCTGAAAACATATACCATGCCCCATGCCCCTGCCACCTCCCAGCACACCATCCTGGGCCTTGAAAAGCAAGTCCTATAGCGACATGGCACCACAGAGAGAATTGAGTCAGACAATGGGACTCATTTCCAGAACAACCTCACAGACACTTGGGCCATCGTTCCAATTATAGAAAATGCAACAAATTCCATAATTTTTTAAATGCAAGATGGAACACAAAGAAAGACAACATAGAAAAAACAAATTATATGGCTTTATGAGATGTGTTTAGATCATCAAAATGGTTGAGCCTATTTTAAAAATCCTTACTTTTTAGATTGAGTAAAGCAGGTTATTGTACAGGGAATATCTGCAATTTAAGCACAGGGTAATTACTTCTGTACTAGAATATGGCATTTCTACACATGTGCAGCACCTACAGGGAGAGAGGGTGAAATAATTAATCTTTACTTAGTGCTAGATTTATTTCTTGCAATAATTATTGTGGTTTTGAATGTTTCTTATGCTTTCTTTCTGGAAAATGGAAAGCAAAATACTTGTGACTGCATGAAAGGTTCAAACAGAACTCTGTAATGCAAAATCTACATATACTAAGAAACTATGTATGGAATTAGAATGTAGCTAGTTTTGAAAAGGGACAAGCGGTAAGATAGAAAATTATACAAAATGAATTGTTCTATAGATTAGTCTTTGACTAAGATCAAGGATATGAACGTTCTTGCATTATAAACTGATCTACTCAAGAAAACAGACACTAATAAATACATTTTTGTTTAGCTTTTAAAGTAAAAATGTATGGAAATGTGGTAGGAAATATTATTAATGGTGACCACTAAAAGTTTTCTTAGTTTTTCAGTGTAAGAGACACTGTATCATGGTAATAAAGATTTCTTAGGAATCTTTCTTTCAGCAAGAAAGTATGCACAGTTAGTGCTAGAGTAAGAGAAAATAAGATGTTGCAAAACTTTGTTTGCAGTTTTTGCAATTTTCTCTCCATGGTAATTAGCTAAATTTTATATGCTTTTAAAGAACTATTCAGTGCATCATGATATTTACAAATTATATTCACCAAGGAACACAGCAAGAGGAAAAATACTGAACATATAACATTTCCCAAAACAACAGAACAAACTAAAAAACCCAACCCAAACCAAACCAACCTCAAAACAACAAATACCTTCCGCCCACCCCCTAATCCTTGATTTTCCCAAGCAGTTTTGCTCAAACTAGGACTGAGAGGATCAAAGTGCTTATTAGTGTGTGATTTCTATAAGCACACACAGCAGAAATTTTAGCCAGGATCTGTGATATTGTTAAATCAGAGACAAGCAAAAGAAAACACCTTTTTTTTTTCAAGTCACTGCTTTATAAAATAGTCAGAATTGCTCATTTTATAACCTTTATGAACAATGCCTGATTTGCCTCATTAGCACCTCCAAAAGTAAATATAGTGAGATCTTAATTATTCAAACCCCAGTTAATCATCTTCATTAACAAAAGACCAATTAAAGCTTAAAACATCTGAAACCCTTTTCACTTTTAATTCACTGTTGGTGAAATACACCAGATCCCTATCTCAGTTATGAATTGGGCTGCCCAGCAATATACCCCATCAGTGTGCAGCTGGCTTGATCCCTCCCATAAACACTCTCCTTATTATACAGCTAATAGGTTTGTGGAATTGTTATAGTGGTGTAAGTTCTTACTCTGCAGTTAAGCCAAGCTCAATGAGTTTTGTGCTGCTGCTGTTAAACCCCTCAAACGTAGTGTTTCATTCCAACTTGTAGAGCCCATCAGCTGCAGAGCTTGTTTCCTGCACATATGATATCCAACTTCATTTGAAATCAGGTATGAATGTATTCAAAGAGAGCAGTGTTGATAAGTCTCATTAAAGAGAGGTCTAATTCATGTTGAGAGCAGGTAATAAGTATACAGTCCAAGACATGTTGTTCAACACAGAAGTGACTAAGACAACTGTTTATCTTAGGGAGGGGTTGCCAGAAGCAAAGAGGCTGACATCAACAAATTACTTTAAACTGCACATCATTATCTATTTGAAGGCCTTATATTCCTATAGCAACCCTGAAATTGCATTAGTATCTCACCTACGACTACAGTGAAGGATACATGCATTAAAGTAGCTTGCCTCTAATTAAGAAAGGATACTTTTTTCTATGGAAGTACAGCTTTTATCTGCTTGAACACTACTCCTCATACCAAGTTGATGGTGCAAGTAAAAGCATTCTGCTTTTAAAGAAAGGTCAGTTTCCTCCTACAGTGAAACCAGTTTTGAGATTGGACCCAATTTAGACTTGAGTGGGGAAGGAGCAGCATGTTAACCGAAAATTAATGTGTCTCTAGTAATGGACAGATCATGAGGTTTCACTGTTATAGACCTCTGTGTACCCATCAGCGGGTGTGCATCCTGTGGGTTTGACAAACTTGATGTCTTCCATGGAATTAGGACTCATTACAGACAAGAAATTTCTTAGAGCAGGAAGCAGGTATTACAGTGATAAGCTGCTAAATCCCCAAAGCATTAGGTTTGACAATCTAGGTTCCAGCTTGGATTAAATATCAGTCATCTTTTAAAAAATAGATCAGTTTTTAAGAAAACTTTCATTCTGTTATTGAAATAACATTTTGTTCAGTTAAGTGGAAACCCACAATTAAAAAAAAAAAAAAAAAGAAAATAACACACCCTCAGTAATGCTTAATTTACACTGATTTAATAACCCTACAGACTGGGAATGTGAGAAGAGAGAGTTTCTTCTATAGTGTACTGTATGAATTGCCTGTTTCACTGCAGCTTTTCTAGACTTGCTACATCTTCCTCATCTACTCTCATTCTTCGGTGCTTGTGAGTGTATGTTATCTAAAGTGGTAATGTCAAACTTTCTATCACAGTTCAGGTTCTGCCTGGTTGTTTCAAAATTCTGTTTCTATAGTCTCTTAGCAGTGTTTTTTCTAAGTTTTCACTTGTTCATTTGCAAACAATAACTAGAGTTCACTCTAAAGGTGCTGTACTTTGAGCAGTCCAAGAAAATTATATGGAGATTTTCTGGAGTATGTTCTAGAAAAGGTGTTTTTCTTTTCTTTTAAATCAGGTAATGGAATTTGTACCTATCCAGGAATAAAAATTTAAAAAATGTAAAAATAGACTAAAGATATATTTGAATAAGATGACAAATTATTCAGTGAAAACACAGATGGTGGAAATAAATTGTAGAACTTCATTCTTTGGCAGTTCTTGAGCTGTTAAGTTTCTAACTTTTCTCCAACAATATATTATTTTGAGATAGTTTAAATCCTTGGGTTATTTCTCCATTTCCAAGTGACATTATTAACAGGGAAGACTTTTGTCACTAGGCCTATAAAAAAATAATAATTCATACTGTTTTCATTTCTGAGTCAGTATGGGAATTTGAAGCAGGATTTTTTGGTTTTTGAGACAGTAACAACTGCAATATCCTCACACAAGAAACCGAAAGTTCTTATTACTGAGTCTAGAATCTTTTGTTAGTAGAGAGTAACTGTTCCTTTTCTTGCTCTCTGTTCTATGTTCAGGCATTTTTCTGGGTTGGGTGCTCGTTTTCTAAGGAGGGTTGTTGACCACCAGTTATTGAGGTCCTAATAACTGTACACAAAACCAGACTAAGCAAATATTTATTTCCTGTCCCTTTGGCTATGGAAATACTCGATGTCTATCTGGTGCAAAAGACTAGTGATTAATGATAATTCTTGTGAATGTCTGGTGATACATTGTTATTATCTGATGTGAGCGCTATCTTTCTAAAAAATGTGTGAATTGTTTTCATCTTTGATGGTTAACAATTATTGAACCATTTTGTCTTTGCTACTTGTGTAACTTAAGTTCAGACTGGAACATTGTCTCAAATGTTACCACATTTGCAACAGTAGTGCTTTCAGAAGCTTAGCTATTCTTCCAAACAGTCTGTAATATTAACTACGATGGTTTTGAAGAGTGCCAGTTGCTAAGATAAAATGAGAAAAAAATGAGAAGTTGCAATCAGGAATGACCTTCTATTGATACACGGTTTAAGTTTTTTTAACCAGACTTAAGATACTAAAAAAATAAAACATTCCTATCATGTCCTTCATATCTATTTTCCCACCAAGGTAAAGCTCTTCCCAGTGTCCATGAAAGTAGGTGGGTCTTACAGCACATAATTAAATAAATAACCTCAAGTCAGGGAGAAAAAAGCCTTTTTTGATGAAAAATCCTCATAGGTGACTGCTGATATCTGTTTCCTGTCAATTAATCATTTTTTTTACTAGTATTTAATCTTGTGGGAATATTGTCTAAAAACTTTTCAGAATTTCGTAGTACATAAAGATAACAGTTGACTCAGACCTCTAATTTTGTCTACTAATAAACCTTCAAATTCCTCTTGAAGTCATGAGTAATTTCTGTTTTCATTTGAAAAATTCAGCATTGCAACAGCACAGTCACAGATCTAGCAAACTTTATACAGGCTTCCTGGCTCTCTGTTATTTGCTTACCTACATCTAGTAAAATATTTCTAATGCATTTCTCAGGGAAAAGGCTTTTTCATACATCTTTTAAACTAAGAGCCAAGAAAATACCTCTGTCACATGAATGCTAATGGGCAAATGTGTTTCACCATTTCAATGGTGACTGCTGCTGTGGATCGCCAAACTTTAGAATCTCCAGCTGATAATCTATTGTTTTGCTACTCTTCACTGAATGCCCTTTAGTTTGACGGTATCTTTTTGGTAAGATGATACCTGTACCTGAAGCTAATACCCCTAGGATTTGTCCCTCTAACTCCTCACCCCTTTTTGGTACTTACAACAAAACAGCTGTCCTTTCTGGGCACCATCTTGCTTCTATGGCACATTCTAACCAATGGTAATGGATAATTGTATTGGATTTTGGAAGCTGAGAATTCATTTCTGGTCTCTGAAACAGGACTAGTTTTAACAGATTATGAGACAGTGAATACTGCTGTACTGTAACCATTCTTTCCTATGACAATTCATGAAGAGCTGCACCTAAAAGCTAGGGTGTATCAAATCTATTAACTTATTTTTATACTTCTGATAGTGAATGTTAACTGCTGTTAAACTAACTGTAGAGACGATCACAAGCCACAAACCAGGAAATGCAAAAGGAAGTTGACACTAAGAAGTAAATACTTCTGTTAAAGTCTGAGAGGATGTTTAAATTTCTCGCCACTGTCATCATCACAAGTATTTCCTGTTCCTGAAATAAAGAGAAGTCGCTAGTCACAACTGAAAGTAAAAAAGAGTCAAACTTGTCCTCTGTCTTGCATCTGGTTAAATCAAGGTTCTAGATAACCTACATGTCCCAGAACTTCTGCAACAGTAGTGCTGGAAGTGCTTTAAGCACACATGCTCAGCAAAACTGCATATTGTCAGTGGTGTTTAAAGTTTGCCAAAAAATTGGGATAAATGTGTCACTTCCTAACTTAAAGACATGGTAAAATTAAGAAAAAAAAAAAAAAGGAGCATTTTAAATGATTGTCAGGAAAATGTCCATCATGGCACTGGATTATTCTGCCAACAACATATGGGAAATGATGGTAGTAGGAATATATATATTTGATCTAATGAAGAGTAGAAGATGAGAAAGGAAAAGCCTTCATTGGCAAGGAGATCTTTTCAGTTTGATTAGCTAGTCATGGGATTAATTTTGTCAAAGTTAATGAATGTATTACAGCACAGAAAATGAAGAGCTCTATTAATTCTCAGTATTCACTTGGGTAAAAGATTAGAGTATCTCTGAGTATCACTCTGCTAAAGTTTAGGTTTATAGAGAAGGTTCATCCTTTCGTAGCTTTACTTGAAGTCACTGGAAGTCCAGTCTATTATGCTTTTCATTTCCAGAATAACATTTTTTTTTTGAGAATCTGAATGCTTTATCTTTTTCCAGGAAACAGTTTTTCTTAGAACTTTGCTGAAGGTCAAAGAACTGTGTAAGTATTACATTTTGAAAACTGACTGTGGCTTTTTTTTTCCAATAGTTATAGTTCCTAATTGAATTAACTCTCAAAAATGGATCACCCAACAAACATACCAGAATTAATTTGTTCTGTTAGCCTGGCTGAGAAGAAATGCTTCCTAGCATTTTTAGGATTATCCTGGAGGTGAGATAAAAGGAGTTATGTTTAGGTGCACAGATGTCATAACTTATACATACACAAAAACCCTGTGATAGAAAAAATGTCCAATGCTGTGAGGTAAAGCACTCAAAAGTGTCAGAACTGGGGTTCCTGATGCCACATTTCCACTTGAATTTACACATATTAGTATGTTTTTAAAATTTGTGATCATATTTATGATATTCCCCTCTTATTCAGTGCACAAAATGAGCAAAGCCCACTCAGTGATCAGCTCTTCAATAATTTGTTTCATTCTCACAGCTCAGCAGGTGGCCTGCACATTGGAGTGCAGCACCTCCACAACACAAGCAAGCACTACTGTTCTCTGAACCAGTGGTTATGTCGTTCTGCCTTCCTGTCTGCTAACACTTGCCCATACCTTATCCCACAGGAGCCAAATCAAGGAGCTAAATCAGCGAGAAACAAGTATCTTGTAGTTCACAGGGTCTATTTTTGATCTGTTGTGTTCTCTGTGGGGCTTCATGATAATGGGGGGGGGGGCACAAGGTAAGATGCAAGACATGGATCACAAAGATGTTTGTGTCTGGATGAAGCGACTTAGGTAAATTTTAACTGTGATGGAATTGCATGTTGATCTACTCTGCACTATTTGTAACCTGTTCTAAAATGAATCAATTTCTGTGGAGCTTTTCTTCCACAACTGATTCGGGGACAGAACCCAGTTCCTTTGGGCACTATTCTGTTGCCATAAACATGAGATCATCCTGTCTCTTCGGCCCCACCAAGCCTTAGTCATTGCAGCATTTGTAACATGTGAAGCTGGGGTTTTCCAGACAGTCTTACCCTTGATGAATAATCCTAGTTTGTTCTCTGTACATTGCTTTTCTGTCAGTGAAATGAGGAAGAAGTGTTGTAAAAAGGAAACCACCATAAATCACTAGAGTCTGTAATGTACGTTTGAACATTACTACTAAAACCTGGAAAGGCATAATTGGGTCTCAGCAGGTTCCTGTCTTGTTCTGTGCTTACTTCTCTGTATGTTTCTGAGTTGGCTCAGATGGGAGACTCACAGCTGTTACCAGGCACTACTGATAATAATGAAAGACTGACTAGTTTTCCCAGAAGTAGTGGAGTAGGTGGCTTGTTACCACATTCATCCTCTGTATTTTACTTGTGGTTAAAACAAGTTTAGGCTTCTCTTGCACATGAACGAGTACTAACTTTCAAGCAGGCTGTAATTTTGGATGGCAAAAGGTTGCTGTTCTACTTCTTATCCTGACCTCCCTTTGATTAAAATAGGTTTCAGTAGTTTAGAAGTAACATTATTTTAGATTTAGGCAGCTCAAGTCTTCTCACTGTAGTTTTTTACTGTTAGGTGCTTAAGCTCTCTGCACACTGTACAGAGAGAAACTCACTTTAACAGACAGTCTTGTGAACAGGGCAGCAAGGATTGCCTAAATTTCTTCTCTCTCTTCACATAGTTAAGTTTCTATGTAGAACCAAAGCTTTTCTGCAAAAGCATACCTGTGAGTTGTTACCTTTTAACCCGTTATCCTAGTGGGAAGTATAGGCTTAATGCCCAAGAGATTTGTGCTCACAGACCTGTCATGGAGCACTTCAAAAATCAATTTAGGCAGGCAATAAGCTGCAAACAGGCTTTATTCTAACCAGAACTGTTTAGTGGAAAACCAGCTAAAAATGGCATTTATCCAAAATTATTCAACTCTCCAACCACATTATACGACATAGATTTGGATACCACTTAGGAGTTCAATTACTACACAGATGATTCAGACTCAAGGGATCCCAAAACTCTAGAGTGGTTATTCCAAATGCGCAGCTTCCCACTCATACAAAGTGAGGACTCTCAAGGGTACCCAGAAGATCACTTACCAGTACGACAAGGAGTCTCAATGCTTGAGGAACATTCCTTAGATGACCAATCTAAGGAAGAGAGTTTTCAACTGCAGATCCACTAGCCCAAGGAAAGACCAACCCAAGGGGATCTTCAGCAGGCTCCATTTATACCCTAGTTGAATCTGAGCTGTGGTCATTTATGGTAGTGGTCCAGAGACTTCTCTCAATGAAGGCATTTCATTGGTCAAGGGCCTTGTCTGTTGACCAAGGGGTGTGTGCAATGACCACAGTGGTGTATTGGTCTAGCAGTTTCTGGTACTTTCATGGGGGGTGGGACACATATACACACACAGGGTGGAATGGGACAAAGTACGTCTGCCACAAGGCCTAACTTGCAAGACTAATAATATTTGGAGTGCTACTCAGAGTCCTTCCTATTGGAACTATTTCAGTGTCTGTGGATACTTATTCATGGGCTACAGAAAGAGATTCTTTCTCTTTAGTTGCCCAAAGTGTCAATGGAAGCATAGTTGCCTATGGATATTTACCAGTGGCTGAGGGAAAATTAGAGGATCATGACTTTTGAACATGGATACATAAATCCTTTCTTTACTGTGTTTGACATCTCCTCTGAGTTCACTGTCTCTTTTATAGTTCCAGCTGGTAGACTAGCTTGTTTACTGCCTTCAGAGTTGCTTTTATAGATGCTATACGGAGCTGATAATTTGCTATTTTCTTCTAACTTCTCATTCACAGAGTTCACCACAGCTTCAGTGCTTTATTATTCCTCCTCCTCAACCCTTTTGACTCATCTTACCCTTTTCCCTTCCCATCTTATGTCCTGCTGAGCGTACCAGTAAAAGAGAATACAACTGTATCTGACTATTTTGATCCCTTCTGCAGGCTATTCATCAGTATTCCTGACCTTCTCTCCTGGTGACAAGCAATTAGGCTTTTGTGAGAAAGATACTGTGATTCAGTAACTTTAACAGAATGAGTAGCTTATTATCTGTCATTATGTGGCACTCAACTGAGAACAGGACTTTTCTAGTGTGTGCCAAAGGCTTGCAGTGTCCTTTGATACATCATCATCAGCTAAGTTGGGAAGGTTGACTCTAACTTTTTCCAGGAAAAAAATGTGGATATTAGGAGGTGACTGAGTTAGATGCAACTAATGTATCTTGCTTCTCTCCCCCAATCTGTTCTTTGTAAAAACAGAGGTCTTTCTTCAGGAGATTTATTTTTAGAGGTCCAGGCCACATACCTATTCTGACTTCAATGACAATTACCTCTGCCTATCAACTAGGTACTTTCCTGCCCTAACAGAAAAGTATCATGGCTCATGCACAGATACCAGCTTCTTGCCTTCATAAAATGGAGGCATAGACGTTGAGCGCAGTGCTGCACCTTCAGTTTCTCTGCCTACAATTTGAGAAGATCTAACTTTGAAGCTAGCTTTAACAAAACCAGGACAGATGGGTATTCTGCAATTACTCAGATCAGATCTGCCATAGCAAATTTTATGTAGTCTTACAACCTGTTAGCCAATTAGCTTCTGTACAGTGGTTTTGGCTTTGGATATCCCAACAATGGAGGCAAACAGTCTCAGGATATGTCAGAAAGACCTTAATTTGTGAGTGTATGTTGTCAAGGCTGCCATGTCTTCCTGATATGGGCTGCTTCTGAATCCTGGACATTTGAGATCAAGACCAAAAAGTGGCAGAGTTAAGTTTGTGGTTTAAGAATGGCTTTACTATAATGACAGAGGAACTTTTTAAAGCAGTGATGTAGGAAGAAGCTGCTGAGAATGAGCCAGGTTCTTACTCTGTAGGCAGAACTAATGGCAATGAACAACACATTGATTAAAATGTGCTGTAGTGAATGCTTCTGAAGCAACCTGTTCACAGATGTACCCTAGGGACTTCCTAAGCCCTAGGGACTTGTGAAGATTCAGAGCCCACTGGAGTATACCTTCTTGGAAGAAACATGGACTTAAAATTAACAGGATCAATAAATTGGAAATTGCTGCTGACTTTTGATGGAGCTGATAAACAATTCCCAACTCAGCTGAAAAAAAAAAGAGAAAATCTAATATGACTTTTGGACGTGGTTTTTGGTCAACATCACAATGAGAATTTAGCAAACTTATGAGTTCAAACACACCACTCATCCTACCCTTACATGGTGTAGGATCAAGGGATACAGTCTCACATTTAAAAGTACCAGGAAAGCTTCTGATACACAGTCTGAAAGTGTTGTGGGATGATTCTAGAAACTCACTTTTGCTGTCTCAGGCAAATCTCAGCACACCTCTGGACTCTGAAAAAAGTCATTGAGAAGATGCTGCTGGTTCTAGAATTGGAAGCTATTCAGTACTCCTAATGGGTAGACTGTACACACATAAACAATGATCCCTGATCCACTAGGTGGTGGACTAAAGGACGTGGGAAATTGTCTTGTGTTGCCCTGTTTGCTAATGTAAGTCATCATGGTACAAATTATCAGTTGCACAGGATGATTGTACCAGGGCCCTTTCTCACAGATTTGAAATTTCCCAGCTGTGTGAACTCCATGCCCAACTGATATGCTCATCACTGTTCAATAAGGTGACATAAAAGATTTATATACAATGTGGGAACATTTGTGTAGGGCAATGACAGTTTTAGAAGGGTTCCCTGAATGAATGCAGTCTGGACATCTAGATTATATGAATGGATGTTTGCAGGAGGGTTGTATATTAAGCTTGGCAAAAAGCCATAAAGATGTATTGGTGTGTGTCCCATGAGTATCAGATATGCATATTGTGCAGTCCCTCCACAGGCTTTCAGATGGGTGAGGAGTCTAGTTAGCCCTGAGACCAGGTGCAATGGTTAAGCACATGTCAGTACAATCAAACCTTTCCGTTCCAAAATAGGGTGGCTCCTTCAAACTCTCCACAGCAGCAGCTGTTGGCACATGCTCTCCCCTGCAAATATACCCCAAGGCAGTGGCTGGAAAGGTTAGAGGTGGCACAGACCAGAATTGTGCCAGGGAATAGTTCAGTAATCAAAAGTTATACTATTTGTCTAACACCTGTACCCTGCCCCTGATAATTTTCTAGTATAAATATAGCTTCAGAGATGTAACTAGCCTCAATTGAGACCTTGGAGCCGGCGAAGTTAAAATACATAACTCTATAGCAAAGCTAAACACGAATGAACCATTTTTTGGAGGTTAACACCAGCCCATCCTCTAACTCAGCAAGGAGACAATGTTTTTCCAGTAGCAAGCTATTACTGTGCTTAAGATCTTGGTAAATACATCTGGAACCAAAGAAGGCCAAACAAAAGGACTATGAGGTGGTATTTTTACTACCAGTGGAGAAACACAGCTGTTAGGCAGTCCCCTGCTGCTGTTCATATGAACATACTTGAAGTGCAGTGTAGAAAACATACATTTTCCTGCAGAGGCATTGTCATCATCATCCTGGCTTGAATTTGCATTTGCAGGTCATCTTGGGTACTTGTTATAAGGTCAATCAGGACTGTCACCCCCCTATTCTGCTGAACCATCACTAGTATCCCTGAGACCAGCTGAGGAAAGCAGGTTACAATTTCACCCCTGACCAGCACCAGAGTGTGACGCTGAATTGACTTCATACCTAGATATTCGCACAGCCTGTTCATTGAGTTTGAAAGAGCTACAGTATAGTACTTTACAGTAGCTTGCAGGGAGGTTAGCTGCTCTGTAAGGGAAGGAGGAGTTGTGGTTTCTTATTGCTTCCAAAGGGACCTATCTGGACTCCCTAACAGCCTACCAGCATGTCGAATGCTCCCAGCAAAGCATACACAAATGGAAATTGGCCTTCAGTGCTTATGTGAGTGCTGTGGAAAACAGAGTGCAGAAGATCCATGTGAAAGGTGGAACTTTTATGTGCAGCATGCTGCACCAGAGCAGCTGGCAGCTCTGAATGGTGTCCAGCTTTTCTGTAGAAAAGCAACACAAGCTTTAAATAAAAGACAAATGGTTGGGGAAGGGCAAGTGAAGGTGGAGGTCAATCACAAGGTGGAGGAAAAGCCAAATGAAAAAAGTCTCATTCCATTTCTCTTTGCTGCCCATACAGGATGAAGATGTGTTCTGACTTCTTGTTATCTCTCATTCTAGGAAAAGCCTAGTACTCCTAGAGCTGAACCATCCACCCTGGGTGCATCTCCAGATTATGTTGTATATGCATGGCCATTACCTAGAAGTAGAACAGGGTGTTTTGGATTATGGATACAGTAGAAGAGAATCTGGTAAGTAAAAAGTATAGATCAACTGATAATAGTGGAAGTTGTACCAAGGTGCAAAACAGGCCTTTTAAGATGTAACAAGTAGCAGCGTTCTGACAAGTTAAAAAAGGGTGGCTATGTTCAAGTTAAAGTAGATGCTCATCTAAAAATATCTCTGGACAGCTATTGTTGAAGCATTACGGAGAGACAGCAGGGAGGAACTGTTAGAGCATAGGCTCTAACTGGATACCAGACCAACAAATAACAGCCAAACCCTGATCTGCTGTTTTTTTAACATGTATGCATGTCATTCACTCCAATACTTGAACAACAAAGTGAAATTTCAGTTCTAGAATGTAATTCCTTTAAAATCTAGAAGATAGGTTATTTTCTCCAGGCAGAGGACTGGAGTCAAAACAAGAATTGCAAATGTTACTTCAGAAGGGGAAAAAAAAAAAAAAAAAAAAAAAGAAAAGATCCCAACCCTTGCTCTTTCAAGTCAAAAGATGATTTTAAAAATCATTGCAGGGTACCACAAGGTACTTTGGATGTGATCAGTAAATTCAGACAGATTTTTTTATTATCAATTTTGTTGAACTGCTTTCAAAATACTAGAGACTTAACTTAACAGTTTGTAAGCACACATTTACCCTGCTGGCAGGAGTTATATTCTGGCTACATAAAGCAGTGATGATAACAGGTAGGTGTTTTTGTTTGTTTGTTTTTATTTTAAGGGGGGTGATCTGCTGCAGTATTAGCACTTTTAAAAAGAATGGTCCTTGAGGAGGTAAAACATACAATGAAAAAATGTTTTCATTTGTAACTGAGCAATCTTATTTCCTTTTCATTATTAAAGAGAAAATAAATTGGAAAAAAATGTCATGATGTAAAGCATGTCTTTCGTTAATGTCTCCTGTTGATTTCTTTGGACTGAAGATAGTTGTCAAATTTGATACAAACCAGTAAAACGCTGCAGTAAAAAATGATGTTTTCACTGAAAACTGTTGTATGATTCTAACAAAGTCCAATCTGGAGTGGTATATTCAAAGTCAATTTTTAATTCATGTGCCAATTTACCTTCAGAACAAAAAATTATTTTCACCTAGAAATAATCTAATAAGCATTTAACTATTATATCTATTCCTGCATTTTGTACCATCCCCAACAGAACCATGATAACTAAATAAATGTCTTCAGTAACCATTCAATATTCCTTTTCCAAATAGTTATTAACTTTTCCTAGACCCTACTGCGTTTAACTGTTTAATTAAAATTAAATTGTAATTATTTTTAATGTAGAAGGGATTCTTTTACAGAATCCACCCACTGTGGATTCTTCTTGATTTAAAGGAAGCTTTTGTTGTTATCGTTTGCATCTATGATTCATATAAAGACAAATCTGTCAGCTTGATTTCTGGAAATACTCATTGCAATAACTGAAATAGAACTGCTGTATTTTATTCATCAACCAGCCCAGAGTTCTGATGGTTTATAAGATTTTAATCTCCTCTGTATTTACAATCTATTAACTTCTTCCATTTAAAGTGCATCAGAGCTTCAAAATAAATGGGTATTTTCAACCAAAGCCTTCCTCTTAAAGATGGAAGAATCTTATTCGACTGATACTCTGATTTCATTCATTTAGACTGTTACACTGGTTTCTAGTGCAGTTACTCTTTTCAGCCTTGCTCTGGTTCTCATTTTAGTGATTTGTTTGCTTTATACACAGTTCCTTACATCCTCAAGTGCACTTGATCTTTGTGTTGGAGTCATGCTGAAAAAGATACTCTGCTTTAATAAGGAAAGCTAATTTATTTTTAATACTGGGCTATTTTTTCTCTTTCATATCCTTGAGGAATATTACTTGTTCTCTTCAGTTATACCAGGGAGTATAAAGAGCCTCAATGGCTCTGGTTAAAATGACAAAAAGTGCTTTTTCCTAGAGAAATCTCATCTTTCTAACAGATCTGGTAAGCGAGCTCCCTTGCTGGCATATGAGCACAGCACGTGAACTCAGCACCACAGCAGCACAGACGAGGCGTGTTCATGCTCTGTATTAAACTGAAGGGTGTGCAATAAATTCCTGTTTGCCTGCAGATTAGAGGTGGGAAGTAACCACTGAGAGTGCTTTAACATCTCATTCATGGTGCTGAGAATCTCATATCCCTGCTAAGCTCTAGCAGCTTTAGTATTTTTAGTATTTAGGGTACAGGTTGGGGTTAGTCCTGTGAAAGGGTCGGCACAAACAGAATTCTGGATGGAGTTTACTAGTTCAGTATCTCCTGTCACGAAGGCACCCCAAAATCAGTTTAGGTGGACAACAAGGTCCAAAACAAACTTTATTCTGGCTGGAAAAGTACAGCCAATAAACCGACTAGAAACAGGCTTTATACAATTAGTTAGCACTCCGATAACATAAGCTACAGGTTCATATATCAGTTGAGGAGATTATTGGGGTACAGCAAAATAAGAATAATGAGGATCCACAGTGTGCATACACGCACTCACAAGAAACAAAACCAGAGCCCTCTGCCCTGTTTTGCCCACAAGAGATAAACACTCGCCTGTTGCAGCAAGGACTTTACACTTGCTTGTTTCGGCAAGGACTTTACACTTGCCCGTTTCTGCAAGGACTTATTCAAGGATATAGTCAGTAATTTATCACTCACCCAAACAAGGAGGTGAGGTGCTCTCAATCCCAGGAAGTTACCTTAGACAGTGTCTCCATCTAAGAGGAGGGCTCCGGAGGGCTCTGCAGAACCCCTGCTCCAACAAGACCACACAAAGGGAATCTTCGGTGGGAACCCCATTTTATAGTCTGCTCAGATCTGTCTGTGGGCATTCCAGAAGCTTCTCGGCTTCTCTGGGCCCCTCCTCTGCTAACGACCCTGTCAACCCACTCCAGGTCTCACAAAGAGAGCCATTAACTTCCCCATTGAAGGCCTCTAGTTCTGAGAGGGGGATGTGCAGCTGCCACACCAGTTCTCAGGGCATGTGTTGGGGAAGTGCAACTGCCACACTCCTAAAAACTGCACGTTGGTGTTTTGTGTTTGTTTGTGGGTTTTTTGTTTGGTTGGTTTTTGTTTGTTTTGTGGTTTTTTGTTTGTTTTTGGTTTTGTTGTTTGTTGTTGTTGTTGTTGTTGTTTTAGTCTTCTACCCTCCTGATTCAAACAGCTTTTCTCTGTGATCCCATCTGTACCCAACCTCTTGTCACTGCAAGTCCAGACAAAGAAATAGCCAGCTCCTGACTGCCGGGTCTGACTCAGGAGTGGAAGAGCGAGAACCGATGGTGATGATTGGGTGATGACTGGCTGCAAGTATAAACCCTGCTGGCCATGACTTGGCCGAGCTCAGGGTCTGCCAACAATTAAAGTGTTAAAAGTAGATGGTTCCTGCTGGAAACAAATTAAAAAACCACTTTATTTTCGCCTTTGAACCTTCTGTGACTCAAAGTGAAACCCTGTCGCACATGTACAACTCTTCCAACTGTGACAACTGAAGGAATTTGGCATTTCACAAGAGTGCTCAGCAGTTCAGGGAAATGGACTATAAATGAGTGCAGTGAATTGTTAGGCATACATTTTAAATGTAATATAAATTGCTTTTACCTCATTACCATGTTGTAATAATGGAGTGATGACTTTTCCAAGAAAAAAAGAATATATAATTCCGCTGAACCTGGGAAATAAGCTTTTATAGTAAATTGGAAAAATAAGCTGGGTTTCAAAAAATCACGTTATATAATTATATCAGTTTAGTATACTGTTATTTGCTTTTGTCTTTTGAAGGTGGCTATCTAGTAATTTAACTATTTGTCAGCAAATGAACATTTATTTCCAACATAGACTCTAGATTAAGTCTTAAAAAATGAAAATGTGGAGTTTGACCTCCATAGTTATTGGCTGATAAAATATAAGTAAATACATTATTTAAAGCATGCAGTAGACAAACATATAGGCAAAAGACTTCAGATGTTACGGTGATACTGTTCATGAAGAATATTAGCATTTACTGATCATTCCTGTCATTGCTGCTGTTATTTTAAATTAAGAATTCTTTAATGATGTGAAAGTCAGAAGGATAAAATCACAAAAAGGAAGATCACTTTACATATAACTCAGTGAGATAACAATGTCAAGAACCTATTTTAAAGAAACCATGACAGACAACTTTCATTCAGCAGTCTGCCACGACAGGAAATGACTTCCTCTGATATGCAGTGAAATAAAGGTCGGATGGTTCATTTGCCTGCATTTACTTTGCACAGTTCTACCAGTAAAACAGTATGTTTTCTATTAACATTGCTCCAGGTTTTCTGGTAACAATAGCACCGAAATAAAGACCAGATTTTGTCTAGGTGAAATTCACTCCTCCTGCATAAAGCCCTGTGCCTAGAATCTGCAAAGAAAAAAGCTGAAAGTAAGACATGGAAGCTGCTAAATTTCTGTGTAACCACCGGGCTGCAATCCATACAAGCTTACAGGGTTAGGTACTCAGCTTCCACTGAAACTGAAAGAAATTGAGAACCTGTGTCCTTAGAACTTTAAAAAAATTATTATTATTATTTTAATGTTACATTCCAGCCCTGTAAGATATAACAGCCTCCCATTATTTGCTCAGGGACAGTATGTATATATACACATATATGAATAATGCCTTGGGTACTCAAAATCTATGCAAGTGAAAAGAAGAGCATAGAGCATGTAGCTTCTCAGTGTGGAAGAAGTGGTAGCCGTACTGAGCCATACTGCTCATGAGACAGGCTACTGAATCTTCCTCATAGACCACACTAGACTCTTCCCCTTAAGTGATCTTCAGCTCAGGCAGAAAGACAAAGGGCTGTGGGTTAATTGCTGCCAAACTTTGAACCATGTGGGGTTCAAGTGGAAGGAAGTGCTTTAAGTCAGCTGTGTGTGCACTGGGTGTTCCACCTAACTGGAATGCGGTTTGTGTTGAGGTATGTTTTCTTTGGCTATTTTTTCCTGAAGTGTGCAATTAAAAAATTAAAATATTTACATAATTACAAACGAAATTTCAGTGTCAGCTTTTTTTCTGACGTAAAATGGAATATTCCTGTATGCAACAGGTGAATTATTTTCCTTGGGGTTCAGATACAAAACTGTTTTCAATACAGAGAACAATAAACTGATTACTACAGCTATATACTTTCTGATCAAGAAGTTTCCCTGTCTTCAGTGGTGATGCTTGTCCCAGTTCTCCCATATCAGCTGTGTGCCAGGCTTCACAGTAGCTGCTAACCAGTCGGATCCCATTTGCAGTTGAACCATGCCATATTATTTTTTGAGGCCTGAAAAGTAATGTTAAGAAGTTATTTCCTGAAAAAAAAATCTCTTTTTTGCTTTATTCAACTGCACACCTGTATGCGTAGTGACTTTTATTTCTTCTTTCCTTCTTGAAGCAAACGGTGGGTAGGAAAAGATGAAGATAGAAAGGAGAGGAATAAAAGAATACAACGTGGTATCCCATTCATAGGCTATCAGAAATGAAAAAGAAAGATGGTATAAGGATAGGGAGAAATTTTTATCACTTTTCTAGTAGCCCAGGATATTGCTACTTGTATTAATACCGTCTGGTAAAAATAAATGTAATGTAAAACTTATAAAAGGTAAACTCACCAAGTTGGATCGGTCATGATGTTCCTCCCATCAAAGGAGTATATTGGAACATGAATGTTGAACTGGCCACCGTTTCCATTAAATATAGATTCCCAGTTATTGAAAAGTGTTTCTCCCTGTTAAAATATCAAAGCCACTTTAACAAACAAAAAAAATCCAAAATCCACATTATACCTGTCTTTTATAGACTTATCTACAATTTAAAAATCTTATCTGCATTTCAGGATGCTTACGATTCCAGCTTTCACATCAGTTTCTGCATGATGCTCCTGAGCACACTTGTCTCATCCATCATCTCTATGCTAGTAGCTCTCTGATCCACACCTTTGCCTCACAGTTGCATCTCTGTTCTATTGCCACTCCAAATATTCAGCTTGATCATCTCCATTTCCACTGTCCTTTTTCTCCTAACTGTCTAAGGGGTTGTTCAAAACATTGCTTACAACTACTGTAGATATAGAGAAAATATATTGGAACTTCTGTTGAGGTCACAATTTTATGAAAAGTGTTGCAAATGTTCAAGGCAAAAATTTTGCATCAGGCTACCTCTTAAACTACTTCTGAGTTTTTCCAGTCAAAGTTGAAACAATATTGTCTTTACAAATTTATCCCCAAGCCTCTGCATTTGCATGCGCTTCAGAGAAGCATCCGTTCAGCATGTTCCAAGCAGCATGTGTTATTCCTGTAGGTTTCTTTGGCCATTTGTTCTGGTAGCCAGCCAATGCTACAGAGGCATGGTTTGTTTTCCTCAGTTTTAAAGTGTGTTTGTTTATGTGAGACCACAAAATGACTCACACTCTAGATTTTCCTCTCGGTTTCATTGGGGTAAATCCAGCATCCCTCCTAGGCACAGAATTTGCCTTTATCTTTAGAAGTGAGAAAAACAGGCTTTTTTGCCTACTATACTCCGTGGTCACACTAGAAGGTAGAACATAATAGCTATCTTTGAGAAATGAGAATGCACTTTCCCTGCCAATATAACAAATATCCAGCAAGCCAAACATCATGATGTTGCTGTGTTATCAGTCTGCTCAAAGCTGACTATTCTTGTAGCTTTAGGATATTGAAAAAAGCAACCCTTGAAAATGCAAAGGAAATGTGAGACAGTCTGTAACTTTCTACTGTATCACTACTTTTTTGTTTCTTGAGCCTGACTGCAAAATATGAAGAAAAGCGTCTTCTTTATAAAATGCATTTTGGGTTGAAACTTTCTGCTTTTGCCATTTTCCAAGATTTTAGGGCACCTATCCTAATACAACAAATACTAAGTACTTATTTTTACCTTAAGATTGACTATTGGTAAATGGTATCGGTCTGTTTTTCTGACAACTGTGGCCAGATCTTGCAAATGTGATGAGAGGAAGGCTCTATAGGTAGACGTCAAACCTGCTAGTTGGGCCTGTTGAAAACACTGAAAATCTGCTCGCATGTCACCAGAAAATGGTAAGTTTAAAGCCACCAGATGCAGCTGGAGAAAAAAAGAAGAAAAGCCGGTGGTTTGGTTTGTTTGTTTATTTTATAACACTAGGAAGACATATATTGGAAATAAGCTAGACCCCCCCCCTCCTCCTGCCAGCACAAGAACTTGTACCTTCTGTACCACATATGAAAGTTACTTGCTGCCATAACATCTCATTTCTTAAGCGATGAGACCCATAGCAGAAATACCTATTTATCTTTGAACATTAAGGAAACCATGAAGATTATATACTCCTAAAATATAAAATTATTTTAAAAGCAGCTATTATTTATATGTAGAAGTCTTGGAGTTGTCATGCAAACAAAATCCCAAATCCTACAAGCACGGAAATAAGTAGTAAGAAGTGACCACATACCATTTAAAAATTCACTGTTAACAAATACAAGAAGTAGGATGCTTAAGTCAAACAGTACAGATGCAAGAACTAATCTACTTTTAAAAAAATATTTTTTTTTAGATATAACTCAGATACGTTGCTTTCTTTGTCTAAACGTGAACCTCATGAGGTTCGAGAAGGCCAAGTGCAAGGTCCTGCACCTGAGTTGGGGCAACCCCCAGTACCAATACAGGCTGGGGGATGAAGGAATTGAGAGCAGCCCTGCAGAGAAGGACTTGGGGGTACTGGTGGATGGAAGACTGGACATGAGCTGGCAATGTGCACTTGCAGCCCAGAAGGCCAACCATATCTTGGGCTGCATCAAAAGGAGCATGGCCAGCAGGTCGAAGGAGGTGGTTCTGCCCCTCTACTCTGCTTTGGTGAGACCCCAGCTGGAGCACTGCATCCATCTCTGGTGTCCTCAGTACAGGAACGACATGGATCTGTTGGAGAGGGACCAGAGGAGGCCACCAAAATGATCAGAGCGCTGGAACACCTCTCCTGTGAGGACAGGCTGAGAGAGTTGGGGTTGTTCAGCCTGGAGAAGTGAAGGCTGTGGGGAGACCTTATTGCAGCCTTTCAGTACTTCCAAGGGGCCTATAAGAAAGATGGGGACAGACATTTCAGCAGAGCCTGTTGCAATAGGACAAGGGATAATGGTTTTAAACTAAAAGAGGGGAGATTCAGGCTAGAGATGAGGAAGAAATGTTTTACAGTAAGGGTGGTGAAATACTGGAACAGGTTGCCCAGAGAAGTAGTAGATGCCCCATTCCTGGTAACATTCAAGACCAGGCTGGATGGGACTCTGAGCAACCTTATCTAGTGAAGATGTCCCTGCCCATTGCAGGGGGTTGGACTAGATGACCTTTGAAGGTTCCTTCCAAACCAAACTGTTCTATGATTCTAAATATTGCAAAGTATTTTAAATGAAAACTTAAGTTCTAAAGTGTATATCTAGAATAAACAGTGCCATGAAGATAGAAAATATTCTAATTAATATTTTCAATATTTTAATGATTTAACTGTAACACTATTACTAACTTCAAAATGACTGTGTGTTGTTGGTGCGACCACTAAGTGGAGAGGTATTCCTAACTCAGAATCAGGATTTTTTTTTTTCTTTGAGATGGGAAAGGGACTATGATGATGAAAATAGCTCAGGAGGAAACAATATAATGTTGTCTCTGAGATATCTAAACCAGTTAAAGAAGTGTATCTGTAAGTTTCTAAAGTAAGGTCTGTGAAACTGAAGAGGAAATATCACAAATCTCCCTCCAGATGCAAACTGTTGTGTTTCAAACCACAGCTACGCAGTTGCAATACAGATCTCATACTTACTGCTGGTTTTCCATTGTTCATATTTGATATTGGACTCAATTCTGGAAGAGACTGAAATCCCTGTGATTTTAACACATGCAAACAGATATGTTAAACATGTTACTCAGATAAAAATTTTAGACACTCAGTAATTTTGTAAATAAAGCAAACATTGAACACTAGAGAATCTGAAACTGTCCTGCCTCCGAAAACTCCGAACCTCCCAAACTGTATAGCCAGAATAGTTTATCTACATATCATCAATTCGATGTATCACATTAATATGTGTTTGAAAGTTGTTCTGGCCAGAGTTGCATTGCTAGACCTGAGTGTACCCATTCCATAGTACTCCAACAGAGCTGGTGTCAGAGCCAGATCTCACCTGGAGTCCTGCATGGAAGCAGCCTGCCCTTGGCAGAAGCAGAAGGCTAGTTCAGGAAAATTAGAAGTGAAAAGGTAAGGAAGATGTGGAAACAGAAAATGTAGTAGGTGGGAATATTTCTCAAGGCCTCGGTCATTCCCTTTCCTAAGCAACTGGCGTGCAGAGATCAGAAAGTCGATGATCTTCAGAGCTGTTTCAGGAACAGCAAAGTTTTCTTCTCTAGTTACAGTACTACATACATACTCTAGATATGAGTAATAAGCCACTGACTGTACCAGTTGGGAAACTCATGTGGTGTCAGCTGAAGACTGCAGACAATTCCTTACAACATGAGGTCTAGACACTTTCCCAGTGTGCCAAGTGTCTCTCTGACATACTCTAACTTAAAAAAAATTTCTCTCTGGCCATTTTCCTTTTTGCTGCTCCTTCCTAGCACTCTCTTGTCCTTTCATTATCTCAGCAGTCAGATCAATTAACCTGTCATCAATGAAACTGTTCTTTATCCCCTTCTCTACTTCTTGGTTTTCATCATCCTGCAATTTTTTAGGGACAGACAGCATGTTCATATGCAGGTTGGTACAATAACTTGCAGAATGGGGTCAGGTACAAACAATTGAGGCTTTAGAATAGACCCTCAGCACACTGTGGGATAAGCTACATGCAGGTACGCTGAATACAGGACTATAATCTTTTAAAGAAATCCTCCTTTTCAGAAACACTTCTCTGAGTTTCCTTGAAAGGAACCAGAGCTTGATAAGACTTCAGTGTTATGAAACAGAATACTGTTGTGTTTGTTTGGGGTTTGCTTGTTTGTTTGTTTGTTTGTTTACCTAGGCAGCCTGCTTTGTTCTGCTTTTGGTAAATGCTGCTTTGTGTCTGTAGTGTTTGGATTCTCAGAAGATAATGGAAACAGATGACTGGCCAGTGTGAACAATTTTGTAAGCTTAGGTAGTGGTAGGATGATTACTTTGAACTGACAAGTCTCGGTGGAAAATGATGTTGTGCAGAGATTTGCCTGCAACTTCTGCCAAGTGTATTGCCTGGTTTTGCACATTTAGACTCAGTTTTTCACAGTCCAATATTTTGCACTTACATGGCTTGATATGGCTGGAGGAGGAAGGCTGTCAGCAGGGACAGGAATTAGCTCACCAAGCTGAAAGAACCCAAAAGGAAAAGCAAATGAAACCTGATCACCATAAGCTTCTGAACTAAAAAAAGGAATCCTTGCACCCATACTTCTCCGCCCATGTAAAAAATATCTGCAACAACTCCATTTTGAGTAAGGGAGTTGGAAAAGATTAGGATGTAGTGCAGTAGTACCTGCAATTTCCTCCATCCATTTTGAACACGGATAAAAACCTCACTGGTTTCACTCAGATAGATTAGAGTACCTTCTGATACCAAATGAACTTTTTCCAGCATACCCTCAATGTTTTGAAATGTTGTAACCTGTCAAGTAGGAAAATGAAACATGCTTCATCAGACACACAAAACATTTTGCAAGTTAAATTGTTAAATTAAAATCTCATTTGAATGAAATGGCAAGGTTTCTTCTACAGAAAATGCTCACAAATTTGGTTTTATATCACTTCATACAAAAAGCTTCAGTAACGTAAATGTCTTGTTACTTTGGCATACTGGCATGCCCTGAGAGGTGACAGATGCCCCATCCCTGGAAACATTCAAGGCCAGGCTGGACAGGGCTCTGAGCAACCTGATCTAGTTGAAGATGTCCCTGCTCATTGCAGGGGGTTGGACTAGATGACCTTTGAAGGTCCCTTCCCACCAAAACTATTATCTGATTTTCTGATTTTATGATCATTTTGTGGTTTGAAGTAGAACCACACCAATAGGTAATGTTGCACAGAATGAAGATCGTTGTACCTCTACAGTTTGGAATATTAAATCGAAATGGCAGAATTCAGAAGAGATTTCATAAGGCTTATAAATATACGCAATTCTAGATACATCTCCTTCTGTTATATTCTTCTTAGTGTTCTTGTGATCTCTTTTCTTTAAAGGTATTTTCTTCTATCTTTTTCTTTATGTTTCCAGATGCCTTTAGTTTACACAGCAAGTATTTTTCAATTTCTTGATTATAGATTGTCAGGAGGCTTAAACTGTTGTCAGTCAGATATGGACATTGCACCTATTACCTCTCTTTTTGTCACCTGAAGATAGGAACACAGTCCTCTCTAAGATGGGTTGCTTCTACAATCTGTTTGATAATTGTAGGTAGTGTAAAATCAGGGGCAAGTTTCTTGATAGTGTAATTTCTTGGCACTTAAGTGTCATTTCTTTCTCATTTCTTCAGTGTCAGAAGACATATTAATGCTTTATGAATCATGGAGACCCTACTATAGATTTGCATATTGTTTTTTAATATCATCTTTGACCTAAGTGGGCTTTGATCTCCTATTTGAGATAGTAGCTCCCAGCCAGTAACAACAGTCCTCTACCTTGGGGCACCAGTCTTTGAATATGTTTCTCCCCTGATCTGTAATAATTGTCAGGTTCCGAATTTCTATGAGAAAAGGCAGTTAGCAGAGGTATGACAGTGTGGTGGGAAGGTATTAGGAAACTTACACTCAAGAGTATTGTTAGTTCATTTGATATGATGTAGATGATCTGAAAGTCTGCTTGTTTATTAGTACATTCTCAAATGACTGCCCAAGATATCCAACAAATTTGCTTTTCTATCATAATGTGAGAATGTGTAAAAGAAAAATATTGCAATGAACCCTATCTGCTAACTTGATTTTTCCCCCCCCCAGAATTTACCAATACTTTAAAAATTAACAAGACAGAAGTCTTAGCTGTCATTTTTACTGCATGGATATCTACGATATAATTCTGATTGGATTCATGCAGCAAGAAAACAAAAAAAAAAAATTGATATGCATTCACTGGCACAACAATGTTTAGATTTGCTGGGGAAATCTACAGTTTTCTTCTTAGAATCAAATGACCTAAATGACTGGGTTTTAATCCAATAGCATAAAGTGTTGTTTTCACGGAAACTGGGTATTCAGTAGTTATTCTGGTATCTCAGCATGCGAAGTTGCCATACTCTTCCAGAGACATTGCTTTGAATGTGGAATATGTACCTTTCTTTACTTTAGCGTGCCATCAATCTTTGCACTTGTTTGAACAGGCTTTTACTAACAAGGCAATGGACAGACCTCTCCTCTCTTTACTTTCCCCAGCTATATAGACTCCCTGGTGAAAAATTATGAGGTTCAGAAAACATTCTCATAAATAAAAACACAAGATGGAACTTTCCCTCCTCTCTCAGTGCTAGCAATGACCACCAAAAGATTTGAATCAAGGTGTCAATGGCAAAATTCCTTATTTTGCTGTCTTACCAGATTCCTGGTTGCAGGTGGCCCTGGCTCTCCAGGAGGACCTGGTGGCCCAGGCATTGCGGCTGCTAAAATAAAACAAGCATACAATACATGTTGAAGGTCATATTTTTTGAGAGAAAAGTGAGTGACATAAAGAAAGACTTAGTGGTGGTGTCTAGGAGTAGTGGGAGCTTCAGATAGGCGTAGGCCTTCTATTGTCAGGTTCTGAATAGCTCTGTTCAAACCAACTATGGAAAATGCATTTTAAGGTTTTTTTTTAAAGGAATGGTGAAAGTTTTCTGTTATTTGGGAGGTTAAGGTCAACAGATTGCGATCTGTTGTTGGTACTCTGCAAATGAAGACCCAGTTCCACTTAAATTGTCCAACATGTTCTTCTGCCGGCTGCTAATGACATGCATATAGAAGAGGGAGAACTTTTAGCTCCTGCCCATATGGACTTTGAGGAAGTCATGATATCTTTTGCTCTAGAAGTAAACAGAAATGAACTTTTCCTTAGTTAAAAAATTCACAACTGTAAACTTAGCTTATGTTTCAAAGCAAGAGATAATTCTCCAGTGGTATGAACTTGAACTTCTAAGACTGCAGTCCACAACGTCTAATAACTAGTACCTGTCTCTACTCCAAAACTGAATTTCTTAATCTTGAGCTGAAAAGCCCCATTTTATGGAGTAAAAACTCCTTTCTTTTAAGGAAGGAAAGAAGGTAAGATATGCAAGGCTGAAAGTAAGCATCTTGTGCAAATACATATTATGATAATGGAACTTTGGAGCTCTTTGGAGGAAAGAGTTTCTATACGCGGACCTTGCTGAACATTGCGGTGTGTCCTAGTATGGCTCTGTAGCTGAGATCTGGGCAGATCTTGTATTAACCATTAAGTAGAAACTCCTTCTGTAGAGGAAAAGAGAGCTGCGAAGTGGGGACAACAAAACAAGTCCAGAGGTATCCAGAAGAATACACTAGCGTACTACTGAGAGGGAATGCAAAAGGCTCAGTAAGAAATTCGATTAGGAACAGAAAGGCATGATGAGTGCTAGTATGACATGGAAGAAAAAGATCTAATAGTTGGTGGATAGTAGTCAAACTACCCGAGCATGAGGAAGTCTAGCATGTCCTAGCATGCTGGTGTATCTTGAATATGAAACATGTACATAGAACAGCAAGGTTTGGCTCCTAACCACTCCCTAATTCCTGCCTTGCTGGGCACTTGAAAATGGGTGTTCAGCTGCTCTTAGCTATGCAAATAGTACTATAATCTCAAATATGGACAGAATTGCTCTTCGAAAGTGAAGGAGAAATGGATGAATGTAGGAATATTCTCTGAAACCAACCTTTGGAGAAATTTTGGTGAGCACATCGGACAGCCCTCCCTGCAATGACCAAAGTACACTCATTCACAGCTTACTGGATATAGCACTAAACAGAATGAAGGAGAGTAACAGAAGATAAGCTAAAGGAGTGTATCTTCAGCCTTCATAACTTCCAAAGGAATTGGGATCACAGTGATCTTCACTCAAAGTGGAGCTACAGATTCCCCTCTACCCCCACAAATACCTTCAGTGAAGAAAAAGTATTGACTATCTTCTCTTTTATTGTATCTTTCCACTCTGAAGTAGTTTGATAGTGTGAATAGAGGATCGTAAGATACATTTTTAAAATATAGTTTGAATCATTGAAGTCAGTAAAGGCTAACCCTGAGAGCACTGCTGCATTCCAGAGCTTGCTTTTTACTGATCTGTAACTCTTGAATTAGGAGGCTGTAGTTATGCACCAATAAAGCAAAGTCTAGTGTTCAAATGTTTGTTTTGTGAAACCCAGAGAAGCCTTGAAATCACCTTTTACAAACTGAAGAATCTATGCTCTGAAGCATTTACAAGGATCCTCCAGAGCAGTTCCTTCATGCCAATGGCAGGGCAAAAGGGCTTAGAGCTATATAGTTGAGGACAAGCCATTTCTTGTTCCTTGTATTACAGTGTGTGAGCCCCATATTACAGTATGGGAGAGTTTAACAGACATAACTGTGCCTTGAAGACAGGAAATAAACAACTGCGTACATAACATTTAGTAATATGGACATCCATCAGTGTGCTGCCTAAAGAAGCTTCCTACAAAGCAAAGAGGAAAGTGTGTAGGAGGATGACATAGGCTAACGTCAGAGAGGTTAAGTGAAAGTATAGGGATGGAGTACTAATAATTCGTTTTGTCTGACTTGGTCTCTGCCAATATTCAGAAGTGCTTAATATGAATTACACAGGAAAAGGCTATGATGATCAGGGGCTAATTCAGGTACACGCCTATGTTCCAATGTTGAACATATTAAGGATTTCTTCTTTCTCAAATATTCTTCAGAGGATGAATACTTCTGATAGGCAATTAATAATATTTACTGGATGACAGATTGGAATTCTCACATTGTCACTGGGCAGCTATATAAACCAATCTGACCAGAACCTAGTACATGGGCTGGACATTAACAGTATGAGGTTTGTCACTAGCAGACCTGTGACCCAAGAGGAGCCAAAAGCGCGAATGTTTGAGCTATGACACTTGGGTTATAGCCATGTATTTCCTTTGATGCAAGTTTGAGATAACCAGCCTGAAGCTCCAGTGCTACCTTGTTGCAAAGTTCCTCCCCTGGTGTGAATATTTGTGGCACATTTTACGCCTTTTCTAATCCAGTAAACTGGAAATCATTAAGGTACAGAAACCAACCCTCCCAAAGTTTTGTTTCTATTCAGCATTTGCATAGCGAATAGTTTTTAGAAGTAGCTCTCCAGCAGTTTCATTCTAGACCTAAAATCTGCTGTGCCTACTGCCTATGAGAGAATCATGGAATCATAGAATAATTTAGGTTGGGAAAGACCTTTAAGTTCAACCACTAACCTCACACTACCAAGTCCACGTCTAAAATGTGTCCCTAAGCACCACATGTACACATCTTTTAAACACCTCTAGGGATGGTGACCACTTCCCTGGGCAGCCTCTTCCAGTGCCTGACAAACCTTTCAGTGAAGAAATTTTTCCTAATATCCAATCTAACCCCCACCCTGGTGCAATTTGGGGCCATTTCCTCTTGTCCTATCACTTGCTACACGGGAAAAGAGACAGACTCCCACCTTTCTACAACCTCCTTTCAGGTAGTTGTAGAGAGCAATAAGTTCTCCCCTCAGCCCCCTTTTCTCCAGGCTAAACGAGCCCCATTCCCTCAGCTTCTCCAGCCCCTTCACCGACTTCGTTGACCTTTTCTGAACTCACTCCAGCACCTCAATGTCTTTCTTGTAGTGAGGGGCCCAAAACTGAACACAGGATTCGAGGTGTGCCCTCACCAGCACCGAGTATCAGGGAGACCTTCGCTTCCCTAGTCCTGCTGGCAGCATAATTCCTGATATAAGCCAGGACAATGCTGGCCTTCTTGGCCACCAGGACACACTACTGGCTCATATTCAGCTGGTTGTCAACCAACGTCCCCAGCTCCTTTTCTGCCAGGCAGCTTTCCAGCCACTCTTCCCCAAGCCTGTAGCGTTGCATGGGGTTGTTATGATCCAAGTGCAGGACCCGGCACTTGGCCTTGTTGAACCTCATACAACTGGCCTCAGCCCATCAATCCAACTGGTCCAGATCCCTCTGTAGGACCTTCTAACCCTCCAGTAGATCAACACTTCCACCCAGCTTGTCATCTCCAAACTTACTGAGGGTGCACTCGATCCCCTCGTCCAGATCATCGATAAAGATATTAAAGAGAACTGAGCCATGGGAAACACCACTTGTGACTGTCCGCCAACTGGATTTGACTCCATTCACCACAAGAAGAGCATCTTGGCCCACATTAACATCTTGCCAAGTTTAACCAACTGCTCAATTTGATGGAATTTGCAAAGCTTTCAAGGTAGCCTGTCTCTGTTACATAAACTTCCTCCCAGCCACAGAAGGAATTTTCATGCAATATCACTCCCCTAGGACTAGGCAGTGAAAACTGTTTACAGAGAAATCGTCCTTTTTGTGCTCCCAGTTCCAAATCATGCCCCAGGAGAAGTCAGTAGAGGGCAGGAGGAGAGGGGAGCATAGGTGTGCAGAGTGGGTGGGCAGTTGGAAGAACAGGTAGATAAAAGATGTGGCAGTGTGTGTGGGGGTTGTGGGCACATGCCTGTGCACTCACATATACAGTGAAAAGCAAAATCACATCCTCTCACCTGAGCCATAAATTGCAGTGGGTCCTGGTGGGCCTGGTGGGCCAGGTGGGCCAGGAGGTCCAATTTTTCCATAACCTGGTAAGCCAGGGAGGCCAGGTAACCCTGGAGGTCCTCTGGGTCCAACAACTGAATCCCCTTTTGGTCCCTATCAGTGAAAAAGAGTATTTCTTTGAATGTATCAGTTTCACTGCTGCAGGGCCTTCATCTCTGGTGGCAATATTTTCTGAAGGCCTGCCACCACACTTACGTTTAGAGATGAGTCTGTACATAATTTTTCTTCAAGGAGGCACAGATATTAATGGCAAATGATAAACTTGACCATATACTAAACTAAATTCAAGAATTTAAGTTTCAGGAAGCTTTCTGAAAGTTCTTGCACCTATTCCTGAGTAGCTGATATCTGCATAACTCTTGACAGCACCACCAAAGTCCTGGATCTCAACTCTGCTTGTGCTAAGAACACTTGCTTTGATGCGCTTATAAAAGTTTGTCTGAAGGTACATGGTGGAAGCTTTAACATCAAGTGTGTTTATGCAGGGTGTATGTCTCATGATGATTTTGTCTTCTCCCTCCTGTGATCAAATGTCAGCTCATATGCCTTAAGCTCTCCAGCTGCCAGTCCTCCAGATTAAAAAGCCTCCAGCTCCCCATGTTTCCAGTTTAGCAGTGTGTTCTCAGCCTGAATGAGGAGGGCTTACACTCCCTGTGCTCAAACTGGCCTGCATACATGGAACGGTTTTTGGACCCTGGACTAGGAGAGCTCAGCCTCTGATGCATCTCAGCTGTGCCATCCAACTCCTTCTTGCCAGTGGAACAGATTCTAAAGAGAGAGATAGTTCTCAGTGACATAGAATAGTGCCAGGGGGATTTCTGAAGGTGGGCTTGCTAACCTAACACTTCGTCCTCATCTGTGACCTACCTATTTATATTACTTGGCACAGAACATGATAACAAGGTAATGTAAGGCACACATTTCTTGCCAGATCCCTGGGACAGACTAGTTTGCAAAGAATTAGTGCATTTGATTCCAAAGCAGCTGTGGTGGCAATTACAAGAAAATAAAACAACTAGGTAGAGTTTAGACAGTGGCTGAATTTTATAGGAATGATCCAGGCAGGTACATACTGGACTTTTCATTCATGTTTTTGGATTACTGGAATAGAAAACAAGATTAATTATTTAGATGGCAAATAATTTCCAAGTTAGCCTCTGTCTAACTTTACATAGCCTACTTTGGCCCTTATGGGGATATACAATAAGTAGTAGCATCCACAAGTTGTATATTGCCTTGATTTGTAATGCTATTAATAGCATGAATCTACAGACTGATGTAGTTATATTAGACAGCCAAGCATAATATTACCTCAATTTTTAATAGCAAATTAGGTCTGTGCACAACAGCGAAATGTCTGTGTTTATGCCTAAAGCAACTCTCTTGTATTCATCTAATGGTTAGCATATGAGTTTTTATATAGTTCTTAGCATCCTCTTGATGTTTGTGTCTTTTTAGTGCCTTTGAAGTTAAAACAATGGGTACCCACAAATATTGCTATTCTATAACTTATGTGACTTACAACTAATCCTGGTCTTCCAGGCAGTCCAGGAGGTCCTGTCAGAAAAAACCCTCCATTTGGTTCTCCTTTTTCTCCTTTTACACCACTGACTCCATTGTCTCCTTTTTCACCCTTTAAAGAGAATATATTTTAAAACATTGAGCTGAAGTGAGATCAGAACTCTATACATTTACCTTTTAAAGTTACATGAAATCTCTGAGCTCAATAAAGGAAAGAACCTGCTTAAAATCTTTTTGACATCACTTCCTTCTTTTGTCATATGGAATGACAAGGAATGCTTTCTCTATTGAGGCTGCAAGGGTCTCCCAGGGCAGGGGCTAGGGCAGGTGCGTTTAGGTGGAAACAGAGAAATTGCCTCTGTTGCGTTTTTTTGCTATTCTATCCAGCAAAACCTTTTTTCATCCTGTAGCTGGAGGCAAAGAGAAAATCTGAGGAAGCATAAAAGCCTGGCTTTCTGCTTTTCTCCATCATCAAGGAAAAAGCAAAGCAAGATTGACATGGACTGGATAGGTATTTAAAAGTATGTGGCAAGTGAAGATTACTGTGTATAGGATGAAAGAGAAGGGCAGGAGCATGTACCAGGATAACAGAAGACACTACACAAAATTGCAGACACTTAGAACTACATGTCTTCTCCTGTCCTCCATCACTGATTATCAGTTAGTTTGGGGACCAGAGTGATAGGTAAGAAAAAACATTTAAATACTAGGTCATTATCTCTCTGTGCAAAATGAGCCACAGCAATTGCAAATTCCTCCTCATACTATTTCCTTCTGTTTGTCTGCCGTTTTTTTCCTTCAGCTTTTTTTTTGGTCTATTTTGTTTCACCTTTCTAAGAGATAAATCTGTGAATAGAAGAGACAAAGGACAAAACAACAATGGCAGGTAGCTGCAGAAAGCCAGTAGAGGTGGCTATGTGTAGCTCCTCCTATGACTGTCCTTTTTAGTTTCACAGCAAACAGGACTACAAAGTATGGTATGCCATTATGCAGTGATGAAAGACTAGATGAAAAATGAGTAGCTAAAGCTGTAAACCTACAGATGCTAATCTATACAATCAAAGAAGCCATATTAGCTCTGCTATGCATGCATGGGGCATTTTATGCTGTAGGAATGACTTAGGTGCACTCAGCCAAGCAGAAACAAAATCTGAAAACCAGAGGGCACTAAGAGTCCTTCAAGGAAACTAACAGTAAACTGCTTTTGGTAGTATTATTAAATTATAACATAATTCATTTTGGTTTTAGGTCTTCTGCTAATGAAGAGCCTTGTTCACTTAGAAACATTTGAAATAATATTGCATTGACATTCATTTTTGTCACTTGAAGCAGGCAGTAGAATAATGGGACAGAGACCAAACACATCGATGAATGGGCATACTTTCTTGCAAGACATTCCTGGAAAAGTAGTTTCCATCACTTTAACTTATTTTATTCAGTGTGTTTAAAAGACAAATAGTATTACACAGAAGTGAATTCCCCATCTCCCCATGTGTTAATTGTTGCTAAATTTTTCTAGAAGCCCTTTGGGTAATGAATGTCTCTTACCTGAGCTGGTATGGAAACAAACGTGTTAATTTATGGCAGATGATTTATACCAACTTGTGTTAGGTAATAGTGAATTATGACTCACTTTAATACCACTGGGAAGGTAAAAGGCCTCAGTAATAAAGTTTTTTTTAGAAGTAATCTTTATATAATACTGACATCTGCTATCTCTATACTTTTAATAAACTTGTCTATGCAGCTGGAGTTTAAGAAATTAATATTTGTAATTGCTGATGTTCTTATCTGTTTTGTATATTTCACCATGCACCATGCACCATGCACCATGCACTATTTCAAGCATGCTGTTTTATGCTTAATTTATAGTAAAGTACATTTTAAAAAAAGCTTAATAGAACTCAAACACAAATGGGATATAATTACCTTTATGCTATTAATAAAGTGGCTGAAATATGATGGAGGCAGAGGTGGACCTGAAAAATGAAGAAAATACGATAAAGTACAATAATTATCTGTAATTTTCTTTTTAAAAGCACTGCTTTGGATATTACTGGTTTAGGAATTCAAAGGAAAATTATTTGCAATAATAACATTAACCTTTAAATCTAATAGCTATTTTTAGTTTGGTTTCCTAACAAAGCAAGGCTTACATGCCCTATCTTTTCTGCCGCTTCTTCACCTTAATAACTTCTGAAGCTGATTGTGAATTTCAGACAAATTTGAAAGCAAAGAAGTCTCAAAGATGAAAATTTCCCTGTTTTCTGAAGAAATGGCATCTGTGCAGGGAGTGAAAGAGAAGCATCCAAATTAACCCCTTTGATGGAAACCAACGTATTATAAAAGAAAAACTTTCCATATGCTTTGCCAGCAGTGGGGTGACTGATCAGTAGTTGTGTTATCTTTAATGCAAGGACAGTACCATAACTGATAAGAAAAAGTGTTACTGCTGTACTGCTAAACATAGAATAATTGTTCCTTGACATTTTTCTGCAACAAAACCAATATCAGTATCAATAGTTATACCACCTGCGTTGTGTTGTCTGCCAATGGTGGTCAGCCAAAGCTGTCAAGCCAGCACAAAAAGTCTAAAAAGCCTTCAAATATTCTCTGTTTGGTATACACTTGGAAAAAAACCAACTTTTACAGCTGCTCATGACAGCTCTGCATTTTCTTCAAGTGTATACTGATTCATTTTTGAGATCATTAGGTTCAACCCTATGCCAGCCATAGGACTCAGATCTCAATACACTGTATCAGATACAATTAAGTCAAGTAGACGTTGTATGCAGCTGTGCTCTGGGACAGAAATTTGTTCCCACTATGGCAGCTATTTTGATTGTATTCCAACCCTTCCAATTACAGCTCGCTGCAGTGATTTGCTTGATCCATGTGAGGGGATGGGGAATAAACGTGGAATGAAATGGCAGGTGTCCTTCTCAGATGTTGCTTAGTATTAATCTCTTCACTTTGTGAAGTCTGAGGTCTTTCTAGGATGACCAGGAAGCAGACCAGGCCTGGGCAAGGTACATGAGGAAGAGGGACGTCACCACACAAAGTAGAAGACAAAAATCTGTGGCAGGGAACCAATAGGGTCTACCTGCACTGGTAGGTAAACTGTATTAGACCAGTTCCTCAAGCAGATCAGACATTTTCATTTCAGTTTGTTTTCAGATGTTGCTGAAACAGACTAATAGCACTTTGCATGTCTATAATCAACGGCAAAATCATGCCCTCCCAACAATCATAAAGTCACAGAACTTTTGGTGACATTTCTTATTAGAAAATGGGAAGCTACTTTCAGATCTGGGATCTGATCTAGAAATTAACTTAGCCCTCGGAGCAACAGAACTCATTTTTTACCAGAATTAATGCTTGCCCAGAAAGAAGCCATCTCACTCTACCTCACTGGTTTTCCTTTACCTTCATTCCTTCCAGGATTCACAGAGAATAGGGTGAAACATCTTCCTAATACAGAAGAGAAGGTCTCAAGGCAAATAAACAGGTTGAAGGGTGGTTTGGATGGGTGTGAAAATTTGTCCAGGATGCCAGGTTGGCCTTTTGGGGAATGACCCTTAGGAAGGAAGGGTGTTGACTGTGATTGAGAGCCAGCACACTACAATAAACATTTCATTTTTAATTAGCAGATCTTTGGCCTTAGGCAATTGAGTCTGAGACTATGATACAGTGAAGTCTCCTCCTCTGTTTCTAAATGTGTTTTCTGACAAAGCTCCAGACTTGCGTTCCTCCAGCCAGAAACATCAGGGTTCTGCTGGAGCATTGCGTAAGTGGTTGGAGCATAGCACCCATGCTCTGGATACTTGCTACAGTTGCCTCTATACAGAGTAGCTAAATAAAGTGTGACCTGCTATTTATGCACTTTTTGTGTTCGCGTCATATTTTTGCATGGTATCAATTAACAGAGCCTGTTTGTAAAGTTGGAGAGGAGACATTTTGTGAGAAGAAAAAATAAATCCCCTGTGTGGACAAGTACCACAGTTCAGAAAGCTTTTCTGATTACTGGAAATCAACAGATACTGTAGAGGAATATGGCTGTTCAGCCATCTGTCCCTCAGAGGTTTTGAAAAATTCCTGTGCTTTAATCATGCTCCACTACCCTGCAACATCTGGCTTGTGAATTTTCACTGTCAATGATTATGTGGATATATGTGAGATCTAGAGAATTGGTTTGTATGAAAGAATATTTTAGCAACTGAATCAATGAGCAAGAACCAAATAGGAATATTTTTTAGAGTAGCAACAGAATTGGTCTTAGTTAACATAATATTGAAGCTAGTTGATCTATTTAGATTTGGTTGACAAACGAATAAATCTCTGTTATTTTAGGACAAAGGTGAATTCAGTTTAAGTTTAACCAGTTTCACCATCCTCCACTAGCTGCAGTTTTACAACAAAATTGTAAGTGTAATCCTTTCACAACCCTCTCCTTCTGAAGCACCTGAAATCATCAAGTACAGGCAAAAATACTTGTAGGATATTAATTTGCATTAAATACAGAACCTGGGAGGGAACAGACGTTCATTGTGGAAAAGCTAGGACAAAAGATGAAACTTTCTTAATTTCTGTTTAGCAATGTTTTGTGCTTCTTCTTTTTACAAATTTATTGATGACTAGGAGACACTAACCACTTGTTTTAAGGCACTGGATATTGAGCAGAATAAAAATTACTAAGGACAAAGCAAGAAAGCAGATTTTATTAGAACAAACAGACGTCTTCTTAATAAGAACCAAAATATCATCTTCAGTCAACAGAACTGTGTCTTTGGAACAAAGAAATATCCATATAGATGTAGTTTTGTATGTATTATCAACACATTAGTGGACAAAGATTATAAATGTAGTACAGCAACGTAAATTGCATACAATGCTGCTTCTACTTCAAATGGTTTCTGGCACTGATCAAAGCCTTATCTCAGTATGAGATTTCAAAAAATGTATTGAAAAGGAAGAGTTTGTAATAGCAACCTTTTCAAATAGATGCTTCTTCTGTAACTATTTTTAGTGTGTAATAATTAGCAACATGTATTAACTTTTTGATACAGAAAAGTAAATCCTTGCTGGCAAACATCTGCTATGATGCTCTCACCACCAGCAAATGGGTATTTTAGTTCACCTAGACTTTTCATGATTATCATAGATAAAGCATAGAATACTAAGAAGTTGTTTGAAATGGAAATCATCTAGTTCCATCTCCTGCTGGAAGTGGGACTGTCACCAACAAATGACTGCCTCGAACTCAGAATGCAGAGGTGTGTTACCCTGAAATGGGAAGCACTGGATTTTCACCCATTTGGCTCAAGAAGATTGACAAAATGGTATCTGAGGAAGCGACCAGCCAGTTACATTTCAATATCTATTCTTGCACTTAGCACATTCATAATACTCACAAATGTGCAGTACAGGTACTTCTTTTCAGAAGACATTTTTGATAACATTATGAGCTTTGTTGTTCTGTGTGTCAGTTTGGCAAGGAACCTAGGTATAAGTCTTCAGGCAGGTAAGGCTGCCGGGGTAAGTACCAAAGTACTTAGTTGAATTGCTTTTTAAGTTAAACCTGTATTCCTTTACAGGGCATCAATGACATGTCACGTTTAGTGTACCTGGTGGTCCTGGAGCACCTCTGTCTCCCTTTTCTCCTTTTAAGTCCGCTGAACTGTGAAGTCCCCAGGAACCTCTGTTTGCTTTAGCACCTGCAATAAAAGCATTACAAATTCATGAGAACTTCCAAACAGCAGAGACTATAGCAGTGACAACCAAACCACCAACTGTGAGAGCAGAGTTTTCCATACATGTGGGACATGTGGCTCCAGCCCATATATGCTTGAATGTTTGCCTGATTGTCCTATTTTATCAGCCCCAACATGTGCAAGGCAATCTCTCTTACAAGTCAGTCTTTCCCTCTCTCTTCCCAAACCACCTAGCCTGAGACCCTCTGAACAAACCTGTTCTCACTGCTTTTGTGAATTTCACTGGGGCAAGTGTAGAAACACTTCTTGAGTTATGCCTCTGTACTCGATACCACATCTTCTACTGTCTCCAGTAGACTTCTAAGATTAGAACTTGCAAAAACTGTGTTGTACTGACCAATTTATAAATCTTAGTCTTCAATGTGCAGGCCTAAGCTGATTTGTTCTTTGGCTTACATGTTGAGACCGAAACAAGATATGATCTTACAGTTTCACGAGAAAAAAGAAGCAAGATCACTGTTTTGGTTTTTTTTTTTTGTGCCCCATAAGCCCAGTTATGCAATAGCCAAGGAAAATAAGAAGAGTTTAACTAAGAAAAACAACAAAATAAACAAACAAACAAACAAAAACAACAAAAAAAATCTTATTTAAACTAAAGGACAAGAAAATAATTACTCACCATGGACACTAAGAGTGCCTTGATTTCCAGGGTAAGGAGTGCTCACCTACAGACAAAGAAATCTATTAAAAGTTATCCATATGCATGAACCAATGGAAGTGCATTACTTGTTGGGACTGAAAACCCTGGAAAATTTGCATGCTATCACAGTAAATATTATAACAACACTCTGAGACTATCTCCAGTTCGACAAGGTCTGAGTATTAGCAGATCAAGCTTTTTTTTCAGATTATGCTTTCTTTAACATGCAACATGCTGTCAGCAAGTGGGTAACAACGTGCATTTTAGAAGCATCATCAAATCCTACTCTCATTCATGCCAGTGAAGCACCAGAAAACTCATTCTCTGAGAACAATTCTGAGTTTACATCTGTATTTGAAAGCAGGATTTGATTTTGACTGTAAGATAACAGACTGAATTTATAAACTTTTCATCAGACCGCAGCTATACCTACTGTCTGATATTGACCTGTGCTCCACGTGCTTGAAACCACAACTGGGAGGCAGAACCTATTCTAGTCTATCCTGTTCTGACAGTGTGGTATGCTCCTTACCTCTAGTGCCTGTCTTCAAAATAGGGACAGTGCAGGAACTAAAACGTGGCACAGTGCTTGGAAATGGACAGATTTTAGTACTAGCTAGTACTATTTATATGGATCTGAGTAAGCATATGAAAAAACCCTGAAGGTGCTGCATCTGGCTAATCCTGTATTATTAGCTCTTAGAATTCTTGCTCACATGGATAGTTCCATTAACTTCACAAGTTCAGTTCACATGAGTTCAGTCTGTAGTTCATTATCAATATTAATTTATGTAGACATGTAGACCAGACTTCTTATCTATAAACTCACATAGGTTTAGGAGATTATTCACAAATGTAGAACAAATCTACCTAGTATGCTCAGATGTTTATAAGTACAGGTTTCTACAACTCGTGCACATAAATGTTACTGCTATTATTCACTGATTGTAACCTCTTGAAAAGGGACTATTTATTATTATCTGAAATTCAGCTAAAACAGGCTTGTATCATAGGAGAGTTGAGGTTGGAAGGCATCCCTGGAGATTGCTTAGCCCAAAGCAGGATCAACTACATCAGATTGCTCAGGGCCTTGTCTAGCCAGGTTTCAGAAGTGAGGGTAACTAATCCACATGTGATTATGGACGTACGTGATTAACATACAAGAATGTTATATGGTGGGAATGGGAAGATTTAAGGGAAGAACTAAAACAGGTAAAAAGGTGGTGCCTGGTGGTAGGCCAAAACTGTAGGAATGTCAAATTAATTAACAGAAAGATCCATAAGATGGGATACATCTTTCTTCAGTGTAAGGGTAAAATGATGAGAATCAATGCGTCTAGTATAGTGTAACTCAAGAGCTGCTTCTCTATAGCAAGTGAAAAAGAACTGGAATGGAAATTGGAGAAGAGGGCACAATGCTATTTGGAGCCATACTGTCTAACAGAAAAGTAGAACAGCCACACCACAATATTCAGGAGAGCACTGTGGCTCTCAAAGACAGAATCCTTTCCAAGTATAATAACTCACCCATGGCTTAATAGTACAATATTGCCCTAGGGAAGCTCTTCCAGGACTGAACTCTATTTGTAGTTCATAGTAGGATATAATTTCCGTGATTCATTAAGCAAAAATTGCATCAGGATGTTCTGAAAATATAAACCCGTCTCCTATCTTTTGACACTATGTGTGAATTTGCAGGTCTTTTGAAGCTAATGGGGACTTTGCCATTCCCCTTGGAAAGCAGGGCCAGAGCTTCACCTGCTGCCATTCTTGAGATAGTAAATGTTTGTACGTTAATAGACTGCATTTGAGGGTCAAACAAAGAACATGATCTTTCTTTTCTGATACATCTTCTATGCCACACTGAAATACATAACAGGTCTTATTTTGGTCAGGGAAATTGAAAACAGTTAAAGACATAACAACATGGAGACAGAATTTATATATACATCCGAAAAAATGTGTGTACATGTATGTATAAGCATTCAGCTCCCCAAAGCAATTCTTAAAGAATTTGAAAGACATTAAAAGTGTTAAGACAACCAAGTAATCAAAGTGCTTTAAGCAAAAGGTTCTAGTGTTTCTAGTTCTGTTATATACTTTATATATGGCTACTTTTGGATATCTAAGCACTTGAAAATCTGTTAGCTTGAAGACTAGCTAAAACACATCTTTGGTGCAAAGCAGAAGGTAGATTGAGAAAAGCTGCAAAGCTACCATGGTTATGTATACAGCTACTTTGGTTATGGACTGTCATGGCCATGCATTTTGCTAAGAGCAGATTCTATGTGTGACTTACTGGCATTTTGCAATGAGGTCGGGGAGAGACTGGGAAAACTGTCTATTGAAAACAGGAAGGGAAATTATTTTAATGAACGGAGGTATAATACAGCAGATAACACACCAAATAGATCTAATAGACATGACAGGACAAAGGCTGGCAACAAAAATCAGAACCTCCTGAGCAGAGACCTCAGTTTGCTGCCTGGGAGCTCTCACAGATCTGTCAGCAGGTCCCATTCTGGGTGGAGGGAATACAAAACTCTTAGATGACAGTGGCTCCAGTTAAGAGATTTTTTCCTGTGCACACAGGCAAGGTCACCCACTGTAAACTGTGTTGCCTGAAATAAGTTTTTCTGTTTCCCTCTGCAAACTGTTTCTGGAGCAGCACATTTCTTCCATAGAGATAGACCAACAACTGATCCCCAGTTATACTTACTCCTTTGATATAAACTATACGTCCTGGAGGTCCAGGGGGCCCTGGGGGTCCAGGCAAGCCGGGAAGGCCCTGGTAAGAAAAAGTGAAAAGAAAGAAGATAATAGACAGATCTTTTAATATGCAATACAATTGAACCTACAGAAAGAAAGTCAAGGGGCTTAGAGGGCCCCATTTAACCAAGAAGTTCTGTGTTAAACGGCTTGAGGGGAGACTGAGTATTCAGTTACAGGGACCAAAGTGAACTTTAAAATTTAAACCTAAAGTACTGTGTGGAGAACAAAATAGTCTAAAGAGGGAGGAGAAAAACCCAAACCAGAGACCTCAAAGCACTAAAAATTGAAACAAAATTAAAGGCAGTGGATCTCTCATCCAAGGGAAATTATGTATCTGAGGCTGGTCTGGGATTCTCAAGACTGCTGAGATTCATATATTTTCAAGTGCCAGTCAGATAACTACATGCTAATTAGCACCTTCAAGGAACCCTGCTAGACTGGAGGTGTGACTACCATTTACAAAAAAAATATGCGAAATCTTTATTGTGTCATTTAAAAACCTGGCACCATGCCATATCCCGCTTTCACTCCACATCAGTGAAACTTTCTATGAGGCGATACATGTCATTTCATCAATAATTAGAGATCCATTAGATTTTTATCTTCCCTAAACATTCCAGGAAGGACTATTAGAACACATAGCCTGTTTTGTTTGCTTGTTTGGTTAAATGTCCCAGACTGATGTACTTAATCTAGTTATACTTGTTTTAATAGTTTTTGTTTGGTTAAGGCAGACAGTCCAGAAAATGGACCTTGGCACTATTTGAAGATATAGAGGAATGGAAAAATCTACTTTAATATTTTCTGCTGGTGGCTAGTCATAATTTCTGTCATTTTCTTCTCAGTTCATTCAACTAAATTTCTATTTACACCTCTCTCTAGAGGTGTAAGCAACCTTTAGTACTTGGTCTTTTCTTTCTGTGAAGATACTGAGATACTGCTAGTTGAATAAAGAAATATCATTATTTCACTGACATTTATTGTGCAGGTAGACAACATACTTGTGTTTTTCAGATCGTGTACCATATGTATTTTTTTCTTCTAAACAAAGTAGAACCAGAGGACTCATACAACAGATTTCATTTACAAAAACTGCTCTACTGAAATACAGTGATATTGACTAGATCACCTCTTCTGATGCCTAACTGATCCCTACCTTATGATTTCTATGCTAAAACAGTAAAATACCCTTCCTACCCCCCACCCCCCCAGCATTATCTCTGATGCAAATGAAACATTATTAGCTGCTGTTGTGGTATGGGTATCAATTTTTCTAGCATAGATTGACCCATGACATCAGAACAATAATACAAATTACCATTGTGAAACATATTACTTATGCTCAGCAGTGTTTACTGTTGTGTAGTCCAGTCTTCATGTTTGCCGTAAGACCACTTGCATGAAGTTTTTTCATAAGAACAGACTTGCAGTGCCAAGAGCTTGGTTCATCACTTGTCATTCCATAATCACAGGTTGTAGGTGGGCATGGAGATGCTATCATCTATGCAGTGGTCATTCTTTTGGATACATGTACATGGTAACTAAAGCAGATAGTAGGTTTTAGCCAGTATCTCCTTGTTAGTAGAGTAGTTGCCTCTTCATTCTGATGTGCTCAAGCGCTATTTGTACCTGTGCTAGATAGCTAAGAGCCTATGGGTGTAACTTCCCATCATGAGGGCTCATACTGATGGCCTGGATCAGGAAGTCTTTGATATATAGAAAGAATCCGAAATCCTAGATAATTTGCTATTTGAACCAGCTACGCTAACAGAGAATCACACATATAACCGTTATACCTGGGAGCTGATACAACTATGTATATTTGCAAGAACTGTCCAGATTGATCCAGAAGTTGACTTTTCAATTATGATTAACAGATAGAAAAAGTAGCAGAAACGCATAATTATTTATAGATAATTTCAGGTTTTTTGTCCTGTCATTATTTTAAAGTAATTCATATAAATAATATCTCTCTTAGGATTTTAACAGGATTTTTTTTCAACTAATTGTAACATGTAATAACTTACATTAAATGGCTCGCCTCTATCACCTTTGACACCTCTCAGTCCGTTCAGTCCTGGACGGCCCTGAAATAAGTAGAAACAGTGTAGTATGTGTCAGAAGCAAGCTCCTCTGTCTTTATTCCACTTGAGAGCATAATACATACTGGGCGTCCTGGGAAACCGAGTTCTCCTTTAGGCCCAGTAGGTCCTGCTGGTCCCTGGACAAAAAATAAAATGTGATTATGGAGACTATATGGAACATATCTTTGGCATATACTAGATTATTTAGACAAATAGACATAGTTTTATATTTGTGTTAAAAATCAACCTGTGATTGTCTGCAGAGAATGCATAAAATGTCCTTTCAACTTGCTCTGTGGAATGATCTCAGAAGCAGAGGCCTGCATACAACAGTCAGCTCTGGCTTGGAAAAGACTGGTTATATGAAATTAAATCCGAATTCTCACCCATTTGTATGGTGCGCAATTCAAAACTGAGTCACTATGTATCAAAGGAAAATGAAATTTATTAGTCAGTAGAAAACGGCATTTAGGGCTGTATGCTTTGTGCATCTCCTTTTTGTTTGCTTTGCTTTTCTAATAATTTCTGAATCAGGCCCTATGAGGAAATGTTTGTGGATCAGCTTGAGAATTTGCATACTGCCAGGCTTCTGCATGCATCTTGCCAGCCTGGGTATATGGATTTATGGGGCTGATAGCTGAAACAGAACAGATCCTACTTTACACAAGAGTAGCTGACCCATCAGGACTCACAAAGTTATATGAGTGACTGTGAAAAGAAAGGGCAAGCAGGCTGCATGGGAAAAGTGGTCCAGGACTAGAGATAATCTATCATTGGGCATTTGCAAGCATGCAACTTCTAGGCAGCCAGCAAGTGATCAACAAAAAGCAGCAAACCTGAGGATACCACGAACTCTCACCTGCTGTCAGCTCCCTGAAACTCAACAAAATACAAGGGTCTAGACAATCTCTTTGCATATATATCAACCTTTCCAGTTTCATTTCCTTTTTTTCAGTCTGGTGAAATGCTAAGAGATACCCCTTCTTGCATTACTGGTTACATAATCTCTGTCTATAGATCCCATGCAGATACCACTTATAGGTCACAACTGACGTGTTTAATTGTGAGAAATCACAGTACTTTCAGTGCAATTATTGTAACAGACTTTCTATTGCTACCTGCAATGTGGTGGTTATCACAGACCTATGCCGATGGAAGAAAGACATTGACTGTTGCACTGCTTACCACAATTTCAGCATATCACTTCAACCATAACAAACATTTGTTGCCATTGTGACTGATAACTAGCAAACAATCAAAAAACAAGAGGAAGTCCCCATCTTCCTCCTCACTTGTTCTTGATTATTAAGGAAAGTGGAGGCTAAGATGGAAGCAAGCCTGTGGCAGAACTGAGTTTCCTTATTTACAGTCCAGTACTGTTGCTGTGTTATCTCTCAGTTCAAGGCACAGAGGGAGCACAGGCAAGTGAAGAGCTGGAAAGGTTGCAAGAAATAACCTTATGTTTATACTTGGATAGTTTGCATACTCAGAGTTTTGCATCTCATCTGATCAGCAGAATGTTGACATGGTAATTTCATCTGGATTCAAACACCAGTCTATTACCAATCCATTTTATGAATTAAACTAGTGCCATATTGATAGAATTTTCAGTTAACAAAACCTTTTTTCTTTGAAACTGGCAAGGTTTTGTCCTTGCCTTTATGTAATATAATTTCATTGAATAGTGATGTACTTTCATGGAAAATTTATCTGATGATGATGAGATGATTTATCCTAGCATCAAGCTGAAATTCGGGGATTAATTGTAATTTTTATCATGCCAAAACTGAAGACTGGATTAGAGATGAAATTCAGAATGGTTAACATGTGGAAATATTGATTCATAAGATCACCATTGTAATCAGAGTTTAAAGGTGACTAATGGTAGCTGAAACTGTTCAAAGATGGTAGGATCTTTATTAAACTTCTATTTCATTTCGTGTTTGAAGGTAATTTCTCCCCAGATGATCAAAGCTGTTGCTTGTGTCTAAAACAGGCAATAGATTGCTGGTGGACACTGGCAGATGTGAATTTCAATATTATGCACCTAAGATTTCAAAATGATTCATCACACCCTCTGTGCTACTATATCAAATAACGGGGTTTTAAAAAAAAATCCAAAATGTTGTGAAGTATTTTTCTAGTTCACTTTCTGGCATTTGAGCCTGTAAAGAATATGCAAATCTGAGCTTTACTGAGCAGTGAAGGTGATCAGAAATAGACTTTTTTATTTGTTTAAATAAAGAGAAGTGTCTGGATTTCATGCTTTAACTGGGACTTTAAATAAACATCAACAATGTGAGAGCTGGAGCCACCTTTAGTTTTTTCTCTAAGTGCCAGCCCTCTCCTGAGAGATGTTAGCAACTCCCTGAGACAGAAGGCATCAGTCACAGCTAGAAGTGAAATAAGGAAGTGAGGAAGCCATGGGAGACTGCTTGCCAGAAAGGGAAATTTCATTTACAACAGCAGAGAATTTATTTGGGCAGACTGACATTGTGGGTCTTACTAAAGCTCCTATTCAGTAATGTGCAGCAGTCTGGTTTACTGACAGTGAACAGCATGATTGAGCAGGTAAAAGATTCTCATTTCACCTGTGCCAGGAGGCTGGCTTCAGTCTGTCTCTTCTGCTTTTACTAGTAACAGTACTAGCTTCCTGACTATCCCTAGCTCTCATCTGCCAAATCCCTATTTCGCTGTAGCTTCTTGTGTTCTACGCTCCTGTGATCCTCTTTTCTGTCCAGGTGAAGTCTCAGAAAGGAGAGGAGCAATGAGTAGGGAATTTTTTTTAAATCTGGAAATTTGTGTATGAGTTCATTGTGCTCTAATGACACAGAAGAACTGCCAGAGTTTCTAGCTACCTCAAAGCTGCTCTTGGGCAAGCTTACTTTGTGCAAAGTGGAACAGAACCTTTGTAATGAAAACTCACTAAGTTATGCCACAGGGGCTATGGCTCACCACTGTGAGGTCTGCATATTTTTCCTGCACAGAACTCCCACTGACTGTGAAGGGATTTTTTCTATGGGACAACACCAAAATGGAACATCCTCATTAGCAGCAGTGATTAGAGTTCTGCACTAAGAAGAGAAACTGGCTGAGCAGAGTCTTGAGACAGGCTCTGTGTGCCAAGTTCTCCTGCAGCACAATCATTCACACCAGTGCTAGCAAGAACCTCCTCTGAATGGGCTCATCTGCATGCCGAACTGCGTGAAGCATCTCATGGCAGTACAAAGGAGATGTAAACAGAGTTTTGGGCTAATAGAAAAAGGACATGTCCTGAAGGGTGCACTATGAGAGCCAATGAACATTAGTTAGAGCATGAGAAATTCCAAATAAATATAAGGAAAAACTCTTTTTACCCTAAAGATTGTCAAATGCTAATGTGCTGCCCAGAGAGGCTGTGGAATCTCTATCCTAAGAGATGTTGAAGACTTGAATGGCCAAGTGCCTGAGCTGAATAGACCTGCTTTGGGCAGTGGTGTGGGCTAGATGAACTCTGAAGTTCACTTCCACTCTATGATTCTCTGTCGAGGTGAAAGGACTCATCTTGCAGTTGTACAAGGAGGAGAAAAGGAACTCCCCTTCTGATAAGTTAAGGTAGCCCCCCTCAAGGTATTCTGATACACGAGGAAGCAGTCACTCAGCACGTTCAGTTAGCTCCTTTTAAAGTCACAGAAACTGATGGCAAAATCTCATGCACACCTTGGTATGCAGAAATGACAACATCTATGGCCATTAACTCAGGCACAGTGGAGACCTGGCTACATCAAATGCAGAAGCAAAGAAACACTGAATATCTTTGATCTTTGGAATACTATACTAGAAGAAATTAATTCCTGCTCTAACACTACTGAGTCTGGGCAACCCTTCTTATTTTACAACTAACTTCTTGTGCTTTCATACAATATTCTGTGTCCAGTCAAAAATATTAGGCCAAGTACCTGAAAGAAGGCCTCTAAATCCTGATTTTGGTAAATGGTCTGACTCTAGTGCTTGATTTGTAGCTTCCTCAGAATCCAAGGCTGTTGCAAATTATTGGCACTGACAGAAATCAAACCTGATGTAGTCGGTTTTTTAATGTAAATCATAGAAATAGAGAATAATTTAGATTGGAAAGGACCTTTAGAGATTATCTAGTACAACCTCTTGCTCAAAGCAAGACAAACTTCCAAGTTATGTCATGCTGCTCAGCGCCTTGATCCACAATCCACCATCTCTCTGAGCACCTATTTCTGTGTTTAACCACTTTTACTGCGATTTTTTTTTTTCTTTATATCTAATTGGAATTTCCCCTTCTGAAACTTGGGATCATTGGCACTTGCCTTTTTCCTGTGCACCTCTGAGAAGGACCTGACTTTGTCTGTTCTATAGTTCCCTTTCAGGCAGCAGCAGGGAGCAATTAGAGCTCTTCTCAGTCTTTTATCTTCAGGGCTAAACAAACCCTGCTCACTCAGAATCATAAGTTGGTAGTAGTTTACAGCACCAGACATGTAACAAACACATTCTTTTCTGAAGGACATTGATCATCCTGAAGCACGGATACTCCTTATCATCCCTACTTAGAAGGAATGAAAAGCTAAAACAAACTACCTTTACATTTACTATTATCTGTAAAACCAAAGAAAACAGAAAAAATAAACCACTCATCTTTGGAAATACCTTACCATTGGTCCCACTGGGCCCACCACTCCAGCTTCACCCTGTTGAGGACAGACACACATAGAACAATGACAACGAGAACTCCTGCAGCATCTGGCAAAGGTGGCTGGGAACACGGCCACCAAGCATTCTGGGGTAACATAGTACAGTATTAGCCTACCTTCTCCCCCTTTCTTCCTAATAATTCAGTTAAAGATCCATCAGCAGATATGATAGCTCCCGGTTCTCCCTTTTCACCCTGCAATTATCAAATTAATTTCATAGTATTTACAAATAATTTCTCAATGAATCAGAAGTCAAAGCAGCATTACTGCTGTTTGCAGCACGACAGATTAGTCACGCTGTGATATGAAATATGAAGTGATATTGATGTGAGTAGAGTAAAGCTTGACTCTGAGGGAGAAAAGGGCTGATCTTTCTTAAAATACAATAAAATACACTAAAAATATTCTCTTCCTGTAAATCTCCCTGAGATGAATAAGTACTTCTTTTTTTTTAAAAAAAAAGACTTCTTATTGGTCGCAATAGAGTAACTGTGTCAAACATGATGTGTTCACAAGACACCTCTGTCAAAGGCAGACAAGCTATTGGTGTATTCTTGTGTACCATCAGCTTAGACACTGGTCAGGAAATCCTGCTGTAAATGTGAAATCTTGATAGAACACTAAGTGTCCCAAATTTACCATCAGAAAAGCACGGATCTTCCTCTCTATATGCCTGGTATGCCTGGCATGACGCAGCCTCATTACCTTTAATGAAGGCCAATTCCCAGCGTTCAAATTATGGCCCTCTGCATTCCACTTCTTCAAGGGCTAATTCCATTGAACAATGGCACAACCATGAATTATCATTCCCCAGTGCGAGTGCATGGTTCCCACCCTGGATCTTTCAGCTGCAACTTTCCTCCTCCTAGCTCAGGCAGCTAGGTACAATAGATTTCCCAAGATCTCTAATGGAAGAAATCTGGTTTGAAACTAACAATTGCATTGCTGATTAAAATGACAATCCAGGTTATAGCACTTCCACAAAGCAGGAAGCACTATAACTCAGTTCCTTTTGCAGGTTCTTAAATGTTTGGAGTCTTTGGTATCTGCCTGAGAATACTTTGGACACTTTGGAGTCTCCCTAATGCTTGGCTTCACTGACTTTGTCTTGTGTGAGATTTTATGGACCTGAGGTTGCAACAGAAGCATCTTGTGATCCTTAAAGTAAAATGCTCCTAGGTGTCTGTGCATCTTCATTGTGTTTGCCAGCTTTGTCACTCTTGAGCATAACCTAGTGTTCATGCCACAGAAACAGCCTCAGAAACATCACTATGCCATTGGTGGCTTCAAAATATAATGGCTTCAAAGTTTTGAGTTCCTTCCAGTGTGGACAGTAGAAGCCATACAAAAACAAAACAACAAAACAAAAAACCAAAAACCAAAACAAACAACCAAAAAACCCCCACAACCCAAGCCAAAAGCTACCCCGCTGGTTTTGAGGTTGAGTTGATCAGTTTATGCACTCAGTAAAAGAACAGGAATCCTTATGACAAAAGGGGACTGGTATTTGTGGCCTGAGATATTTCCTTTTGAGTAATGATGTTTCCTTCTGTGTAATGAAGATACTGTTCATCTACAAACCCATTTCAAACCATAATTAACCATTTCCAAGTCTTCCTATTACTTGTGAGAAAGTGAGGTCAGCTACTTAAAAAGAAATAGCAGAAAGTGTTTTTATTTTCCTTTTTGTAATCCTCAAGATTTTAATAACTTAGATGTTCCTCTCCCCTGCTTCCTGCCTGTGGATGAGAAGAGGAAGAAAAGCAGAACAACAGCTGCAATATTTACAAACTAGCAGAGTCAGTCTTTAGTAACCTCTCAGCAGTGCTGCAAAATAAACACTGTTGTCTAGAAATAAGAGATAGAATCCTAAGGAGAGAGCTTTCCAAGGAAGGGAAAACTGTAGTCTTCACTCTGTAGGCAAAGCCCTCTGTGCCAAAGGAGGAGGAAAAAATTAAGCTTTTTTGATTTGGTCTTTTGGTCAGGATCCCAGGGTGTCAGCACAGACAATCACGTTGCAAGAAGAGGTAACAAGTTAATGTTTATGCACACTTATTCTGGTAAGTGCATACTGCACTGCAGAATTTTCACACTGGCGCAGGAGCAATACCTCTCAGTATTATTTTTTTTAGAACTCCTTCAGTTTCCACTTAGCAAATTTTTCACATGATCTTTTTAACATCCCAGTCCCTAGTAAAATTAGAATAATTAAACTTCTAATGTTGTTAAGTATTTGTCATCTAACACATTTTGCAGCATGTACTTTTCCCTATGTGGTTTTTCCCACCTGTTGTCCCTTGGGTCCTTGTAATCCAGGCAAACCAGTATCACCCCTTGGTCCCCGAGGGCCCTAGGTAAAAACAAGTGCATAAATCCATGGTGAGATCTGCTAAGAATATGGAGCTAGGCCATTTTACTAAATGTAATTTTTAAATAACTGGAAAACTTGAACTTGAATCACTCTGGTTGCAATCTAGGAACTCTTTCAAGATTAAATTGCTGTCTGAATCATAATATTCCCTAAAAAACTCACAATCTGTTAAAAAGAAGAAACCAAAAATGTCTGAGGTCTATCACAGTGTAGAAGATACACACATTCACAAGAAGAAATACACAAACATTAATAAGGGTGGAAATTCAGCCTAAAATTCTCTATTTCCTCCCTACTCTATACTTTCTCCCTCCACAATCATTCAGCCAGACTGATTTTTGATAGAATTTCTGAATCTGTATTTCTAACAGTACTTTTAAAAATATTTTTATCTGAAATAGAGATTATATTAATATATTTGAAAATAAGATAATTTCTATATCTGCTCTGTGATGAAAGCATTCCACTCAGATCATATTTTATTTTTACAATCTTCCATTATCAGTGCATTCAGAAGCATTTTTTTACCCACCAAGAACTAAATTCTTGTCTAAATGATTTCTGCACTAGTGAAGAGATACAGAAAAGACCTGAGGTAAGAATAAAAATGCTATTTTCCTGTCTGTGGAAGTTCTGTAAATGACAGAAAGACTAATAATTCATTATATCACTTTCTGAATGTTATCAGATGTTTTTCAAATGAAAAGTATTTTTAAGGAGCTTTTTTCCCCTTTCTTTGGCTTTCTATGCAATTCACAACACTCAGGACTTAGTAAACAGCCTTCTGTAGAATCTTGGGCAATTTGCCAGCATTTTGTCAACATAATTTGTCAGCATTCCTAGTTTTCTCCTTAGTTATTCTCAGGCAATAGACAAAGGATCCTGGGACCATATACCTCCATCTGAACTGTAAAACAATCATAACAAGGGAAAATAATTCTATCAGATTATATAGAATATAACTATAAGAGTATAAACAATACTATATGACGTCACAAGCCAGATAACACTACTTATATGGTGTGGCAGTCTGAGCACAACAGGTAGGTAGCCTTGTATAAGTCACCTTTTGATACTGTGGCTGCACAATGCTTCCATGGTGGTGCCGGTATGTTATTACAAAAACCAATATATGTTTCCTAAAGAATAAAATAAAAAGTGTACATCTTGTAGGGCTTTACTGTACCCCCTAAAGAATAATACAATTACATATACATATGAAGATAACTTTTAGAAGTCCATTTGTTCCATTTGTTTTTCCTAAATGGCATAGGTCTTTTCCTCAGGTAGTAACTTTTCATCAGAGTCAATTACGTTTAGATTTAAACTACAGAACTGATTCTGACATAAGCAGAAATATGAGATGTGCGTAATCACATTATAATTCATTTCTGGCAGAGTTAATTTCTACCATAGCTGTTGATTCCATAAAGACCTTCAGTCTCCCATAGGAAAATTTATTAGACCTTGTGTAAATTCTGTAAAATATAATCTTAAAAATATAAAACTATATTGAAAAATACTTACTTAAATCCAAGTAACATACTTACAGGAAATCCTGGTAGACCTGGCTTGCCATCTAGCCCCTGCAAAATGCAAAAAACCCGCTCCCTTACAAACACATATTACAGACTTGCAAAACAGAGTATCCATTTTCCAGGTATCACATAATGCGTGAATATTAACTGATTTGAAACTGGATTAAGAACTTCATACAGCCAATGCCCTACACTTCTAATTTTTTTCTGGGACATTATCATTTACTTTCCAGAACTGAAGGAACAGAGATCCAGGGAAGGCTGAAGAAAGGTGCCATTTTCCACATGTGAAAGGCACGTAACCATAATTCAGCCTCCTTTGAATCTTTTCCAGATTCCAGCACAGAGATCACAGTAGCCCTTCTACCTTTGCCATTTTGCTCCTGGTCATCTGTGGGTAGAAAATAGAGCGTGTAATAGGCTGTGAATAGAAACATGGATTTGGATTTGTACTGAGCATGTTGAAGATTGTCCCCCCTGTGATATCTGCAGAGAAACACTTTAGTTGTAGTTCAGATCACTTTGGATAAGTATTACCCAAGCCAACCTACTTCCTTCTGTTGGGACTGTAACTCTAACAACTATAACAAACCAATGCATTTCTGCTGGGCTCATGAGCCCACTCATCTTCGTTGTTTTGAGAACCTGTCATCTGAGGCTTGAATGACAACTACCTGCTATAACAGAACTCACACAGGAGGGCCCATCCTATCCTGGCATCCTATTATGTCCAGGTATTAGGAAAATCAGGTCTTTAGGAAACATATCAAAATACTTGCCATGAAAGCTGTGTTACCATAAGCACAACTGGATGCAACCACAATAATATGTCATCCTGTGTGACAAGTGAAAAAGAGGCAAGCTAGCCTAACAGATAAAGGTTAAAAACTGTTATTGGAGCAAATGTCCTTCTTCCTAGTTCACTGACAGATTTAGTAAATATTTGTTTTGGGACAATCGTATTAATAAGATACAAGCTTTTTAAAAACTATGGCTATGTAGAGTGAAATTCTGCTATCAGGCACACACATTCATCAGGGATTGAATGTGAGGGAAAAAACTGTGCTCACAAAAAAGAAAACAGATAAAATAAAATACAGAAGCAACAGTCCACAAATGAAACTAGCTGTGAAGTAAAATTCTTTGTTTTGGGGGATTAAAATTTTGTAAAGTGCAGTATACTGTAGACTTCCAGGCAAGTTTGAATAAAGACCGCAGCCTGGAAAAAGTAGATTTCTCTTTGGATCCAGTCCTAGGGATTTGAAATAGTTACCAAGAAGCATTCAGAATTTAAAATATTTGATTGAATTATTTTGCCGCTATACTTCTAGCTGCAAAACAGAACCTGAAATTTCACATTCTGTTGTTCTCTCATGAAATTTTCAGCTTTTCTTCCATAGCTATAGTAGTTGTGAGACTAAACTCATATACAGGAGCCAAACATTCCTAGTTGCAGTCTCAAGCAGAAATGAGCAAAGTACCTCATCCCAACATCTTACGACCAGAAAAAAAACCGAAGAAATGCTATGTAAATCTTGGTTCCAGTTTTTGCATCAGTTCCACATTTCTGTTATTCTGGGCAGATAGTTCAGATTCAGAGCTAAGCCAATTCCTTTCTTTCATACAAATGTGTAGAAGCAATTAGTTCACGCAGAATTCAGTTCTGCCTTGAAGTATTTTGACAGAGCTTAGTGTTGAATTTAGCAGGAACACAATTCTAAAGCACAGGAAACTCAGCTCTAGCTGATACTTAAAAGGAGACAGTGAAGATAGAACAAATCTGAAGATTTAATAAAGCAGCATATACTCACTGGAGGCCCAAGCAGTCCTTTAATTCCAGTAAAGTTAAAAATGCTTTCTGTATTATTGAGCAGTAGCTAAAAAAGTGGTTAAGGAACAGGTTATTTCAAATACCAAATTGATTATCGAGGTCACACATTTTTAGAAATGTATAGACAGTTAAAGCATCCCTTTCTAACTATGAGGAGAAAAACACAAATAAGGCCACAGAAAAGGCTTTCTACTTCTAGTTTTTGTTATATTAATAAGTTTGAAGCTACCTCTGCTTTGGATAGGAGGTTTGACTATATGGCCTCCAGAGGTCACTTCCAGTTATCTTATGAGTCTCTGAATACTATTTTTCTAATCTAAGATGTGAAGAATGACACAAAAGAGGACAGACCTGCTTGTTCACATCATATATCCTATTCTACCCTGCCCTACTCTACCCTGTACTCTATCATCTGAGCATGGCAGTGTATGGTCAACTTCCTATACTTTAAGGTCATGTTGTCATCATGATTCATGCAGCTAAAGCCTGTTACTTTTACTGGGTGCTGCTAACTGCTCCCTGTCCTCATGTGCCACAAAAAACACTGGAAAATTGTCAGATAAAAAGACAGTTTAAGTCCTGCAGGCAGCACTCCATCTCCCAGCCTGCATGAACTCTCTGCTGCATTACTCCAGGCGTGGTACAATGCTGTTGGTACCACTGTATTTCCAGCTCTATATGGCCCAGAAAGGGAACAGGACATGGGCTGTTACATTAATTACAGTAATAAAAGAGTTCTGCTGCTGCAATTGTTCTGCTTTATCTACAGCTGGTGGCAGAAATCCAGGAGCCCTGGGTTTACACTGTCTTTTCATTGTGGATTTACTCAGTATTCATTCTTTTTGGGCCCAATCCAAACTTTATTGAAGTCAGTGGAAAGAATCCCAAAGGCTTTGCTGAGCTTGGGATCAGGCACTTTGTGAATTTTACAAATAAGAGTTTGGCTGCAAATTGAAATTGTGGTTGGAAGTCAGAAAACTGTACACAGGATCTTGGATCCTTAGATTTTGGATAGATACTCAGTAAATTCAGAAAAAACCCTCAGCTCTTTTGGGACTGGTTATGTGGCCTATGGGATGCCAATTTATGATATATTTGCTATAAGTCGCAGAAGCCTAAGTGAAAGCCTAGTTGTTTCAGTCAACAAAAAATGTTATGCACACAAAGCAAAACTGACTGGAAATATACAGGCATCTAAAGGATATTAGACAGTTTTTATGAGCTTCTAGCATTTTACCCTTTCATACATTTGGCTGTTGCTTCCACAACAGTCTGTGCTCTGGTTTGTGTAGCGGACACCTGTCAGAAAACAACATATTTTTCTCTTATATACTGCTGTGTCTCAGGTGCCTTGCTTTGTTAAACATTTCCAGTTTTGTATTTCTCTGTTGATTTTTATTTGATGTTCGCAACTCCTGCAGAATCACCTGGAGAATTTGTGAGCAGCTCTCAATATGACCCCGCAATTCTTGTATGTAAGCTATTCACCCATTTTCCTTCCTATTTCATCTTTTCAAAACAAATCCATTTGATATAGAGACATACAGAGATTTTTTGTTTTGAGGAGTAGACTTACGACCTGAACATTAACAGCACAATTTCCAGTTTGTTAATTGCTTGTGCCATCTTCACTGTAAGATGAGTTACAAAGACTTTAATGCTTGACAAACATGCTTACCTCAGGTATTGCTATGATTGGTCCCGGTGGTCCCGGTGGTCCAGGTGGTCCCACAATACTGTTCCCATCCTGCCCTGGTTCACCCTATTTCAAAAACATTACAGGTGGAAAACCCATTTACTAAGTAGTGCATTTCACATAGGTTTCTCAGAAAGAATGAAATCCACACAATCTCACCTGAGGTCCTTGGTCACCCTTTTCCCCCTTTGGACCCTGCATGTGATTAAAAAAAAAAAAAAATCACTATAAATGATTTAAAATGAAAAAATGTGAAAATATGCTTTCTCTAGCTTCACAAAAAGCACAATAGCAAAATGCGGGTACAGAATGATCAATCCCCAGTTCTCTCAAACCACATATGAGGCCAGCTGGTTTCAGCTCAGATCCTCTGAGTATTTGATGTTTAAAAGTATTTCCCAGCACATTTGACAGAGTTCATAGATGATCAGAAGCAAACGGGCATACAACATTTAATTAGTTGGGGATTAATTCAACAGGCCTTTCTTTCTCTGCACTGAAATCAGTCATGCCTGGGTGCTCGTCCTTTTTCAGCATTAACCACCTTGGTTGTGCCTGGGATTACCCAGTGGACCAGGCAGGGAAACACTGGCGAGCTAAACAGTCATTTTTCTGGCAGGTTATTTCTGAGCTTGATCAGCCCCTTGATACAACTCACTGTGCTGGGGATGCAGACAGCTTGTCTGGCATGAGTGAGAGGGTGGTGGCAGGGGCTGAGCTGTAGGACTTCACAGCTAAAGAGCTCTGTAATCCTCATGGCTCTTAAGCATGAGAAGTAAATTAAAAACACCTATAAGCCTGCTGTCTTCCCTCTAAATAAAAGCAGATCTGGTTTCTGAATAACTAAAAGCAAAAGGAGCATCAAAGAATTGGAACTAGCCTCTAGAGATGCCTATATCACTTCTGACTGATGAGAGAGGCAAGGGCAAGGGACGCTGTGCTTCTGTGCTTGATGTCTGAGGTAACTGCTCCAGGTTAAGTAGGACAAATCCAGGCCCATCTCTCTACATGCTGCTAGCAAGTAGTTAGATCGTTTGCTGATCCTTAAGACGTAGGGTTGGGAGCCAGTATATGTTAAGTGATCACAAATTATGACAGTCTCACTCACCACATCTCCAGGATGTCCAGCAATGCCAGGAAAGCCTGGCTTTCCATCTGAACCTGGCATTCCCTGCCACAACAAATATATTGTTATTCTCTAAATTTTCTTCAGTTTCATACAAGCGGGAAGCTACAATTCTTGGGAGGGGCACACACATACTGAATGGAATACAGGGCAGGTTTGGGGTGGCTCCACAGAGTCAGCATCATTTTATTAGTCATCTACTCTCTCCACTCCTCTTGTTTTCCCCTCTCCAAAGCAGTCTTTGTTTGTTTGTGGTTTCGTTTTTTTCTTTTAGTTGGTTTTGGGTTTGGTTTTTGCTTTTGTTTTTGTTTTTTAATGCCGCTTCAATCATTCTTCTCCACTACTCCCACCTCCACTTAGCAAAAGGGTGAATTCTGTTGCTTTTCCCCAAGATACATTTTGTGGGTTATTTCCATCCTTCAGTTAAGTTACTCTGGAGGAAGAGGAGGGAGAGGCATTCAATATAGACCAGAGATGGTACATGGAGCATAAAGTTTGATAGACCCTGCTCTAGTTTAATGCAGGATTGCATATTACTGCTAAGATTCTGATAGTTTCTCTGTTCTATGGGGAAAACAAAAGTATCACTTGGCAATGTTCACGCAGTTTGCCCAACAAAAAAGGATAAAAGAAGATTCCGAATTCTTAAAGGACCAGGTGAACAGTGAACTGTATTTTTTGCATCTGTTTTTCTCTGTGTCATATGAAAGATCAAAGGAAATTACACAGAACAGCCTGATGATTAATCTAAGTGACAGATTACCCCTGTTTTGTTTTAGTAGTGGGGCTATTTTTTCTTTGCTTATTTGGATGGTGAGGTGGGGTTTTTTGGTGTTTTTGTTGTTGTTGTTGTTTTGTTTGTTTGGTTTGGTTTGGGTTTTGTTTTATGTTTGTTGGTTTGGTTTTTTGTGGGTTTTTTGTTGGTTTTTGGTGGGGGGAGGATGGTGGGGGGAGTGTTTGAGTAGTTTTTTGTTTTTCTTTTTGTCTTTAGGAAAATGCTGGTTTGTTTCTTACTTTTCGTTCTGCTTCAAGAAAATATTTTTGGGCTTTTACAGTAGATAGTACCATGAAAATCTAGTGGACAGACAATTCCATTAGAAGGTGAGCTCAGTAGCTGTCAAAAAGTTCAACTGGTTATAAGAAATTGTTACGAAAGGCACAAGAAAATAACATAGAACATTACTATGCCACTGTATATACTTATTGTGTGCCTATAACTTGAATTCTGTGCACTGGTTTGTTCACATTTTCCGTCTTGAAAAGGACAGAAAAGGACAATGGGAATAATGGAAGGTACAGCATAGCTTCTATATGGTGTAAGCCATGACTCTTTAGCTTGGGAAAGAGACAAATGAGGAAGTGGGTGAAGAATATTTTAGAGGCTTCCGAAAGGAGAGAGTAGTTAAAAACTCACACTTCTAATAGAAGAAATAGTGGGCATCAAATAAAATATCTGGAAGTTCATGGGTTGTGTAGTCAAGTTCCAGAGCACCTTTCCGCAAGGTCTTGTGAATTGTAGAAGTTTGCATGAGTTCCAGAGGAGACATCAAGTTCACTTGAAGAGATCTAATTGTGGTTCACACACCATTCCTAGCTGAGAAAGTCTCCGAGTCACAAATTTTTGGAGTCTCAGGAGGACTATGATGTGATACTTACCCTTTTATAATGTCAAATTGTATCTGAGCATCTGCTCAAACTGTGTATACTTTTGACATCGTTGGAGACAGGATACAGGGATGGATGGATGTGACACAACAAAAGCATTGAGAATTATGTAATACTCTACAGGAGTGTTTTAAAGAACAACAGAATTTCAAATAATCCAAAGTCGAATGGTCTTCTCTGCTGCATTTCTGGTGTGACAGACAAAATTCAAATTAACAGTTTTAAGTAATTTAATTTCTTAACTTTAATTTAATTTAATTTAATTTATTTTAATTTAATTAATTTTAATTAACAGGATGCAAAGTCCTCTCTCTTCTTACGCCTTTCTACAGAACCACTAGCATAAAAAATTTAATGGGTCCACTTCGTCAAGAAAAGATATCCTTAGTGCTATTTCTTTGGTGTTTTTTTTTGTTTTGTTTTGTTTTTCTGTGATCAGGAAAGCATATGGCTGAGGAATAAAAACTCAGTTTATTAAGTTAAAGTATAATTTCTGAAGCACTGTAATTTTAATTTTATAGACAAGTGCAAGATAAAAGGTGTCTCTGAATGCTAATGGCATTTAGGCACCTAAGCAGCTACCTGACTAGTAAAAATGGTACATGGGACTTAAGTCTCTTCAGTGCTTGTAGAAAATTATATATGTCTATCTGCAGCAAAGGTAATTGGGCAGAGGAAATAACCTTGGACCAACAGCATTTCTGCAACAGAATGTTATCATTTAAGGCATGTTGGTACCAGCAGATCAGCTTCCTACTTTTACAAATCCTGAATAATTTTGCCAATTGCTTTTTCCAATGAAATATAATTTGGAAGAGAAGATCCAGGATAAGTAATCTGTTCTACTGTAAGATGTTTCACTGCAAATAATGTATCCAGAGACATTCTTATTTCGAACTCCCTCTATATTTTAAGAATGTTGCTAATTGCTCAAATATAAGAGGAATAAAATCTTTTTAAATCTGAGAATTGGAGATAATATTTTAAATAGCACTGTAGTCACTCCACTCACAATATATGCATGTTTGAAATTTACCTGCCACAGCAACAATAATAATTACTAGAACAAAGACAACAAAACAAAACACTTGTATGTTTAATAATTAAGAAAACAATCTGTAGTCTTAAACGGATTACAAAGAAGAGTTAAATCACTGTGCTATGCATCAATGCATCATCTTTAATTATCATGCTGAGAAATATCTCTGAAAAATGGCAACACTCAATATATGTACAGCAGATGGAATTTATGGCAACTAGAGTCCTGCTACGGTGTTGGTTTTTTAAAAAATAAACAAGCAGATGCTGCTAGAAGACTGTGATAATACTCTTGTAAATATTCAGCAAGCAGAAGGGTAGATTCATAATGGCTTTTATCGTGTTTCTGAGGAACTCTTGATTTCAGTGCTGTCCCAAATGCAAGAGAAGCTTTTGTTTTATTTTTTAAATTTAATTTAATTTAATGTAATTTATTTTTATTTTATTTTATAATTTCATGTCAATTTTCTATGTGTCCCACCACTGCCCTCTGCTGGCTTATGCCTGCAAAAGTCATGCAAGTCAGACAGGGACTGACAAAACGCAGCACACATATAAGAAGCTTTGGAGTGTGCTCCAAGAGGAGTCCAGACCAGAACAGACAGGGATAATGACAGGGAAGATTGGAGAGGAAAGAATGGACTCCAGCTCCAATCATTTCAGTACTAACATCGTGTAAAAAAGTGTAAACTGGCAGGTTTCCCTGCCAATGGGGTTTCATGTCCAGAAGCTGCACTGATCCAGAGCAGCAGGTCTAGGTTGCTCAGTGGTGCATAGGATGAGCTAGACAGCAGGGGCAAGTTACAGCTTGGGAGGTACAGGTTGCACATCAGGGAAACTGTTTTTCCAAAGAGGGTAGTGAAACACCAGAGCAAGATACCCACAGATTATTTGGAACCTCCCTGGAGGTATTGAAGGCTCAGTGATACAAAACCATTGCTGATGTAATCTAGTGTTGGTGTATCGAGTGTGATATTGGACTAGATGACCTCTGGAGGTCCTTCCAGCCACCATTTCTATAATCTTGTCCCTCCTGGCTGGCCAGGTGTGGGTTAGGAGGAGCCTGGGCTGCAGGATGACGGGGAGGTTCTAGCATAGAAATAGGCAACAGTGGCCTCTGTTGTGAACACTGGACTGTGCTTGTGCATTGCTCCTGAGGCCTCTGCACAACATGGCATGAACCTACTACTGTACCACAGATGTATATCATGGGGAGAGTGCCCTGGTGTGGGGTGCTAGCTACACACCATGATATTAAGGAGCAGGAGGGCATGTGGAACTTAGTTTTTTACATAAGCTTTGTTGATTTTCATTTTTGTTGTGGTGAAAATGAAAATGGCCTCAAAACCAGCATGGCATCATGCACCTGAGGATTTTAAATGCAATTTTAACCATATTTTAAATGAAGTCTTAAACAACATGTTATACCGACTCCTGATAATCACAATTCAACCGAGAAAGGGTCCTGTTTTTCCAGAGAAGCTTCCCTGGGCTTTAATATGTTGACAGATCAAGAAATGTTCATTACCCTTTGACTGGACTAAGAGAAGAAAGGAAACTAAGAGGAAGAAATGACTGAGGTTCTAGATCAAGTCAAATTAATTTCCCACCTTTGAACCTGGTGGACCAGTGTTGCCTCTTTCTCCCTGAAATGGAAGCATAGTAGGGCTGAGATATCAAAGTGAACAGCAATTGCAAGGTTTTTAAACACGTATGTTACTTTTCTTACAAACAAACGGACTGACTGAAGTAAAATGATTAGCAAAAACAGGGCATACATTTGTGAATTGGTTTTGGAGATTTAACCTCTCAGTTGCCGCACACATCTTAGTGGTTGTGGTCACCACACATTATTTTTGCTGAGCATCTGCCAAGCCACATGATTGAAACCTTCATTTTGGTGTCTGAAATCAGCACACGGTAACATTCTCCAGATCTACCAATGCCACAATAACCTTGAGCCTCCACAAATGACCCACCATCTTCCTTCAACACAGTTAACTCAGCCTCCCCTGCACTACTGCTCTCCTTATATACCCAGCCGCTGTGTCACACCATGAACAATGCAGTGAGTGCTGCACTGTTCCATCTTTGGGACTGATTCTGCTGTACTCCAGCTCTGAGCAGACATAATTCCTTCATTTAATTACAGACAGAGAATATGCAATTTAGTTTTTTTCATTTGAGATAGAGAATATAAACAGGATTAAATCAGCAATAAATCAGAGCCATTGCCTCAAATGTTATGTTACGCTTACTGTCTTTTAGGAGTGATTATATTCATGAATGCATGAATACTGTAGACTGTTTTTAAATGAAAACAGCTTTTTATAACAATAAAAGTGAAAGCAGAATCTGGTTCCATACTTATTTGCTAGGAAAGAGAGAAAACTTTGATCACAGTGAGGCTTCTCTGACAGCTCTACTAGTTTGGGTTATTTGAAGGATGAAGGATGTATGAAACATAACTATAACTTAAGCTCCTCGTGATGCATTAGCTTGTGGTTTTTAGAAGTGGGTGGTTGTTGTATTTTGCCACTGTTGCCTAGCGAAGTAATTTATAATCATGAAAAGTGGGTGTAAAATTCATCCCCGTGAGAATGATAGTTTATTATAACCACTTTATATTAATCTTGCTGTAGTGTACCTGATTTTGTAAGATGTCAGGCAATAGTATGTTCCTTTCTATGTCTCCATGATCTTGGGGATAAATTACTCAAGATTAAACAAATACATCTCAGTGTAGGTTGTTGTGAAGTCTCTTGGCCAAGGCTTATGACTATCTTTTCAGTCCCTGTTCAGTTCCTAAATCCTAGGAATCAGGCTACCTCAATTTCTGAAGACTTTTGGAAACATTGTTTCCACAATATATTAGAAACAAAATTTATAGTTAAGAGCAGAGAATAAGGTTTTAACAAAAACATGTAATTTCAGAGACTTGGCACCTACTCGTGTCCAGAGGGTAGCATCATGTGAGAGCATGACTATTCTAGTCTGTCTTTTGCAGTACCATTTTACCAACACACGCTTTGCAAATACTTGATTTTTTCACTCATAAGTAATGTTGGCCTCCAGCATTAACAGGAGTAGTACCCAATGGAAGGACTTTTTTCAGCCCTATAACTTCAGCTCTGTAGACTCTAGACATAGGGGACTGACCAGATCTTTGATTGCTGTTGTTCTATGAAACAGATGCATAGAGTTATTGCTGGCAATGCACTTTCTAGGTAGTCAGTGACCTGTGCTGTGTGTGTTTGGGTGTAAATTTCAGGAAGAGAGGAAGGCAGGGCCCACCTATTGTTTTCCATTTCCTGCTCCCTCAATGTTCGATTTTTTTAAGTCCACATTTAAGGTGCTGAAAAGTTGTAGTCATGCTGTACTATTAACCTGAGTGGTAATTAAGCTTTACATAGGAACAGAAAAAGCCCCTTTCTGTCTAAGGCCCCATTCTGTGAATCTGCCCTTTTTTTCCTTTTGTTTTTCATCTCTCCCTTTTTTCCCTGGTGGGTTACTTAACCAATACCAGCATCAAAGTGGAAAAATTCAGTGACTACTGAGGTCAAATCAAATCCAAGGCAAAGTAGTCATGACATCTCTCTTCTTTCTCTCAGCACCTTGCAGAACTTTTTCATATAACTTTCTGGGATCATGCGAGAAGGTCTCTTCTGCCAGTTTCTCTTTCTCTTAGAAACCAGAATGATGTATAAATGAGCAACAAAGAGAAACTGCTAAATGTCCTTAAAAACTTAAACAAAAATGCCATGTTACACCAAGTGCCTTGGAATGTAGCAGCGCAGATGGTATTTACTCACTCTTCTGGTGTGGATGTGAAATAATTATACTAACATACATTCTGAGTGGATACTCAGTGTATATGGGAACAAAATTTGTCGCATACTTAGACAGTATATAAATGTTAAACAAAAGCTCTTTTCTTAAGACAAATGCAGGGAATATATTATAGAAGTAAAAAATATATAGAAAAGCAGAATACGTTAGCTTTCAAGTATTCCTCGTTACATAAGGTACCTTTGGTCCTAATGGCCCACGCTGTCCTTGTCTTTCTGCAGAACCCTATGAAATTACACTGAAATTACTGGTAAATCCACACAGCAATTCATGATAAATTTTCTCAGAGAAAAACCTAATTCATAACCACAAGTTTTGCAAAAACAATGTTGCAGATAGTAGTGTGAACAAAGAGTAATAAAATGTAAGCATTGTTTTAGAATTATTGTTCTAATAAATACAGCCTTGCTCTACATTATCATGTAAAGGTCTAAAGTTTTTTTTTCTTACAAAGACAACTTTAATCTTGTCATTGCATACTATACATATTTTTAGAAAATATTACAAATAAAGTTGTCCAAGTGCATTTGTTACAAGAGATTGTTTTCAGTTGCTTACAATTTTTGGAATTTGCCTCCTTGGCTAAAATTAAGACACGTTACCAGTTTAGAGGCAACACCATATTGTCTTCGTAGGTTTAAAAGTAGCTTGAAACAAACATTTGGGGATGCAAGTTCCTCTCTTGTCCCTATATGGTGACATGAGTTGTAAAGTACAATTATGACTTTTTGATTGTAAAATGAACAACTGTTTGTTATTGATCATTTTAGAAAGTTGAATGAAAAAGAATTCAAAAAGAGATTGAGTTATCTTCATCTGGAACATGAAGACACTAATAAACCAAACACCAACAAAACTTTACACTGATTTGTGGAAGATGGAGAATAGAAACCTGGAAATGATAGCTGAGCCTACAGATTAAATACATTTGATACTTCTACTTCAAAACATAACCACCACTTTCTCACAAAAGATTACTAAAAAATTAAACAGATAAAAATATAGTGCAAATAAATGTATTTATTTCCTAGCAGCTGCTTTGAATTAGAGGCCTCTTAAAAGCAGATACTCTGTTTTCACTCAACACAATCAGAAAACTCTGGAGTTGTCATACAGTGTAACTGGTTCATAATGCTTTAATGCAGTACCAGTAAGTATGCACAATAATTTTGATGATTACAGGGAAGTTCTTATGTGCCTTCTTTACTGACTCGAACTTTGTGGAGTGAGTAAGCAGTAACAGGAAAATGGAATTCCAGGATTTTGTTCAGCTGCGGTAAGACATGTTTTCAATATTTATAGCTGAGTGACTTGGAAGCAATGCTTGTTATAAAACCAAAACTGAGAGTAAGGCTTTCAATTAGGCAGGTCAGAATGGGCAATTTTGGGACTGGTTTTGGACATCTTGTTTTGGACAGCTAATGAATTCTATTCTTATTTTTGTAACTCTATTTTTTCCTCCACTTTTTTTAGTATCTAAGAGAAGTTATATGACGGGGCAAAGGTCTCTCAGACATTAAACTGAGTCAGCTATAACTTCAGTGACTCACAATTACTAGTACTTTAAACCATCACATTAAATAGCTTCTCAAACTCATTCCTGTCTCCAGTCTTCAGTTCATTTCTGGTGATTCATGGAATCATAGAAACAGGGTTGTACAGGGCCTCTGAGGACCACCTAATCCAGGCATCCCTTTGAAGCAGAACTGTCTCTGGCTCCAGATCAGGTCAGTCATGACTCTGTCCAGCGAAGTCTTGAAATCGTCCAAAAACAGGCTTCCACAATCACCCTGGACAAATTGCCACAGTTCTGCACCAACCTCCAACAGGTTCAAACCAACGGGTTTCTACTAAGGTTTAGCCTGAACATCTCAAGCTGCAAATTGTGACCACTGCCCTTTGTTGCACCATCTGACATTACGCAATTGCCCCTCAAAGACTCACAAGCTGCTATTAGATCATGCTTTTGTCTACTTTTTTTTGACAGACTAAACCGTTTGAGCTCCTTCAGCCTCTCCTCACTGAGAACCCATGTCATCTATACAGGTCTCTGCTGGACTGTCTCTGTCTTCTCCACATCCTTCTTGCAGTGGAGTACAAAAAAACAGATTCAGTATTTCAGTGCAGCCTCACTAGCCCTGAGCAAAGTGCTATAATAATAACAACTCTATATATGGTGGTAATGCTCTTCCTGATGTACTCCAGTGCAGAGTTTCCCTTATTTGCAATGATCGTGCACTGCTGCCTAGTATTCAATCTGGCATCTACCATAACCCACGGTCACTGGCAGGAGCTCTTTCTCCAAACTTGGGCAACAAGACTCATTCTTTCAAAGTTATGCTTTTAGAGTTTAAATGTTTCTTTTGGAGTGAGCACAGGGGTAGGATTTCTGAAGATGAAACTAGAACAATGCAGGCAGCCCTGGGAGGAGGAATGCTGGATAATTGCGTGCTTTGGGGAAGGCATCATAGGCTGCAGTTTTGATGTTATTGATAAGAAAGAAGATAAATCCAAATGATCTGTAAAGTACTGGTGCATTCTATTCCCATATTCCCTACTTGGTGTTTTAAAGTGGCCCACACTAGCAAAAATCTCCTCAGACACAGTGATGGAGGCAAAAATAATCCCTTCTTGTGGGACATTGCTGCCACACTACTGGGAAGATTTTTTTAGTTTAAGTGGTATTTCACATTATTCACATTCGATTGTCAAACTATAACATTTCAATTTTGTTAGAATACGTAATTCATCTTCACGTGCTAGAAGGGCATCTATTAGAGTAAAACCAGATGTAGATAGCTAGATAATACAAAAAAACCCCATTTCATCCTTTAGTCTTTCAAAAATATACCAGAGCAGAATCTAAAAATCCTCAGCTAACTACGTATCAGAGAAATACCATTCAGATTTTTTGGATGATACAGTTATTGTCATGTCATTCTAGAGCAACAGAATCCAGTGCAGTGCAATGACTCCAAATCTATAGCTGACTGGGCTTATGCATTTCCAAAAATCAGAGAGGAGAACACTTTTGTTTTCAAAACAAAAGCAAAGCAACCCACAAACAACGAAAATACCCTAACAACAAAAAAACATTCCTCTCCCTGAAAACATCTACTTACCTTTGGCCCTCTTGATCCTGGAATTCTGGATTCACCTAACAGGCCAATGCTGCCTGATCCTTCCATGTCCTAATGGATGAGAAAAAATGCTACAGAATTTAAGAATTTATCCTTCCCCCGCCAAGCTGTTCTGTTTTCTGGAGTCCTTTGAAAAACTGGAAGGATACCGAACACAAATATTTTTATCTTTCTTTATTAACTTTTTTTGACCGATGCATGATGTTCTGGAGATAGGCTCCACTCAAATGTGATAATGTGATAAGGGTATGTTGATCTTCCTTACAGAAACTCTGGTCTTCACAGTCTTGCCAATTGAACACCATTTCTCCAGCACTTCAGGCTGGATAGTATCAAGCAGAAGTGAGACAACATCACAGTTTTAAGTATGTGCTATGTTTAAGCATGTTGTAGCAGTATTTTTCTGCTTAGTATTTACCAGCCACCTGGCTACTGAAATACTGTAATGACTGGTGAGGGTTACATATCTGATCTAAGGCAGGGAAAACTTACAGGCAGTTTGTGAATCATTATTCAAAAATAAAGATCCTTTCTAATTCTCACATTCAAATGTTGAACTCCTGCTTAACATACAGCTTACTAAAATGAAATTGAGCAGAAAAAAAAATTATATCACAAAATTATAGAATTAATTATGTCGGGAGGGATCTCGGAGGCTACTTAGTCCAACCTCCTGTCAAAAGCAGTGTCAACACTGAATTCAAATCAGGCTGCTCAGGGCTTTGTCCTCTCAGGTTTTGGAGGTTCAACAGCCTCTCCAGGCACCAATTCCAATGCTTGGCTATCATCAAGGTGAAAAATATTTTACTTATACGGAGTCAGAACCTGCCCTGTTTCAGTTTATGATTGTTTTTGCTCATCACTCTGTGCACCACTGTAAAGATCCTGACTGTGTGTCTTCTCAATAACCTCCTTTTAAGTATCAGAAGGCTGCTAAACTGCTTAAGACTTCTCTAGACTCCAGCCCACTGATCATTTTTGTGGCCCTCTGGTGACTTCGGAAAGATCTCTGTGAAGTGGAAGACCTTGAGAGAAACATCTGTATTTCCTGTGGAGATTTTCTAGGGTTTTTAAAAGGAGTTTACACAGAAAGCAGCAACCTCCCTCCATCTCTTGTTGTTCTGACTGTGACATTCTGAATCCATGGCAGAAACAGGAGCTGCTAGTTCCAAAGCAGCCAAAGAAATAAAATTTCAGGCTGCAGCAATTATCTTGTTTACCCTCAGTAACATCCCAGTCACATGTTCCTATCCCTTGCCTTATGCCTAATCAGTCTATGCTTCAAACCACCTGGATGAACCATGCCAGCAGGAAACTGTTCACTTGCTTTTATAATAGTTGAAGTTCTAAGTGCAGCTGTGCTGGCTTAATTGTTTCCTCTATCCAAAAAGGGAAAATCTTGATCTTTCTTTGTTCACCCTGCTCATAGCCACAGAGCCTTCATTTTCAGCATCAGTGCCATATGTTGAACTGTCTCACTTTCCTGTGAGCCACTTTAACTCACTAAAATGGCAGAAAATATGTTAATTTTGTGGGATGGGATGGTTCTCTAAAATTTTAGTAAATTAAATTGGCTTGTGGAAGGATTGATGGAACACTGGATGCTAGTGCACATGAAGGGTAAGCATGTACCAGGAATGGCTGCAGGTGGGGGGAGGAGGAGCAGAAGCAAAACAGAATCTCTACCTCTTAGTGACAACAAGCCCTTATGCCAGCTTATCATGTCTACAGGATCCATATTCCTTGCCTGCTTAGCTTTCTTCTAGTTAGTGACTTGAAATTGCTCAGATTACCATGGGTCTGATGCACTGTGGAGATGGTGTAACTGAAAAGTTGGAAAACCAATTAGATTACTTTAAGCTGCTACGGAATGACAGCCTAATGCTAAAGCTATGGAAAACATCAACTGATCTGACTCCAGTGAAAAAAGAAATCTTGTTCTTTTGCCCTTTTCTACCAACTCCACAAGAGCAAGAACAAAAGCAGAAAGAGTGCACAGCTGGAATCAGGGCCTTCCTTTCCGGGACAAAGGTGGGAGACACTGAGTCATCAGGTTGGCTCAAGTCCTTTACCTGAGATTGAACGTTATGCAGACTTTCATTTTGCTCCTCCATCAGCTATCAGTGTATCAAATACCAACAGAAAATCTGCTAATATTCTGTTTGGCCTGTTTAACCAAACATTCGCTACTTAGTGTAAACCACAAACTGTGTTTCTGAGTCCTTTTTTCCCTTGTCTCCACCGTGCCAATATATTTTTCTCTTTAAGAGAGCGCTTGATGCCTACTTTATATAACACACCATTGCTTTTGACATCTGCATGTTTTTAATGGGTTTACCAGGTACCTTCTGCATCTCAAACTGTTCTTTTGGCAAGCATAAGTGCCAGCAAACTCCATAACATTTGGTCTTTGCACACAGCTGATCATAAAAGCTAAAGCTAACAAATGCTAACAGGAATGTTTTGCAGAAACAGTCTAACAGCAATAAATAGACTGCCAATCAAAAGGTAGTGTTGCCCTTACAAACTGGCACACCATGATGGTGCTTTAACAGGTGGCAGGGGTGGGCACCCAAAAGATCAGCTAGAAGCAGCAAGCCTGTTAACAGTATTATTCCTCTCCGTGAAATGACAATCATGCCAATTCTGTTTGGACTAGATGAAGTTCAAGATGAAGCCAGTCAAGATATTGTTGCTGCAGTTAGAGCTGGGATCCTTCTGTGTTTGTGTCCATGCAAGTGAGGACTTCCAGTTTTCACTCTCCTGCTCATCTGCTAACTTTGCTCCTCTGAGACTTAGGTATCAAAGTGGCAGACACGTGTGAGTAAACTGGTATCATTTAAACACCACCACTTTACTGCAGCGGTTCTACAGATGACCAATAGTTTTGGTCAAACATGCCTTACTTCTCTGATGAAACTGCCCTCGGTTTCTATGCAAACTTGTATTGTATCCCATGACATAAAAACCCCCCAAAATTCTGGAAAGACTTCCCTGAGACAAACAGCTAAGTTAGAAATGATGAATGCATGGAAAAAGAAAAAAAAAAAGGAAAGACTCATGTCAGTATTGATGTAGGCAATCTGTCATCCGCTCTTCACAAAGATGTCAATGCCATAGCTTTAGTTCTTGAACCTGAGTGTGCTCGCTTTGCCTCTCTGTACTGCAAAGCCACTTCCTGCTCCAAAAAGGTCATCTGAGTAGTTGTCAAATGACATGTAAAACTCAGGTCGAGCTGGGCAGATCTCATATTTTAGTGATGAAGGTTGTTATTTTCAGAAGTGGAAAGAGCAGCATCTGCAGGGTATTTTTTATTTCTTTGTTTGTTTGGGTTTTTTTGTTTTGGTTTGGTTTTTTGTTTGTGGTTTTGTTGTTGTTGTTGTTTTTCATAGAACATTTTTCTTCTGAGTAGAACGGGCCATGAGGTCAGAAACATCTTGACTCTTATCTGTCATCAAATTGGCCTTAAATAGCTATGAAATATACAGGTGATTACACTGTCCCTTCTCTGCAGGAAGTAGATCTATAGCTACAACAAACCCTATAATAGCAAAATACCTCAAATCCCAGACCGTAGCTTAGTCCTGGGGGTCCAGGAGGTCCAGGGGGCCCAGGGAGGCCAGGGGGTCCTGGTGGTCCAGGGTTCCCAGGAGACCCAACAGCACCAGCTTCTCCTTTGGGGCCTATTGATCCAGTGACTCCAGGATCACCCTAAAATAAAAGGTGAGTCTATTGGTATACAGAACATGCAAAAGTAGATGCAAATAAGTAGGTTCATAAAATCATAGAATGGTTTGGGTTGGAAGAGATCCTAAAGATCATCTAGTACTAACTTCCCTGCCATGGGCAGGGACACCTTCTACTAGATCATGTTGCTCAAAGACCTGTGCAACCTGGCCTTGAACTCTTCCAGGGAGCAGGCATTCCCCTGATCATCTTCATGATCCTCCTCTGGACCCACTCAAGCAGGCCCATGTCTTTCTTATCCTGGAGGCCTCAGAGCTGAACACAGTACTCCAAGTGGGGTCTCACGAGACCTGAGTAGCAGCAAGAATCACCTCCCTCATCCTCCTGGCCACACTTCTTAGGGAAGTACTTTGGCCAACTGAGAAACCAAGTCTGCTGACTTCATTAGGTTTCACAATAATAATTTTTTAGACTTCTCAGACATTTTCTACATGCTGTAATACAGTGATACTGTTATACTAATAAAGACAGTGTTGGTTTTTTTTACCTTTGGACCAACAGTACCGGGAAGACCTTGATCACCCTGTAAAAGAAAATCAATCCTAATTACTTACAGTAAGAACACTAGACAGGCAATGAAAACACATTTATGATATCTTTGCTTAATTAAAATGCCCACAGATTTATGTGTTGTTTTTAAAAAAATCTTGTGATTCAAATAAAAAGTATCAATATTCTGGCCATTTAGGACCAGCTTTCAATGGTCACATACTGTAAGGGAAATGCTTGGAAATCTGCTTTCGTGTTCTTCTGCATAAAGGGTGGTGTAGAAGCTCACTAGAAGACCAGATTTTCCTGTAATCTTTGTCTTTTCCACATCCTTCTTGTGGTGGGGTGAAAAAAAATCTATTCAATATTTCAAATGCAGACTCACTAGCCCTCATTAAAGGCTTATAATTATATATTTATATCTGCTGGCCATTCTTCTATCTCCTTTTTACCAGATTAAATGGTTTGAACTCCTTCAGCCTGTCCTCATCAGTTACATACTCAAGGTCCCTGGCCATCTCCACAGCTCTCTGCTGCATATCCTTCTTGAAGTGGGGTGCAAAAAAATGGATGTAAGTAATTTGGAGAAACTCAGAAAGAGTTGCAATTTTGAAATATGTAGTTTTCAGTTCTATGGTAACACAAGAAAATTTGTCTGCTGGATGTTATGATCTCTTGTTTTCACAGAATCACAGAATGGTTAGGGTTGGAAGGGACCTCTGGTGAACATCTAGTCCAACCCACCTGCTAAAGCAGGTTCACTTAGAGCAGATTGCACAGGAATGTGTCCAAGTGGGTCTTGAATGTCTCCAGAGGAGACTCCGCAACCTCTCTGGGCAGCCTGTTTCAGTGCGCTGGCACCCTCAAAGTAAAGAAGTTTGTCCTCATGTTCAGATGGAACCTTCTATGCTTCAGCCAGTGGCCATTACCCCTCATCCTACCATTAGGCACCACTGAAAGGAGTCTGGTCCCATCCTTTCATTTGCATGTTTCACACTCCTCCCGTTTTGCTGGCCCTGGGGCTCATGGAGATCAGGCATGATGCCAAGCAGTACAGCAAGTCAACAGTAAACTAAGTAGCCCTTTGCTGCCAGGTTAGGGTGCTGAAAAGTCTTATCAAGTGATGAGTGAAGACTGGAACTGCCACAAGTGTGGGGGTGGGATATTGTAGCTGCAGCGCAGTAGTCAGCAGTTAAGACACATATGGGCTGCTGCAGAAGTGTACAACGCATGATGTCTCAGTGGTCCACGGAATCCAAACTTCAGTAATACCGGTTGCCCTGGTATACACATGCGCCACAGAGGACACTTTCTGCAGGGAATATGCTGTCAGCCTGTGCCAGTCTGGGCTAGCTGGAGTTCTTTCTTTCCTTCCCTCTACAGACTCACCTTCATGAGTCCAGTCATGACTGGCTTTTTACTGGCAAATCACAACAGAGTAGCTCATATTGCATTTGGAATATTGCATGCTGCAGAAAATGAGACTGTACCCAACAGGGAATTCTGGATTTCTGAATATGCTTTTTGAGATGTGTTCCAATAAGCCATTAGCAGCTGGATTCAACTAAAAAAATATTGAATCCAGCCAACACTCTGTTGGAGGGACAACTATTTATGATATTTACAGCCTAGAATTGACAAAGATTTTCCACTGAAGTAGGAGCAAGACATTTAACTTACCTTTTCTCCCTTCCGTCCTGGTGGACCAACCACTACATCAAGACCAGGAGGACCTTGAGGACCCTGTAGATGACAGCAAATCTAAAGCAGGTGCTGTCTTCATAGCACATGCATGTAAGTATTTTGGAACAACTAACACTGTATTATGAAAGACTTACGTGTAGCACCAGGTAGCACCTAACACCACTAAGTTCTAACATTTGCATTTCTTGTCTTTATTTCCTGTATTCTGAGAGTTTAGCTTTGTATCAAAAGAGTATTTAAAGATATTTTAATAGAAAACAATATCAAACAATCAAATAATAAAAAAAAATTAATATAAACCAACATAATGTAAAAATAATGTTAGCATGCAAAATAATGGTGTTATCCAATAAGGTTTTGACAACACTACTATAGATGTGATGGGGTTGAAATCCATATGCACTTCAGCCATCCACACTTTTGGAAACCTCAGTGCCAGATGAGAGCTATTTGAGAAAACATTGGTATTGACAATGCCAGAAAGTGACTCAGGTGTTCTGTGTGAAGCCTCACTTAATTTTGCCTTGAAAACTGTACATTTCATTTTCCATCCCATTTTCTGTGCTGTATCCATGACTTAGCACACATCTGATTGAACAGCCAGGCTGGGAAAAACTGGTTTTGGAGAGTCGACCAGTCAGTCAGTACAAGTATTGAAGTCCAGCCCACAGTAACTATACGTGGAAGAATGGGAACAGTTACATGCATTTTTGCATATCCTCTGTTTTTCAAATTGGGCTTGGAAAGCCTTTAATTAAATTTACAGATGAGTATTCTGGCTTCTGGGAATCTTTTATCCATTTATTTGTTCATTTGTTTTGGAGAAGGATATAAATGTTTGCAGAAGAAGACAGAAAAAATTATTTTTCTCTTGTATTTGCAGAATGGTCATAAAGACATAATTTTCCCTGCTCTCTTTACTTTTGCCCCCCCTGTTTTTGCCCTTTGGATGCACTGTATGTAGTAGAATAACTAATCAATTATTCTTAATATTAAAATGTTCAGAAATATTTTCAATACGTTTCAAACACTTTCATATTGTAATTTCTGTGATTACATAGCAGAGAAGTCAAGTACTGTGATGGCTACAGGCCGTTCAGAAGTGACAGGCAAGGAAGAAAGTGTATAGGGGTCACCCTCTACATCAAAAGATGTGAAGAGCTGTCTCTGAAGAACAGCCACGAGCAGGTTGAAAGCTTATAGGTAAGAATCAGTGACCAAAGCAACAAATGAAACCTTGTGGTTGGTGTCTACTATAGGCTGACCAATAGGGGGTACTATTGGCAAAGCCATCTTACTTCAGCTACAGGAGGCATCACGCTCGCAGGCTCTTGTCCTGCTGGGAGACTTCAACCTCTCCAATATCTGCTGGAAAATTAGCATGGTGACTTGTAGGTGATGCAAGAGAGGACAACTTCCTAAGCCAGGTAACAGACAGCCCTACTAGGGGGGATGTGATACTGGACCTCATGATCACCAATGCAAGTGGGTTAACTGGTGACACCAAGATTAGAGGCAGCCTGGGCTGTGGTGATCATGCACTCATGGATTTTGCAGTCCTGAGGGATGTGGGACAAGTGAGGAGTAAAGTCAGGACCCTGAATTTTATGAAAGCCAACTTCCAGCTCTTCAAGTCAACTTCAGCTCTTTCCCAGGATGCCCTGGGAGACTGCCTTCAGAAACGAGGGAGCAGAACAGAGCTGGCAGATCTTTAACGACACTTTCCATAGTGCAAAAGAGCTCTTAATCCCCAGGTGTAAGAAATCAGGAAAGGAAGGCAAGAGACTGGCATGGCTGAGTCAAGACAAGCTGGTCAAACTAAAGGGCAAGAAGGAAATGCACAGGGAGTGGAAGCAGGGACAGGTATCCTGGGAAGAGTATAGGGACACTGCCAGAGGGTAGTGGTCAATGGCACAATGTCTGCATGGACACCCATGGCAAGTGGTGTACCTCCAGGATCTGTATTGGGACCAGTACTGTTTAATATCTTCATCAATGACTTAGACAGAATGATTGAGTTTACCCTCAGCAAGTTTGCAGATGACACCAAGCTGAGTGGTGCTGCTGTCACATCTGAGGGATGGGATGCCATCCAGAGAGACCTGGACAAGCTTGAGTAGTGGGCCCACATGAACCCCATGAGGTTCAACAAAGCCAAGTGCAAGGTCCTGCACCTGAGTTGGGGCAACCCCCTGTATCAATCCAGGCTGGGGGATGAAGAGATTCAGAGCAGGTCTCCAGAGAAGGACTTGGGGGTACTGGTGGATGAAAGACCGGACATGAGCTGGCAATGGGCACTTGTAGCCCAGAAGGCACATTGTATCTTGGGCTGCATCAAAAAGAATGTGGCCAGCAGGTCGAGGGAGGTGATTCTGCCCCTCTGCTCTGCTCTGGCGAGACCCCACCTGGAGCACTGTGTCTGGCTCTGGAGCCCTCAGTACAGGAAAGACATGGACCTGTTGGAGAGGGTCCAGAGGAGGCCACAAAAATGATTAGAGGGTTGGAACACCTCTGCTATGAGGAAAGGCTGAGAGAGTTGGGGTTGTTCAGCCTGGAGAAGTGAAGGCTGTGGGGAGACCTTATTGCAGCCTTCCAGTACTTCCAAGGGGCCTGTAAGAAAGATGGGGACAGACTTTTTAGCAGAGCCTGTTGTGACAGGACATGGAGTAATGGTTTTAAACTAAAGAAGAGGAGATTCAGGCTAGACATAAGGAAGAAATCTTTTACACTGAGGGTGGAAATACACCGGAACAAGTTGCCCAGAGAAGTGGTAGATCTGGTAGATCCCCATCTCTGGAAACATTCAAGGCCAAGCTGGACAGGGCTCTGAGCAACCTGATCTAGTTGAAGATGTCCCTGCTCATTGCAGGGGCTTGGACTAGGTGATCTTTGAAAGCCCCTTCCAACTCAAACTATTCTATGGTTCTATAAAGAGAATAATATATCCAGTGCTGGTCCAGTTTGTATTTTTGAATGAGGTCCTCATCTGCTTCTTCTTTCAGTACCAGGGAGGGTGGGTTTGACATATTGTAAAGGAGTTTGAAAAAGACTGTCTGGGCTGTGGAAATTTTTTACATTTGCAATCAACGCAGAAAACATCCAGGAAGGACTGACAGGCCATGTGTGTGGCAGGATAAGCAGAGCATGGGGAAGGCATGCTAGAAGTGTGGCCACCATGCAGGACATTGGAGAGCTGCTACCAGTCCACCTACAGCTCTTTTCAAATAAACTATGGGCTCTTCAGGCACTAATTCATTAATTAGAGTAATTAAGAATAAGAAAGAATGGAAAATGGTTTCCTGCTATCACAGCCCTTGGGTCATTAACGGCAAGTTTCCTAACAACTAGTGGGGCAAGTGTGCTCTCAGTACATCCTTTTGTCTTGCTCCCTACATCTTCTAGACCAGATGCTTCATTCCTTTCCAGTCATTGGGATTTTCTTCCAAGGAAACCATGCTATAGAAGGATGTGGGTGGAAAGGCATTGCAGACAGCTGGGTCCCATCCTTTTGTGGCATCAGGATATGACAAGGTTAGCAATTCAAAGCACAGAAGCACACCCAGGCCCTACAGCTTTGACATTTTTAATGAGACAGAAACCACTGGAGCACCAGTCATGTTGAAGGCTTTTCATTGCAGGGTATGTTAGGAGTGTGATAAATTAGCCAGTGCAGGTTGTCACTGTTGTTGTAGCAGCATGAAGTTCAGCACAGGCCTTGTTGGTTTCATGGTTGGCAGGTTCTGAGCTCCATGTTGCTATTTGAGCACTGTTGACTACTTCCATGCTACAAGAACTGGCCTATGTTACTGTAACTGCAGGACAAACATGTCCTGAGTGCTTCATGTTGTTGAATCAGAGGCTGACGCTGCAAATAGCACTGAGAAAGGACCATTGAGAATTCAGAACATGATCTAACTGCAGTTACTGCATAAAACCATTGAAAAATCCATTAATAATTTCTAGAAGGCAAAGGTTAACAGAAGAAAGCAAAATCTTTACAATACACTAATTTAATAAATGTTTGATATTTATTTTCACATTTAAGTCAGTGACACATTTCTAAGGATCTGAATTACAACTGTTAATTATGGTGCAACCCAGTTGTCAAAGCTCCTTCGCATATACAGAGGAGGCCTATTCTGAAACATGCCTGGATGAAAAATACTGCTTTTGGAGCCTACCTCTGTGGGACCAGCCTATTTCACCTTAGTGAAACATCTCATTACCAGGCCAGAACCACTAACTGCCTTATCAATCACCTCTAAAATTGTAAAACAAAAGCACATTTCAGTTCATAACCAAGCAAATACTCAAAACACAGCCAAAGCACCGTGTAGCAAACACTGAAACTGTGTGTAGCTCAGCCAAACAATAGTCCATGTATAGCTATATCTTATGCACCCTGTTTATCACAGCTTTAATTTAGTGTGAGGTTCATAGGGATACAATTTATTCCAAGAAGGAACACTCTGAAACTTCGAAGTCCAAAAATTGCCCTGATTTCTAATATGTACCAAGTGGACGCTCCATCTTGCAAGGGCCTAAAGCTTGGATGAACAAAAATTTCCGATGTTTACACTTCCTTGTAGCCTGAGAGTACGAGACCCAGGTCCTGACAGAAAAGAACTGGTTTTCAGGGTAGGGCTCTGAGTTATTGGATGGTTCCCCCTTACAGCTCTGAGGTATCATGTATACAATTCAGGCTATTCTCAGTGTTTCCCTTCAGTATTCATATATCCTCAGCTCTTAGTTTTCATTGGCTTCACACGCATGTGCTTCTTGGATCCCATTTTAAAGATTTCTAACTCTTTAATTTATCTCTGCACAAAGGATGTTGCCTTTTACCTCAGTGGCCAGATAAGTAAAATTTACCATACCCACCTTTTTAGTTTTAGTGTTAATTTCCAACTTTGTTATCCTCAAGCTGTAGTTATTCACAGCTGAGATGAAGTGAGATTTCCTCTTTAACAAGCGTCACCAATAACAATTTTTTAATATATGGTAATTACAGAAATGGTGACCCACTTTGAATGTAACATGAATGTATGGATCAAATCTAGTCCTGAGAACAACTGCTACTGGCAGATGGTTGATAGGGAACAAGGAAACCATATTAGTAAATATAGTTCCAGAGAGGATTCACAGAGACGATCAATGCTAAAAAAAGGGTTCTCTTCACTGAAAAAACATTTTACTGGGGATTTATAGACCAATATAGGTAACACTCAAACTTTTAACAACCTTTTTTACAGTAGAAATGTATTTAACCTGTCCACAGGAATAAGTGTTTCTATTTAGCTGAGGAAAAAGAAGGGAGTTCCTGAAAGACGAAAATTTAATTTATGCTAAAAATTCCCTGCAGATTATGTAAATGATTTAGCAAGCTTCATTTTCCTGAAAGCACTACAGGAAAAATAATCCTTAGCCTTATTCAGTGTTGGTAGAAGCATCATTACTTTTTATTTACTCTGGTCCAGATACACTGGTATCTGTCTGCCAAATGTACTTGCCACTGTGCAGCAATGTGCTTTGGTTAACTAGACTTTTTTTATATATTTTGTAAAAAATGTGCATAAAATCCAAGCTCTTCAGTTAAAAATATTCTGCAATATTATTAAGAGTTATGCAGACTCTAAGACTTAGAACCTATTGTTGTAGGACAGAAACAATATTAACGTTTGTGCACAAATGGGTACTCACTTCAGGGCCTTGTTCACCAGAAGCTCCGTCTTCCCCTGGTGACCCAGGAGGTCCTATACCTGAATCAGGTGCTGGCTTTCCCATATGACCAGGCAGTCCTGGAGGGCCTGGTGGCCCAGGAAGACCCTGGATAAATCAGCAGCATTGTTAGAAATGGGCCTAGCCAGTTTCATCTGTTTATACATGAAACAGGAAAAGCTCTGCTCAGTTTGGATTACCATCTCCCTTCTGCTTTATTAAGAACCAATTTTAGTTTCACAGGTACACTCCTTACATAGGGTCACACTGATCTCATCCATCCTTGCTCTCTGAATTGTGCCACCTCATGGCATGCAAGAGCAAGCTTGAAGCTAAAAACCCAGTAAAGACCTTAGAGGTATTCCAACGATCAACCTAATGTTAAGAAACATAACCAAAATTAAATGAAGGAATCATTGAACAGAGGGAAGTGGTTAGTATTTCTCTACTCATTTCAAAGCTTTTCTCCATGCTATTGCTGGAGCACTGAGAGTCTGTATTCATGGTCAAGACCTGACTGTGCTTAGTGCTGTAAAAATGGCCTCTGCTCCAAGCAGCTATCCTGTGTGGACATGAGCAGATCTAGTTTAATTGAATAAAATGAATGAAATATATTACTTTAGGAGAAATAGTACATTTGCAAATATTCTCTCTCATGTGCAAGTCCATCCTTGTTACTGATTACGTTAGCAGGCAACATGGGCAGTTTGAAATTTTGGGGCATGGCACTGTAAGGCAAGCACTCCTTAATTCAGACTTAGGGTAACCTACAGGATTCTGTTAGGAAGATGGTCATCTTGGATTTTCAATACAGTCAACAGAGCCTTCTGCAGGGAGACATTACAAGCATTCACCTGTCTCATTAACTACACAGGGCATCTAAAGAGGCTAGCCTCCTAAATTAGGCAACATAGCTAACTTTTGCATGAGGCAACTCAACTGCTGAAGAGCCTTGGGAAAAAGGTATTCAGCACTTTGATGGAAAGAAGAAACAGAAAAGAAGTCTTGAGGCAGAAATGAGTCTGAAAGAATGGAAAACCACTAGATTTGTTGCAAAACAGAGGCCTCAGAATGCTATAGCATTCTGGAGTTCATAGGAGGCAGGCATCCAGGGAGTTCATTCCTCAGAAAGTTGCACTATTATTGCTGAAACAGGTTCTAATTGAAGGGTTGAAATGCTCCGTCCCAAAGACTGCAGAAAATGTTACCTCTCACTCCATCTAGACAGCTCAGTAAAAGTCTTCCAATTTATCTCTTCACCTTCAACCACTTCTCATTTTCCTAACATTTGTCCTTAACTGTATATATTGTCTAATTCATTATATATTTGACTAGTTCTGTGGATGGAAGCCCACCTGATATGCAATGGGAATACATATTTTATAGACTGCTACATGGTAAATGTAGATCCGTCTGACTCTCTAGAGAAAATGGGTGAAGAAGTGGCTCAAGAACAAAACATACAAAATGATTCCAGATATGGCAGCAAGTTCTAGTTAATTGATGTTATTTTTCCCAAAAAAAGGCACAGTGTTCTGTGCAGGTTGTATAGGAGAGATAGCCTCTCATTGGAAAAAAAGCAAAACAAAACAAAATGAAAAAACAGTCTAGCAAAAAAAAGTAGAACCTCCCCCCCAATTCCAAACTTTTGCTTTGCCACCCACTCAGAATCAGAGCAAGAAAAATAAGCCAGATGTCCTGTTTTTAATCCACAACCATGCTTATCTGAGTACTGTTTCTTGAAAAATGTCAACTCTCTGTGGAGGGAAAGCACAAGACTGATTTACCAATTCAGTCCCTGAAACAAATCTTACTTGAGGCTGTTCACACATAATACTAAGAGTGACAGACTAAGCTAAAATGTTAAAGCAGTACTCATCATCCCATCCTCTGTTCCTGGAGGTTGCTGATCCCAAGCACAGCTGAAAGCCCGTGAATCAGCTGCATTTTACAGCACAGTCTACTGAAACAAACTGAAACTGATGCTGACTTTCCTGAGTATTATGTCTGCAAAATTAAGTAGATTAGTAGATTCACAAGCCATATAAATTCTTTCTGAAGCTGAGATAGACACCTCCAGGAGAAGGATGAGGTGAACATCTAGGGCAGCAGCTGCTTTGACTGAGTTTAACCAATGGCCAAGTGTGCATTAACAGCTCAAGTCTCAGTTTTACCTGACATAAATACTTCTTCCCAATGACAGAAGTCTGGTCTCCCATGTTACACAGCTCCAAGAACCTCACCCAGGAACACATGCATAAAAATCTTCTTAACTTTCACTAAACCAAAGCATTCATCTCTGCTAGCCAGCCTTCATGTGACAGTGTTACAATTCTTCACAAAGTCAAGGATACAGGGAAGTTCAAATGACCATCAAAATGGATCAACAGTAGAAGTTGCAGTGTAATGTATTTCATATTGACATTTTTTAGAAGAGGTATTCCAAATTAGGAAAGCAAAGAATAGTGTCATTCCCATCTCTCTGCTCTTTACTGTCTTCTCTGAATCAGTTTAAAAGCATTTTGCCATTTTAAAAAATCCTCTTGCCATTATCCCTTTGTTGTTCTCTTTCTTTCTCACACTTCTTTCTCACTGACATACACTTAGACCTTTTCAGATCTTGAAATGAAACCCTTCAAAGCATTTCTGGATGCTGTGAGTTAAGCATGTACAAAATTTGCATTGTGAAATGGACCTTCTACAATCTTGATGAGTAAAGCAAAGCTCTTCATTACACTAATGGTAAATAAACATCAATATATACTTACTCTTAAAATCTCAGTCTCTCCATCAATGTCTCCAGAACCCGATTCTTCAGGTTCTGGTCTATTCTGAAATTAGAAGAATTCCATTCTAAAATATTGCTTATAAAGATGACAAATGAAAATATCATTTGCCAATTAATGTAAAAACAATTAGAGTCAATAGTTTTGCAGCAGATTGTCACTTGTGAAATAAATTATAATACAACAAAATTATTTCAGTTATGTTTCTGGTGTTTAATACTATTTTATTGTCTAGACACTCAGCTTTATACTTACCTTCAAGTGCTCTAGGAGTACAGCAATAACGATCCTGCAGGATACATATGCTGTATGACTGTTTAAGTGAACTGAAGATGAAGCAATCTCAGACAAATTTTAACTTCATAAAAATGTCTGTCAACATTAAGAATATCCTAAAATGCATATCTAACAACAAGCCACTGTTTCCTAGAATGTGCCTCTTAGTTCAAAAGCCAAATTGTGAGATTCCTACAACTGGAATCAAAAAAGGCATTTTATAGAGGGAAAGTAATATACTAAAACATTTTCAAAAATATTTTGTTAGAAAAAGAGTTTGGGTTTAGTATTACAATCTAGTTGTACTCATCTATAAGACAATTTCATAGATTCAAGCTGCTTCAGCTTCAAACCCATCTTCATACATTATGGAACCTATAGTGCAAACTACGGTCATCATACAAAAGAATTTTTAAAACCTCTAAAGAAAAAAAAAGTCTTTTACATGGAAAATTTGCCATGACTTGTCTGCATAGTATATACAGCAAAGTCCACTTATCCAATTTTTTTTAAATTATAGGACTTGCTATGGAAGTTTTATAGAACTCATAATTTTAAAAATTACAAGGAATAAACCAAGATTTGCAACAAACAAACTTGGCAGGTGAAATATGACTTTTCTACATGTGTGAGTTCCACCACTTTTAAAAGGAAATATTGTCAACTCATATAAAAGTAAATTAACTACAGATTCTCATTGCAAATGCTTTATGAGTTTCATAGCTGTGTATGCTTTATAAACTACAGCCCAAAGTACACAGAGAACTAGTACCTGCATTGGTAATAATAGTACCAAAGCTAATGTTTCAAAAGCCCAGGAGTCAGGGATGCATCCTCTGGCTGCACTGAGACTTCTTTCACTTCACTTCACTTCACTTCACTTCACTTCACTTCAAAAACGCCTTGAAACTCATTATGACAGACAACAAGAAAGTAAAGGCTGTGCCAGACCTGGTGTTCACTGTTATGTTTAGAGAAGTGGCCTTTGGGTGAGAAAAGCTGCTGGATTGGAGCACCTTGTCCTACTGATCTGGAGCTACATTGCTGGTCTCCTGAAGTCAGTTCCAGTGGAAGCTAAATAGTGCAGCCCTTCATAACACCATTACTCTGTTTTTATGCTACCGGAACAGATTGGTATAATTTAGCAGACCCTTGATCAGGGAAGCATGTAATTCATTTTGGTCACTGGAATATGTTGCAAACTATATTGTTAAATACTCACAATACTTGGTGTGACAGATAGTTTCATTTAGAAGTCCACCACAGGACTTACACTGGTGTCAGTGGTAGGCTGTGTCTACATGTAAAAGGTCCAAGTATAGAAAGGAGATGAATCTGAAACCTACTCTTTAACATTGAATGAGTACTGAGCATTCAAAATATGAACACTGTCACTTCACCACACTGGTATGTGTTGTAGTATATAAAGACAGCAAACATAAGTGACTGTTAAACCATTTCTGTGTTCAGTAGCGGGAAGAAATTAATAATTCAGGTTTATAATGTGTTTTTGAGAAATTTTCTGTTTCTTTTTCTCTCATATATTATTGCTTTTGCACAGGGGAACACGCATATCGACTGGCTTTTTAAAACGTGAATATTGGCTATTTATGTAGATTACAGTACTCACACACTGTAGCCAGACATTTATTTGCATTTTTGCATGAGTGTGTTAGAAAGCATTATTATCTCTGTGGCAGTCAGGCTGCTTTCCCAGAGAAAAACCTCCCATTTAATTCTGGATTCCCCTAAGGCAAGCTGAGGTTATTGACACAGAAGCCCAAATACTCACTAATCCTCTGGAAGGAGCAGATGGTCCTCCGGGTCCTGGTAGTCCAGGGAGTCCTGGCAATCCCTCACCAGGATCACCCTAAAACAAGAATGAAGATAAATAGTAAGGATTTAATGATATAAATCCAGAGCAGGGATTTTCAGCATTAGCTGCCTGTGTGGATTTCTAGTCACAAGAAACAAAAGAAGTGTCTGCTTAGTTGCTATGAGCACAGGGGAACCTTGTTCATTTCTAAGACAAGCTCCCAAACAATATAACCTTTGCACTGGCAAAGGAAGAAAAGACTTTTCCCTTTCTAACTTCTGCAATGAATTTGCAAATGTACAAGCAGCACTAACAGTGTTTGACAGTGTATATTTCTTGTTAGAACAATGTTTTACTGTGGTTCTTGCATTTTTAGGGTAAATTTTATGACTCCCCCTAAATGAAAAGGTAGAAAGTGTGGTCAAGGTACTCAATAAGTAAATTTCTTCATTTTGTTACTACCATCTGTAACGCTTTTTCCAATACCACCTTGTTATTATTATTTTTCTATGTGTCGACTTTCAGCTACTGCCAACACAATGAAAAGCCCTGTCCAAATGTGTGTCATTTTCTCTCATAATTACTACCATTTCTTCTTCTTTGGCTTTTTTAGATCATCTCTGACATTTTGCTGAGGTTAGTTTGAGGTGCTTCTGCTTAAGATATTTATAACTTTTCTTGATTTTTCTGCTCAACTCCAGCATTTTTCACTCAAGTCAAGAGTTGAGGTTCTGTCTCAACTTTTTTAATCTTAAGTTAGAAGTCTTTTATAATGTAACTTTTCATTCTGAACTGTATATGTGCCTTTTTCTGGAGAATTCACTAAGGAGGATTTGGCTCTTCTGTTTTAAACTCTTTTGGGAGAAGGATGTGCCTCTGCAACCCCTAAAATGGGGACAATAATGTTTTATATTTAAATAACTGGCAGATCATAAATAACTGGCAGACAAAACCATTATGATTGCTTAATATGTATGTTGTTTTCATCAAGTGATGGGCACTCATTTAATTTCCTTTTTTGAGATCTTGTATAGCTTTAATGGTGATTGATCCCTCTTATTTTTACCTGATACTTCTGACAGAGGGAATGCCAGGAGAAAATACAGTGTCATCCTCTCTCTCCCTGACCATCTCACATTTCTTGTCCTTGGCATTCAATAACCATAATTCACTGTTCTGAGGAGTTCCTCAATGTTCATTTTGGACATTCTTCCTACATGGTGATCCTGGTTTCAGGACACGTGCCCGTTTAGGGAGGAAGAAAGAGCAATATAACTGTTCATATCTCAGAGCTTCTCACACCATCAGGAGAGAAAAGCTCAGCCTTCCCCCTACCAGTGCTTTCATGTAGCACAGATTCCTACCCATTCACCCTGACACTGCAGAGGTGCAAAGTGCAACCTCCTTCCCATCTTGCACCAGAAGGACAGAAAAGAGACTGATTGCACTGGGCTTTCTTAAAGGGGTAGAAATCACAGCGACATAACTGACACTGTTAGCCAACCTCTACTGATCTATGCTTTACCCTCTAACCTGCCAATTTGTTATCTGTTTTTATGAGCATTTTAATTACGTTCTCTAAATTAATATATTCAGTCACATAGCAGGAAAAAAATTTACCTGCCTCTTGGTCACTTGCTCTTTATGTTTCAGAATTCATTAGATACAAGTATTACTGCTTTTCTTTGTTCCCTGTGTCTTTGTCAAATGGTTCCTATAATAATACTTCATTCACATTGACAGAGAATGTGTTTAATTAATTTGGGGCTATTTTCACTGTCCGACAGCATGTTAATTTAGAGATCCTCTTCATTCATTTTAACACATCCTTTGCTTTTTTTCAGTGACTGTTACATTAGTTCCTGTCAGTGTTTCGTGCCTGTTTTCATGAAATTTCTTCCACTTTGTGTGTATTACAAGGAAAAAAAAAACAATCCAGCTCTCACACTTGGATCACAGTCATGTCTAGGAAGCCTAATTTTATCCATTCCCAAGGAGCATCTCACGGTTGTATCTCTGCACTAAACAAGGACCACAGTGAAAAAGCGACAGGCCCACTCTCCACTGATATGTAGCATCCCATTCATTCCCAGCTTTCCATTTTCAGTGAGAAAAAACAGAAACAGGCAGGTGGATACTGCTACTGTTCCTCAAATTTAAATATTATTCTGAAAAAGTGCTGACTGTCTTTATAGACCATAAGAGGTTTGAATTCTTTGTTTGCATAGACCAATTCTTCAAGCTTTGCTCACCCTACCAACATAACAGGTCCTACGAAATCACACTGATTGGAATAACAAGTCTGGAGACCATTCTTTGTCCCTGAGGTCAGGTAGAACAGACTGGCTGTGGTCACAGTACTTAGATACTTGGCCCCAGGCCTCCTTTTAGCTCTTTATGTTCAAAGCTAATATTTTGAGTATGGGATTTTTGTGTAATTTTGATTAAATACCACGAGAACTATACTGCAACCCATCAGCACGATGAGTAGTTGAAAGTAAGAAGCCTGCTGAGATAACACTGGGTGTTGCTGAGTTTTTACAGGACTTTAGTTATCCGAATGTGAACAACCCAGTGTTTCAAAAATAATAATTGTGTACTGTAAGCCAGGCACGTGGGAAACAGCAGGAGGAGAGAAACTCCCTCATGCAGGTGCAGGGAGGAAAGCACCCAGGTCTGTGTGACCGCAATTATGTAACTGCAAGTCGTATCCTGAACCATTTGCTTCTGCCAAATGGATAAGACCTCTACTGCTTGCTTTTGCCAAATAGATAAGATTCTGCTTTCTCGTGACTGATAATAATAATAACAAAGTAATGCTGTTTTCTTGTTCAAATAGAAAAGTAGATGTGTTACGTAACCTTGTAAGTTGTAACCTAAAAATAGCATGTAGAAGAAGTATAAATATTTCTGTGTGACTAAAAAGAAATGGCTCATGATGATCATATTGGTCGTGTCGTGAAGTACGTTCATACCCTCGTGTCAACTGGGGGACCATGTAGAATGAACAGAGCCAACATATGCACAGTCTTGCAGCACACTGGGAACAATTAACAGCCATTGCTACCCCTGAACAATGCTGAGGCATTATCTGAGAGAAGTCTATTTGACAGGGGCTAAGATATTGTCAGGGACCGTGCTTGCAAGTCTGAATGATCAGCAATTCAGTCAGTTCCTGGGCTTGTTTCATTTGGCCATGTAGATGTAGCACTTCTTGCTGGAGATCAAAATAGTTACCTAACAATAGTTTCAGCTTCAACAGCTGAAATATAAAGCTTCTTTTGCTAATTTGCACTTTTCTTGTAAGTCAAAGAAGTGTAAAAAACTATAATCTTCAAAAGTTTTCCATTTGCTTTGTTTTCATCATGACTGATTTTATTATTTACTAACACGGATTATTTATGTCAGTACCAAGCATTCTGGAAATTACTCTGGCCACAAGAATGACCAATGCACATTTGCAGGAAATATGGGAAGCTAATTGTTGAATGACATTAAGGTAATTTTTTTCAGCCTTTTCACTGTGATTGACAAACATATAGGGAAAACTGAGCCTTTACTCGAGGAGCTATAGTAGTTCCACAGTGCAGAAGAACCAAAGGAGTCTCCTGGCAAGTGATCACAGAGAGGGAAGGCACCTGCATCAGCTCTGTATCAGGAGAGAAGAATGTAGACAACTAGCCAAATGGGGAGAAAGGATTATAGACAATCATGGGCTACCAACACCTGTGTAGCTTCTAGGCTATGTCTAGAGATTCTATTCCCGCTCAAGGGTTTTAGGAAAAGTCATAGAAAGGCCGATGAGTATGTTGACATGTTGTGAAGGATTGATGGATATTGCAGACACAAAGTGTCTGAGACCAGTGCCAGCTCAAAAGAAAGTGTGGATCTCTGCCACCAGTGGGGCTATGAAAGACAGTACCTTTTTTTCTCAGAGACTGCTGTGCCACATGTTATCAAGCTTAGGAGGAGGTATTATTCCTGCATATCACTGTCCCAGTGATGGCTCTCCAAGAGCAGAACAGCCACTGTTTCACCCTGCTGTGCAGTCCACTCATGCAAGGGAATGGTGGGTTGGCAGGCTCTTGAGTCCATGTAGCCCCTGGGGCAAAACCAGTCTGCCTCTCTCACAGTACAGTGAAGTGTTGTTCCCTGGACACAGTGTTGTCCAAAACAGTCAACTACCCTAACATGTATTCCCAAAATCTATTGTTCATCACTCAAGACCTTGTTAACTCATTTGTTGCAGAATATTTTTACTTGAACTGTACTTTGCCTTTGAGTTATACCAAGATATATCTATACTTAATTATTAATATTACATATAGAATTGTTATTAGTAGTAAAACCTAGAAACTGTATATTACTATTCTCAGGGGGTTTTGTGTGATTTATTTTAGAAGCACTGAGCTGTTTGTGAAGTGCTGTTGAAAATCCATCTCTGTTGGAAAGCGATTGCATTGGTTACATGTTTTGGCATTATATGAAAATACGATAGAGTTTTGAGACTTGAATGCAGAAAGGAAGGAAAAATCATTTCATAATGCCATAATGAAGAGTGTCGTGGTATTTACTTGTAATTTTGTAGTATGGAATGACACATAAGCCATAGCAGTTACATCCACTTACAAACTCAGTAGTCATTTTAAAGGACCTATTAGAGAAGTGACAGTTTGAGCTACATGACTGTTATAATGCAGTGCATGCTACTCTTCTATCTTTGGTAACCTTAGCCTAGACTATCTAGGACTCTTACAGTACAATGAGTTATGCCACATTACTTAGAGTATGCTACAGTTAAAATGTATCTAGAACTGCTGTAATATTTTACAAGTGAGATTAATGGCACTGAAGTTGATGGTATCACAATCCTTTCTTTCAGTGCCTGAACCACAGAACACTTAGATGATATCATGCACCAATTGTTGCATTGCCAACAGGCTGAGGGAGGTTATCCTTCTACCCAACTCATCTGAAGTGCTGTGTCCAGGTTTGGGCTTCCCAGTACAAGCAAGACAGGGACATACTGGAGTGAGCCCAGTTAAAGGCCACAAAGACAACTGAAGGACTATAGCTTCTGACTTATGAGGGGAGGCTGATACAGATTAAACAATTTAGCCCAGAGAAAAGACAACTTTGGGGAGATATTGTCAATATGCACATATATGTGATGGGTGGGAATGAAGAAGACTGAGCCAAACTCTTGTCAGTGGTATCCAGGGAAAGGGCAAGAGGGAAGTGGCATAAACTGAAATATAAGAAATTCCATTTACCTTAAGGGTGTTCAAGCACTTGAACAGGTTACTTAAAGAGGTTGTAGAATCTCTACCCTTGGCAATATTAAAACCAAACTGTACACAGTTCCGGTCAACCTGCTCTAGCTGCTTCTGCTTTGAGCAGGGGTGCTGGACTAGGCAATCTCCAGAGAGGCCTTCCCACCTCAGTGATTCTGGGATTTTGTGATCCATGCTGCAGGTTTTAGCACCGATGAAGATATAAGTAGCACCGTGACAAAGTCCTCCACCAATACCACAGTCCTTAATATGGAATTTATTTATCTTTTTTTTTTTCTTTTTTTTTCCCCTCTAGTCTACATTCTTCTGCTTTCTGCTGTTAAACTCTGCCAGTGCAGTCCAGGGTTGATGACAGAATGAAAAGTGGGGAGGAATGGAGAGATAAAGTGAAGAGACTCCTCATTCAACAAGACCATCAGACTGCCCTTGCTGATTTGCCACGAGTGTCTGAAATGCCTGCACAGGGCACCTGTAATTTCTGTTGCCAACTGATTTAATATCTTACCGATAATCTGCCTTACCAGCCTATCTTTCCTCAAGAGCCTGCACCACTGCTGCACTCCAGTTGTGAGCTATCCCATCCTGTCTTTGTAACCTCAGAGAGGTGATAGCCCTGTAACTGTGCAAGAACTTCTAAGTCCTCCTGTTTGTCTCCCATGTTGCCTGCTTTTGTGAATGCATACCTGAGATGGGTCCCAGACGTGCTGCTTTCACCAGGGGACTGCAAAAGTGTCCCCCATCATGCTACATCTGAGATGCTTCCTAGCTGAAGGCCTGACATGCCTTCACTTCTCTTCAGTTTATGATAACCCTTTACCCAATGTATCTGTCCATCATAACAGACAGACTGTTCAGCTGGACAGAGAGACAGGGGGTTGTCATGCAGTCTTGTGACCTGTACTGGAGACTAATTTTACATTTAAATTATTCTGGACCCTTCCAAATTGAATCTGAATACATGAGCTTTATATGAGTTACATTTGTGAATTTATAAAGCCTGAATTGCTTTGGTAAACAGATTGAATGAATCATTAATTTGGCACTTGGAGTAACTGGCTGAATGCCAATTTTTTGTACAACATGTCCTTTAATAATAGATTAATCTATTATAGTTCACCTCAGCTCAGAAGTGATAAAAGTTGTTACTTCACATGGTTTAGCTCTTAATTATATTCATTTAATAAGGGTAATATGATTACACTGCCTCTGCTGAATGACTTAGCCAGCAGAGTAAGTTGCACAGAGCAATTATATGTAACAATTGACTTTTCTTTATTAAGTGCTAAATATATCTTCTTTAGCTGTCCTGTGAAAGCCCAAGTTTTTCTACTGCTGAAGTTTCTTCATATTCTTGAAAAATCCTTATGATTCTGTTATGGCTGCCCTTCATGCAGATTCATGGGTGAACAGCAGGATATTTAAATTCTTCCTGTGATTCCCTATTATTATTATTTTTTCTCTCAGAGTGTACCAAATTAACACATGTCCAAGTGTAAAAGGTATCTGATTGATTGCCAGTTATTAACAGGACACATACCTTTACACCTTTTAGGCCTGCTTTTCCTTTCAGTCCTGGCAACCCCTGAGGTCCATCTTTACCCTAAAAGGAAATATTTTTTTTAATTAGACATTAGCTTTTACTCAGGTTAAACAGGCTGTACACTTAGCAGCAGAGGCCGGACTTAAGTGTACTAGATTCTAAGTCTTGGCTTGTGCAGTGGGAGCAGATATGGGACTTACACCTCTATGCATCTGGCAGTACACAGAATGTGCCTCTCACCACATCTACTCTGCCCACAACAAAGTGGCAGTCAAGCCTGTTTGGGGGGTACAGACGGAAACGCTTGGCAGGCTGCATTTGGATTTGACAGGATGCCAACTAGACCACACACCACTGATGACAAATATTTTGAAAACTATAATATTCCACTAGAGCAAATAGTGACAGCTGTCTGCAAAGTCCTCTTCAAATGTTCTGTCTCTCAGACATTTACTTATCTAAGAGGTAAGAAAGTCTTCATTTATTCCAAAGTTGCTGAATATGCTTGCAGCAGGTAAATTCCAGGCTAGAATTCTGTCTCCTCTCTAATAACTTTCAAACTATGAGAAAATAGACACTTGGAAGAAATCTACTTTTAATTTCACACAGAAGTGACAGTCAACAGAGAACAGTGAGATATTACTATATTTGCAACATACTACTGCTAACTGCTGCCCCGAGCGTACTGAATCATGCCATCAGCATTAGCTTGTTCCCATCTTCTACTGAAATCCTGTTTGCCTTGACCCCCTGAATATATTCAGTTCCTACGAAGTAGGATGTTTCCTGAGGACATGCATCTGACAGGGAATGTGTGGTACTACATGCATTTCACCCCATTTTCCCTTCTAAACTTCACCAGTCAAATTAATCCCAAACAACCTTTGGGTTCATCTTATCTACAAGTAACATTCATATACTCTTCCTATAAAGGCTTGATCATTGGCTAGAAAGAACTCCCACCAGCTTTATAGTCAGTGATTTTATAAAGTGATGCTATTTATTAATTCAGTAAGGACACCAGAAAAAAAACCCAAAAAAACCCTGCAACAAAACAACAACAACAAAACCACAAAAAAACAACCAACCAAACAAAAAACAAACACAGAAGGTAAATGAATTCTCTTTTCCTTAATGGCATTTTGGGAATCTGGACAGCTGTGATTATGTACTCTACTGCTCAAGTTTTAGGGGTATACCAGTTTTAGAACACATTAGGGAAAAAAATGCACCTGTAAGACTAAACTTTTTTTTCTCCTGTTATTATTTTTCTTGCAGAGTTAACTAGTACCAAGTTTATAGAAAGGTGGCAAACACACCACCAACATAAATAATGGGCATAGTTATTTTATTGCTGAGTGAAGCCACATCAACCCAATGTAAAGTTGCATAGGGACATGCAAGATCAGAACCCAGCTGCACAGGGACAAAAGACTATCTATAAAAATACAGGACAATGGTTCATTTCACAACGTATAACAAAATGCCTGTGATAGGAAGCAGGATTGTTTTACAAGGATTTGTTTACAAGGACAAAACAATTGCTTTTGAAGCTTTTGAATTACGTTTGAAGAGTTTTCTGTATGAGATTTCCCCATTATTTTGGTTCCATAGAATTTGCTTTGAGAATGTTCGGCTTGAAAGCAGTCAGATGTCTGCTAATACAGAAAATTTAAGTCTCTTGTCCATAAACACCCTAATGACACATAACTTGAGTTTAGGCTAAATATTTGCAAAACCAGCTACATTTCTCTGAACATACCAACGCATGCAGGCAACATTCATGCAAGAACTGAATAATGCCCTATGAATGACTACTATGAATACCCTATGAATGACTACTGAATTATTTATTTAATACCTTAAAACATACTAGTTCCATTTGCGGTTCACTTGCAGCTGGCAGGAATGTAGAGGAGGTTCACAGCAGTGGTGGGTGACAGTGTACAATGGAGGAACAGGCATGGTAATGATGACAGCCTCTGGGTGGGAAGGTCTTGGAGAGGGGAAAGATGCACAAAGTAGCAGCAACAGATAATGAGTAAGGACACAATAAGCCAGGTGGTAAAGCATCAACAGAGGACAGAAACGCAAGAGCAACTGAGACACTCATGGAATATGACAACTAGGGATTTGGTATTGTGTGCATTGCTGGGCAATACTTCACCACAGAGGATACATATGCAATCTGTCAGTGGCTCGTGGTGAACTGATCTATGGGTGGGAGTCATTTGGAGAAAATAAGAAGGAACATTACAGGAAGAAGACAGCAAATGTGACTGAAGAGAGGGTAAAATAGAGGAATACACAGAAAGGAAAGCAGGAAGAATGAAGGAAAAGGTACAGTTGAACACAAGAGTTGAGGAGTGAGAGGTACATCTGAAAAGTTAATAGCAGCTGAAGTTACAAGCAGGGAACATGGCAGCATGTGTCTATGAAGGGTCAATGAAGTGCTTTGGTTTGCCCTGGAAGAGGTCTGGGTCTGAGTATGTCCCCTTTTTGAAGTTTCTCCCAGCAAAAAAGCCAACCTCACAAGAGCTGGACTCCTTATACAGCTGTTTATGGCATGCAACGTCTCTTTCTTTGTAACTGGGAAATCATGAATTGTTCTTAGAAACCTGGGTCCTGCTCTCTTGGCAACCTGAGGAAGTCAACTACAGCACCAGAGCTGCCTTCTAAAGAGGGCACATGGAGAAAGCACTTTGCTGCTTAAGCTTCAGTATAGCTGAGTCTCTCATTAAAAAAAAAAAAAAAAAGAGTTGGGTTTTTTCTTCAGTTAACCAAAATATGTATAAAAGAGTACTTACGGGTAACCCATTTTTGCCAGGAACGCCCTAAAATAAAACATCTTTATTAGAAAAGCAAATAAAACATTGTAACAAAGAAGCAACAAAAAAGCAATTAACTCTAGTTTGATGTGTGACAACATAAGAAATCAGAATGGCAACAAATACTGTGTCACAGAGTGATCTGTTTTGCACCTCTGTTTAATTGGATACACTTGTGCTGATAGTTCAGAAGGATAGGAAGTGTGAAACATCTTGGATATACGGAAGCCATTGAAGGAAGCATATGAGTTCTAAAGTCTAGCAGTTTTGAATGTGACAGCTGGGAGTGTGGTGCAGCACTGCAAAGGCTGCCCAAACGAGTTCGTGGCATAACCACTTCAAGAATATTAGTATGTTGGCACATCAGTTGTTTGCCTTGTGCTTTCTGATTATTGTCTCTTGTCAGGCCCTTGTACATCTCTTGGCACATGCAAAGCAGATATGACACTCCTGAGTTGATTTGGTGGGGCTTAAACCCCATCTTGCAGAAGTACAACTGATGACAGTGTGTGAGGCTGTAGAGTTTTAGCCCTTTATGCATGTGTGATGAATTACTATTACCCTTTCTAAAATTCATGCATGCTTTCAATACACAGAAAATACTCACAGGCTGACCATGTTGTCCAACTTTCCCTGGAGGTCCAGGAGGTCCTTGATCTTTTTTCTGTACATCTTCCACTTCTGGCCTTCTTAGAGATCCTGTGGGCCCATCCTCTCCTTCTTGACCTTTCTGGCCCTGAGTAATTAAAATATGAAATATGAAAAATGTGTTGCATTACTTTCCCCATTTTTCACTCTCTTTTCCCCTATCTCTTCCCTCTCTCCTAGAATTCCTGCTTCGTTCAATGCAGTCAGAAACATTTTAAGCAACATACAAACAATATACTCCATTCAGCAAAGACAGTCCATATTAGAGATTGTTCATGTAAGTACAAATAAATTGCTTGTTGAGCTGGAAAAAAAAAAGAGGGCTGGTTACCTAGATGCAAATGATCATGATCTGATTTCATATCTACACAAATCTGCACAGTCTAAATCAATACTGTAGGTCTGGAAAAGACCAGTTTCACAAACTAAGTCTGTCTGGGAAAAAATTGCAGAAGTTAAAAAGAGATGTTTAAGAATGCTTTAGCTGAGCCCCCTGGGATCTATAACTCTAACAAAAGAAGGCTATGTATCCAGCTTGGTTAAAAAGGAAAGTGACAGAAGATGAAACGGGGAAACTGGTAGCAGAGAGTAAAAATGGGCAACAAGCAAGAGCAAAAAATTGCTAAGCATCAGTATTTGGTCAAAAGAAAGTAAGAATAATAAAAATAATAATAATTTAAATACAGCAGGAACAAAATAAACCCTTTTAGTGGTGAAGCCTGGACATTAACATATATGTAAATTAAAATCCAGTATACAGGATGGAACAACTAAGTCATTTTTGTATCATATTTCGACACAAGTACTATGATCTACTCACACTTTATAACAGCAATGAAATATTTTGTGTTCCATTAATAGCTAATGAAGTTAGGAGGGATGTAATATGACTATCCAAGCATTTTAAAATTAGCAGGATGACAGCTTTCAGCAAAGGATCTGTTAGCTGATTTTTTAAAGATCTTTCTGGGTTTTGTCATTAGGGAAGTTCCTAAAGACCAGAGATCTTTTAATCTGGTCTCATTAGAGATTTTTTTCCCATCTAGAAAAGTGTTAGAAGAGAACTAATTAACTAAGCTGTGAGTAAGGTCATAACCTGAGTGCGATAACAGGATTGTTGATACAGGTTGTTAGAGCACCAAAGGAGCTAGTGGATGTTATGGCAGGACTCCTGTCAATCATCTGCCAGAGATCTGGAGGGTCTGCAGAGGTCCTTGCTGACTGGCAGCTAGCCAATGTTATTCCAATCTACAAAAAAGGCATGAGGGAAGACCCAGGGAACTACAGACCTGTTAGTCTAACCTCAGTTCCTGGAAAAATTGATGAGAAGATTATACTGAGTACTGTTGAAACACATTTAAAGAATAATGCAATCATCAGGCACACTCAACATGGGTTCACAAAGGGAAAGTCCTGTTTAACTAATTTGGTATCCTTCTATGATAAGGTTACCAGCCTAGTAGGTAAAGGGAAGGTAGCGGATGTAGTTTTTCTGGAGTTTAGTAAGGCTTTTGATACTGTCCCTCACAGCATCCTTCTGGAAAAGCTGTCCAGCTCTGGTATCAGCAGGTTCATGATGTGCTGAGTGAAGAACTATTTGAAGAGCAGAGCTCGAAGGGATGTAGTGAATGAGGCTACATCTGAATGGCGACTGGTCACCAGAGGTGTTCCTCAAGGTTCAGTTCTAGGGCCAGTTCCGTTCGATACATTTATCAGTTACCTGGATGCACAGGTTGAATGCACCATTAGCAAGTTTGCTGTTGATACCAAACTGGGAGCTGCTGTTGACTCTTTTGAGGCACAAGAGACCTTGCAGAAGGATCTAGATGGATTGGAGCATTGGGCTATGATTAATGGTCAAAATGTCAGATTCTGCACCTAGGAAGAAGTAATGCTGGGCAAATGTCTTAACTAGGAGAGGAGTGGCTTGAGAGCAGCCCTGCAGAAAGGCATCTGGAGATGCTGGTTGACAGTGGGCTAAATAAGAGTCAGCAGTGTGTGCCCTGGCAGCCAAGACAAAAAACTGCATCCTGGGCTGCGTTAACAGAATATAACCAGTTGGTCAAAAGAAGTGATTATCCCCCTGTATTCAGCATTGGTGCAACCTCACCCTGGATACTGTGTGTAGTTCTGGACCTCAGAATTTAAGAAGGATGTTAAGGTACAGGAATGCATCCAGAGGAGAGCAACAAAGCTGGTGAAAGCATCTTTTTATTGTGAATGCCAGGAAAGCCGATGGTTACTTTTTAAATGGATTTTCCATCTCTGAGTGTTAACATATGTAGCTGTCAGGAGGCAGCATAGACTTCTTTCTTAAAGAATAACCAGGAGCCACAGACATTTTTTCGGTGCAATCCATGCAGTCATTCCTTGTCAAGACATGGAATATAGGATCAACATCTTGGATGGTAATTCAAGTAAGATATGGTTTATAAAAGGATAATTTGCATAAACTATAAATTTTCAGATTAGTCTGTGGGCAACTAAGGACTGTCAGTAATACACATTTTAGGTATGGATTCCTCCAGAGTTTAGTGTGTTTTAGTGTTGATGTTCTGTTTGGATCACCTGATAATGAAGTACTGTGATAACGAAATGCTTCTTTCCACTTGCTACTTCACACAGAAGCACCTGGTGAGCACTCAAATGCTGTAATTTTAAATGTTTTAATATGCCACACTTCTGAGAAGGAAGCAGGACTTTTGCCTGCAAGATAGCTAGTGTAAGACCAAGATGCCTGCTTTTAGGGAATAAAAATTGTGGGCTTTTTGATGAGGATATATGTTGGTTATTTTCTTTGTTTCTCACTTTCTTAAATACAACATGAAGAAATGCAAACCTGAAAGAACAAGTTCATTTGGTTAGTCAAAATCTAAAAACCATTTCAATGGTTATAGACTGAAACATCTGCATAGTGTCACTGCTTTTCAGTCTGATGTCATGAGAGGACATTCAAGAATTTAAAAAGTAACTTCTGTTTTGGCATGCTGCTGAGATGGAATAGATAAAGGTACCAACTCAGAAAAGCACCTAAAATTCATATGTTTTCCTGAGACTTCCTTTTCACTTCTGAGAAAAAGATAAGGTATATGATAAACCTGTTGTACAGACCTCCTCTCTGCTTACTCCTGGCAAAACAGTAGCACCAGAGCCATCTTCTTCTCTTGAGATTTTCTGTATGACAGTGGTAGACTCACTGCTGCCTTGTCCAGTTTTCATGACAGCTGAATCTAAATAAAATAATGACTTATTAATGAGACACAGCAAAATAAAACCCACCCAGAAGTATTTATAAGATCATAGATGCTGCAAGTTTTATGAAAAAGGAAAATATTTAGATTATGACAAAATGCATCCCAAAGATTAATGTTAGTCATTTTCTAACTGAAAATTTTAAAAGGAAAGAAAAAAAGAGAAATTTGAGAATAAAATTGTAACGCAAATTCAAAGGACAAAGACTGTATTGCATCATCATCTTCATCTCAAGCTCTAGTCTAATGGTTGCCTATTTTTCAGCTATATAACATAAAACATAAGAAGCATGTACAAGAAGTATATATGAAATTTAAATAGGAACATTGTCTTTCACCTTATTGAGATAACTGCCTTTACTTTTTGTTTTCTAGGAGTGTACTGTGCACTGCAATTATCTTACTGGAGGAGGACTGGATTCCTCAGTGCATTATGCCCTTTTGTTATTACTTTCCTGCCTGCACTTGCATCTAAAACATCCCATTGTTGCATTAGGCAGATTCACACCCTTTGCAGGAAACATAAGTAGGGCATAGTTGTTCATTCAGTGATGGTGTTCAGTTTTCCATGAAAGGTTGTGTTCCATGATAACAGAAGGTCATAAAACTAAATAGTCATCTTAAATTCCTTTTAAAGGTGCCACAAGACTTTAGAGCCAGTACCACTATTTGCAGAGGTATGTCTCAAGAAGTGTCATGCTTCTTACTGACCTGAGCAGAATGAAGAGGGTTTTTCTCCTTTCGTTCCCCCTGGCTAGCACTTGCACTTTACTGTAGTGTTTGAGAGTATCACAGCAGCAGTTCTTCAGGCCAACTTCTTAATTTTATCTTCTTTTTTTAAAAAAAAAATTTAAAATTGTCCTGGTTTTGGATGGGATAGAGTTAATTTTCTTCCTAGTAGCTGGTATAGTGCTGTGTTTTGGATTTAGTATGAAATGTTTTAGTTGTTGCTAAGTAGCACTTACACTAAGTCAAGGATTTTCAGCTTCCCATGCTCTGCCAGTGAGGAGGTGCACAGGAAGTGAGGAGGGGACACAGACAGGACAGCTGACCCAAACTGGCCAAAGAGATATTTCATATCAAATGGCATCATGCTCAGTATATAAACTGGAGGGAGTCGGCTGACGGGAATGGCAACCGCTGCTTGCAAACTGGCTGAGTATCAGTTGACAGGTGGTGAGTAATTGCACTGTGCATCACTTGTTTTATGTATTCTATTATTATTGTTGTTTTCTATCCTATTAAACTGTCTTTATCTTAGCCCATGAGGTTTACCTTTTGTCCAATTCTCTCCCCAGTCCCAATGTGGGATGTGTGAGAGAACAGCTGTGTGGTGTTTAGCTGCCTCCTGGGTCAAACCACACAGTCCTTTTGGCACTCAATGTGGGGCTCAAAGTGTGAAGATAAGGACAGATCTGGCCAGAATGTGTTAAAACAAATTCATTATTTTTATATATATTTGTACATATATATATATATAATATTTATTATGTTAGTTTAATACTTGTTGGTTACAATACTGTTTTATTTGTTCTCAAGGTTGTGTTATGCAACACCCTGTTTGCAGTGTGCATTTCCTACAGTGCTGTTTATCACCTCCAAGAGCTGGATCCAGGTTACTGTTTTGTTGTACTGTGTAACTCTGCCTTATGATATGATAAAGTTATTGTTTGTGAGACTAATCTGGTATTTGTACCCAGCATTGCCATCATGTCTGTACTTTGGGAGCTGTCTACTGGAAACTATTAATAATTACACTCTTTACTCCTCAAAAGAGCCTATCTATGGAAGAGCTGGGAAGGGGCAGGGATGGGACACTTTACCTTGCTCCTTCAGCTTCCTCTTCTCTTTCAGACTAGTTAGAATAGCTCTTGAGAATTTTGAATATCCTTGGGATGTTCAAGCTGGCATACTCCCATTACTATGTCTCCTGAATGTGTTTCAGCTCAGGTTTATAGTTAAACAAATATTTAAAAATACCACCCAGAGATCTGCCCTGAGGCTGGATAGTTATGAGTCACAGGGTGTGTGAGATAGTATGGGCAAGTTTCTAGGACAGTGGGAACCTCCAGCCTTTTGGAACTTCACTCCTGAACAAGTGCAGAATCCTGAAAAACTAGTAAAATATTTGGAAGAAGTATGTTGTCACTCCAACTCCAGAGAGACATAAATCACTGCAATGTGCTGGGGCCTGGCCCATGCCTACTGAGCCCAGTTCAACACCACTCAGTACCCTCAAGGGGAAGAGAAGGCCTCTGGATCTGATGACAAAATGACAGTCACTGTGGCCACTCCAACCCCTGCAACAAGCAGGTATATCAGACCCACAAGTATAAGGCTCCAGTAGACACTAGTGAACGATGTACTCTAATGCAATCAAACTGTGAAAAGGCAGAACCCTTCTGTATTTCTGAAGTGACTATGGGATCTCAACAGCTAACCTTATTGGAGACTGAAGTAAGTTTGACTGGGATTGAGTAGCAAAAGTACCCCATTGTGACTGGCCCAGAGGGCCCATGCATCCTTGGCATAGACTGCCTCAGCAGAGGATATTTCAAGGACCTGAAAGGCTACTGGTGGGCTTTTGGTATAGCTACCTTGGACACAGACCTGTCCACCTTACCTGGTCTCTTGGAGGACCTTTCTGTTGTGGGGTTGCTGAGGTTTGAAGAACAGCAGGTGCTGATTGCTACCACAACAGTGCACTAGCAGCAATATTGCACCAAGCAAGACTCTCTGATTCCCATCTGTGAATTGATTTGTCAATAGGGGAGCCAAGAAGAGATCAGCAAGACTTGCTCACCCTTTAATAATCTCATATGGCCAGTGTGAAAATCTAATGGAGAGTGGAAATTAACAGTAGACTATCATGGCCTGAATGAAGCCATGCTGCTACTGAGTGCTGCCATGCCAGACATGCTAGAACTTCAGTAGGAACTGGAGTCAAAGACAGTCACGTGGTATGCCACAGCTGATATCACTGATGCATTTTCCTCAATTCCTCTGGCAGCAGAGTGGCAGCACTGAAAATATGACAGTAGCTTTTCATATACAGGGAAATGACAGACTCAGACCTAGAGAACATGAATTATTTCCCCCCTCCCCCCTCAAAAAAAAGAAAAAGAGATAGAGAGAGTCAGTGCCTTGTTCTTTAGGTTTAGCTCCTTCAGAGGTTTCTTCTGATCTGTGATTTCCAGAGGAATTGTTTTCTTCCAAATAAGACAGCACAGTTGGGGGGGCTTCCACTGGCTCAGCCAACGTATCTTCAGGCTAAAAAAACCCCATCAAATCCCAAAGAACTTTTTAGAGAAAACACTTATCACATATTTTAAAGCAAGAATCAGTGGATTAGCTTCCTCAAAGCATAGTAATCAGAACTACCACATTTATGAAGCAAAACAGATATCCAGATCTTTCCCACCTAATATCTTGCCAGTATTTGTCCTTATCCTTATGCTGCCCTTAGAAACATTAACTGTCATTGCTATCATAAAAACCAAAATTTATTAATGGCCAATATATATACCTTCTTTTATGTACAAGCTTTAAATTTATTTCATCTTCTATTTCACTTTTGTCCTTACAGTACACATCTAGTTTCTGCTTATCAGCAGATGTCATACTAATGCTCTTGAGAAATACTAGCACAATACCTCTGAACTTCATTCCTCTAAACCAAGTGATGTACACTTGACAAACCCACAGAGAGGGAGAAAAATGCAAGGAACGTCAAGTTATTGCAGGTCTAACAGCCTAGAGCTGGTTGGTATCCATCCTTCCCCATGCTAGCTGTGGGTGGGCAAGAAGTGGCGATGTCGATAACCTGTTATCACCTGCATGCAGGAAAGTAAAAAGTCTACTCTCTACTGGAATTAGAGACCCAGAGAAGTTCTGTCTCAGTGTAGTGAGGAGATTAATTCATGCAAACCTGCATTTGCAATTTAAATAAAATTTAAAAGTGATTATGTTTCCATGGTAACCTGGAGAAGACTTAATGGGCCAAGCATCCTGGTCTTGAACCAGGTTAAGATTTGCAAAATAGCAAAATAGGGCTTGCTGAAAGAGTTCCTGAGTTGTCAGAACAAGGAAGAGAGGTAACATCATTGGCATTATTTTTATCCCACTGTTTTTGTATCCTTATGAATATGCCAGCATGAACCTTATGAAACTCAGCAAGGACAAACACGAAGTCCTGCACCTGGGAAGGAAGAACCCTTTGCAATGACACAGGCTGGGGACAGACAAACTGGCAAGCAGCTCTGCAGAAAACGACCTGGGGATCTTGGTGGATAGCAAGCTGAATATGAACCAGCAGCATGCCCTGGCAACAAAGCAAGCTGTGTTAACAGGAATTTGGACTACAGAGGTCTAGGGAAATGATTATCCCCATTTATTCATCACTTGTTAGACAACATCTAGAGTATCGTGCCTGGTTTGGTCCCCTATTACAAGACAGATATCAATAAATTAGAGTGAGCTTAGTAAATAGCTTACAAGACAGACAAGTGCTGGAGCACTTGTCCTGTGAAGAAAGGATGAAGGAACTAGTCTTCTTCAGCCCTGAGAAGAGAAAGCTTATGGGAGACCTAGTGACAGCCTACCAATACCTACACAGGGTTCATCAAACTTCATAGTGGTGCTTGTCAGTAGGACAAGTGATAATGGGCTTTAAGTTGAAACACAAGAGGTTCTGACTGGATATAAGGAGAAACATTTTCACCAATGAAGATAGACCTGTATTGAAACAGGCTGTACAATGAGGTTCTTGTAATCTACATCCTCAGATGTTTCAAAGACCAGACCAGAAAAAGCTCTGAAACATGTGATCTGACCTGAATGATGATCCTATTTTGAGCAGGAGCTTGGAATAGATGACCTTCCTTCCAATCCGAAATATTCAATGATGCTTGATTGTATTGTTAGTTCATAAAGATGTAAGGTTAATGAAAAAAAATGGATGGTACTGTTCCTGGAAAAAAAATCACACAAACTCAGTACTGCAACACACCTGAAATACCTTGAACACTTGTGAACCAACAATGAAAATTGTTGTTCCCTACTTTTCCTTTTTGGCGGTGCCTTTCTGATGTACAGAGTAGTTCAGGGTATATTTTTATGAAGATCCCTACAGATTAGACACGACAAGGACAGTTTTTGGCTGAATAATCAATTAGCACGGAATCCATAGGAGAATTCTTTGTGAAGAGACATCTCTTCTACAAATATTAAACACACCTTTTTTGCTGAATCCCTGAGGACTTTTTTGCTGATTCACAAGGCCCATTAGATGGAAATATTCTGAAATAGTCCAAAGAATGCTAACCATTCCTATTGAACAGTACTGAACAACTCGGCATAAAAATACAAGTTAGAATATGCACCATCCACATTGCTAAGTGCCTTTATTCACAGATTTCATTTTCAAGTATAACCTTTGACTTGTTTCATTCCAGCTCATCATAGCAATTTACTTCAAAGCACTGATTTGGAGAGTTTGTTCAGCTATTTTTCCTCTAAAAACTTTCTCAGAAACATCTGTCAGTGACTGTACTGACTGTCAAATTGCCATTTGTTTCCCTGTCTCTTGTTTAGTATTTCTCAAGAATAAATCCATTAAAACTCCATGGGCAGTCACTCTTGAAGGCATACAAATCCTGCGAGTCATTTGCACTTAGACATTTCTAATTTGGCAATAGCATTAAACATTTTGCTAAAGGAGACTGCATATTTATTGTCATGCTGATATGGCCTTTTGAAGTCTCCAAGCATTTTAGAAAAAATATGTGTGCGATCCAATGAAATACTTTCACATTAAGTTCTTGCACTTTGAATAAAATAGTCATTTACTGGCCTTTCAGATTTACGAGATATGCTGAGATTATGCTGAGAAACAATATTTTTGTGTGCTGGTTGTAGCTGAGATAGGTTTAATTTTCTTCATAGTGGCTAGTACAGGGCTATGTTGGGGATTTGTGCTGAGAACAGTGTTGATAATACAGGGATGTTTTAGTTATTGCTGAGCAGTGCTTAGACAGTGTCGAGGCCTTTTCTGTTCCTCACACCATCCCACCAGCAAGAAGGCTGGGGTTGCACAAGAAGTTGAGAGGGGACACAGATGGGACAGCTGACCCCAGTTGACCAAAGGGATATTCCACACCATATGATGTCATGCTCAGCATATCAAGCTGGAGAAATAAGAAGGAAGGTGGGACATTCTGAGTGATGGTGTCTTTCCCAAGTAACTATTATGTGTGATGGAGCCCAGCTTTCCTGGAGATGTCTGAACGCCTGCCTGCTCTGCTCATGGGAAGTATTTTGCTTTGCCTATTCCTTTTCCTATTAAACTGTCTTTATCTCAATCCATGATTTTTCTCACTTTTACCCTTCTGATTCTCTCCTCCATGCCACCGGAGGGGAGCAAGCGAGAAGCTGTGTGGTGCTTGGTTGCTGGCTAGGGCTAAGCCATGACACCTTGCAGAAGAACAAATAAAAGCCAAAACTTCTACTATTGCTCTACGTAATTTTAAACAGTGTTGTAATTATGAAGACTGTTAATCAGAAACTTAAAGGAATAGCTAAAATAATTAATTTTTTTCTGGATAGACTACAGAAGTTAGACATCTTTCCTGAATTAGCTGCAGTTGTATCCAGATGAGAAAAATGAAAAGCACAATAAGATTTCTTGGGTTACATTTAGTAGTGTGACGCAAAATGGAGAGGAGTCGTCAAGGTACCAGGTGATTTTGCTGCCATTTAGAAGAACCCCAGCAGACCACAGAAATAAGCGGAGAAGAATCTCCTGAACTTCAGCAAAGTAAAATGCAAGTCCTGCATCTGGGGAGGAATGCAGCAGTAGTGGTGGGGGCCATGCAGCAGTAGTGGCTGGGGGCCAACTGGCTGGAAAGCAGCTTTGCAGGAAAGGATGCTGGGTATACAAGAAGCAAAGGTAGCAAGGTAGAAATTCTGTTTCTGCATCAGAGAAAAACTAGACTGGAACAGAGAGGTAGCAGAGTCTCCATCCTTGAGGAAATCCAGAACTCACTGGCACTGAGCAAACTGCTCACTGAACAACCTGTTGTACTCAACTCTGCTTTGAAAAGGGAGTTGGACAGGACAATTTCAGAAGTCCCTTTCAAACTCAGCTAGTCTATGATTCTGTCAAATGCACAAGGCAGGCCAAAAAGAGTTTAATGAGGTATACATAAAAGGCATAAAAATTAATATGAGATCTCTTCTCAAACACATCAGGGGGAGGAAGCCAGGTCAATACACAATTCAGTTGTGAAAAGACTGCTCAGAGAATGTTAAGCCATAGGAGAAAAAAAAAGTTTTTTGCATCCGTATTGGCCACAGAAGAATTGAAATTCCTGCAAAATTCTTGTGAAACTCAGCAGAGGATATATCTAAAACTGAAGTCTTTGTAAGAAAAGGGTAGGAAACACACTGACAAAGTGAATGGCAACGAATCGTCACAATCAAATGGTATTCACCCATCAATTCTGAAGGCTCCAACAATGAAAGAGCTGAATCATGTGCTGTATCAGGGAAATGTGACCATGGTTTCTGTAAAGTCATCTGTCACAAACCTACTGGTTTTCTCTGAAGGAATCAATGAGAATAAGCTGCATGGAAAGCTTCATTGTGAGGAATGGAGTGGAACATTTCAGCCTGGCACAAAAAGGAAGGGGGAACATGATGTGATAGGAATCTCTAAAATCGCAAATGTTTTGGTGAGTAAAGAGCAACTGTTTACTCTGTCTTCCAGTAAAGTAACCACCAAATGAACACTTAGCATATTCAGAAGGGCAAGAAAGAGATGGAAGTCTTTCGCAAACACGTAGCTAAATAAGCTAAGGAACTGTGCAGTAGGAAGCTGAGGATGGTAAAATTCTCGTGGGTTAAAAAAAAAAAAAAAAAAAGCAAGAAGTTCAAGGACAAAAAACTCAGCTGAGGTCCACTAAACACAAACAGGTACAGTTCTGGCTCAGGCATTTCCTGTGAAGGAAAATGTTACAGAGTAAACAGTATTCCCAGTAACTGTAATTATGTTCTTGATCAGTTATTATACTCTTCAAGTACTGGTTGCTGATTAGTGTCAAGTATACCAGATTTTTGATCTGACACAGTGCAGTCATTCTTATGGATGGGTGCATGTTGCTCTCACAGGTACCTTTGGAAGTTGCCACATATGAAAAACTAGTGACAAAATTCAGAACTTGCTGTCTTAAAAAGTAATATTAAACCAGAAAGGTTAAAACAAATAAACCAAATGAATTTACCCTTACGGGAAGATAAGAAGGTGCAAGGACTTCTTGTGTTCCAGAAATACCTTCATGGTCTTGAATGCTGCCATTGCCACTGTTGTCCCCTGAAACCTGTGCAAAACCCAATCATGATAGAAAGTTCATAAAGGTCGGGAAAAAAAAGTATGGTCTCCAAGGAACTCGCTACTTCTATGTTTTTTTTCTTCTTTTCCTCCCATTGGTCTCAGTGTCATTATGATATTAACTTATTTCAGTACTTACTATCCTTCAGAAAAGTAGAAGTCATAGTTCATTTTCTCAAAGGTGTTATAGAAAATTATGCTTTTTGAAAAATCACAGTGTTAGAAGCTGTGTAGTCAAAAAAAAGAGATTTCCTCCACACAGATATTTTAAAGTATGATACTATGTTCCCAAGAAGAAATACTACATTTGGTCTTATGAAAAATGTCTAATGGTAAATGACTTTGAAATCTCTGAGGCACTGAGGATAGATAAAGAAGTGTTTATGAGAATACTCACATAAGAATCATCATCTTCACAATGATCTTCAGTAGCCCTTGGGTCAGATTTGATTGTCAGATGTTGAATTGAGCCCTACATGAAATGACAAAAACAGTTCAAGGAAAGTAATAATTAAATTAGCACATGTGAAGCAGGGGTGGAGAGGTGGGAATTAAACAAACAAACAAACAAACAAACAAACTCAGACTTTGTTCTGATTTGCTTGGAAAATGTTCTGAAGTATAAAATTTTATTATAGTTAAACCCCAGTTTAAAAATGTAAATATGTTCTTACATTTTCCTTTTACAAAACATAGAAAATATTGAAGCTGCCAGAACACAACTACCATGTCCAAATGACAACACAGCTGCTACACTGTATTGCTAGTGCCTCAACTGAAGGATCTAATCCTAGATTATGCCCTAGAGTCTGTAAAGCACTGTCTATTTTTTCTAGTTAAGAAATGCATTGCAGCTCCAAAAATGGCATGTGAAAGCCCCTAAAAATGGAGACAAAGGATGGGAAGCAAATACCAGTAAGTGATGAAGTGGGTCAGGAAGAAACCAGCTTAAAACTTTCCAAAGCAGAAAGAAAGGAGATGGATTTTCTGATTGCAAATGTTTATTTTTTCATAGTTACAAATTATATTTACCAGTCTGACATGCTGAAGGAAGAGCAACAGTTTCATTCTAAACATTTAAGTCTTGTTTCTTAGATTACAAAGACTCAAAGTGTTTTAAGAAACGTGTGGGAGACCTTTTCTTGTTATGAGGTCTCACAGAGTTAGACATGATGCACACATAGGATAAATCAAGAGCCATCTTACCTAACACACGACCTGCCTTTTCTCATTTTGCTAACTGTATATTTTGTTTCTCTGCTTTTGTATTTTCTGTATAGAAGAGCCTGAAGAAACTGATAGATTTAGTCTTTAGACAGACGTCGAATACTTTTCTCAGTCCAGTGACTTTTTTCAAGGAGCTGCAATGATATCTTTTTTGTGCTCTGTCTGCTGAGTACTACCACAGACACACCGCGGATCTGCTCGCTCAGGCGTACAGAAAGCCTGAGTCTTGGTAACGAAAACTGCAACTGTTGGGACGAACAAAGTAGTATGCTTTGGTGTTACTTAATGCCACCAAAAAATGCAAACTCCAGAGGAGGAGTAGCTACCGTTTGTAAACATAGCTATGTCTGACTTTCTGCTTACTCTTTCCTCTCTGAAGTGGTCCTCTCTTCTTGTCCAGAAGCATTGGGAAATTACAAGCAAAGAAGTACTTTTGAAGCAATATTTCTGGTGGCTTCTAGAATATTTCAGGAAGAAAAAAAATTCTGAGATTCTATTTTTAACAATCCTCTAGTTTCTGTACCTTCAAAGACCATGAAAGTCATGCAGTTGGTGCCTCCTAAGTTTGCAGGCAATCTGAGACAACAGCTCAGTGAACTGAACCATCCTATTTCTCTCAAAACTTAATAATGGGCAACTCAGATATTGAATGGTCAGACTAACTGAACAATTCACTGAAAAATTATACATGAAAGGAGGCCCAACCAGACACCTAAGCAGTCTCTTAGAAGTGATGTTTTGTTTTCACAGTATGAGAGAATCACATTTGGATAACACATTTTTCTGCTCTTGTTCTAGTCCATGGCTCTGGATGGTGAAGGAAGCAGAATGGAGAGCCCTAATATTTCCTAGGTGTTGCTTCTAGCCCGTTACTCCAACCAGAAAGTCATGACTAAGTCTGCCATGGTAGAGACGGTAGGGATGAAGTATTGTGTTCCCCCTCTGAATCTTGTGACTGCTACTGCCTTTCTTGTTAAAGCTGGTTTGCAAAATCTGGCACCATCAGTGATTCAGCTATATTTGGTTGTTGTTTGGTTTCTACTTTTCTTTGTAAGCACCAGGGCTAGAATTTCCTTTTGTTTCCATAAAATCTGATGATTGTTGTGTCCTTTTGCATTTGGCAACTAGAGCCTTAGACACATGGATTCCCATTAGCCAGAGCAAACCAGTAACTGACATCTATTCAAAGCCATTTGCACAATCTGCTGTGAATTGTTTCTGTTTTGGGCAGTCAATGTGAATAATTCTTGTCATACAAACAGAGCTTGAGGGGGAATAAACCATTTAGTTTTTCTACCCAAAAGCAATTATGACATACGATGCATGAAGAAATGAAGACACAAGACCTAGAGTACATGTCACAATTAATAGTACTGAAGCAATCAGAATATTGGCTGAAATTTATGTACCCAGTACAGCATATGGAACAGCCTGTTTCAGTGGAAATGCCCTACAGTGTAATCCACCATGCATTCCTGTCACCATATTTACAGATCTATTGTTGATAATTTCAGTAACTGATCATCACATGTGTTTTCTAGGTGGGTACCAAAGTGGTCTCATTTTCTTGAATGTTTGTCATTCCTACTCACTAACTAGGCATCCCCAATACTACAGTCAACCCATCTGGCTAAGAAAGGTAGCACCAGCAGATAGTTTTCCTGCTTTCCCTTTCCACCACTTATTTGCTGCTAAATAACATATTCCTGTAATTCCAGGTGCTTAGACTAGCCAGATAAAGATTAAAGTGCATTTGTTTCTTACCAAATGGAACTCACAACCTGCTAGTACACCTGAACTCTGGAAATAACATATTTTTACGCTAAAGCAAAAGATCCACTCATTTTTGTGTTGCTCCTTTACTACTTTAGGGGAAGAGACATAAATCTCATTAAATACTGAACAAGTACAAGGGAAGTACAAAAACAAGACAGAAAAAGTGTGACATTTCCCTTTCAGTTTGACAATGAGTCAGTCTCTTGTATATTGACAGCTATCATATTTCCATTTGGAAGCTCAATGTCTGAGAATTCCAGTTGGGATGCAGCAGAAAGAATGCTTGCACTCAAGCTAAGAAGGCTTGAGAGATTTGTAGTAGCTTTTCTAAAGCACGTGATAAGCTTCAAGTAATATATAAATTCTTCCAACTATCTTTATCTTTGATGAGATCATTCTCTTCCTTATGTTGAATGTGAAGTAACCATATCTAGCTAACAAGAATTTTAAATACTGATTTTCTACTCAGGTATTATTCTCAGAAGTTAAACAAATGGATACTCTGAAACTGGTCCTTCATAAAGAGGCCATATAAAGTTAAGTGATATATTTACTTTGAAATTCCTAGTATTCAAACTGAGCATTGAGCTTAATATCTGGACCATTAAGAAACTTCTGAGGTTCTAGGAACATTTGCATTTTAAGCCGGAGTTTAGATATCTGCACTGCCTGAACCCTAGCCAAGTATGGAAAATAGAAGCTATATAATTTGTAACCTCATTTGAGATATAAATATTGTAAGCAGACTTTCTCCTGTAGAGGGTACATGCATAAAACACCAAGGCATGGGAATTTATCAGATAGTACTTACTGTGAACTTTTCCAATCCTGTGGCTCCTGCATTACCAACAAATATCCCAGAACCAGATTCAAATACCAAGGCTTGTCCTGATCTTTGAAACTGAACTCTCTGATATTCTTCACAGTCCATGAACAAAGCGACATCATTTCCCTGAACAGTCGCTGTAAACCTATTCCACCTGTTAGTCATCACTGGCACTTTAAATGAAGCAGCCTCTCGGGAGATCTGGGAACCGGGCTCTGTGTAGTACATAATTATTCTCTGGGTGCTGTCATCAACCGGTGAAAGTCTCATTCCCAGGTAAATAGTTTTCTGTAAGGCATCTGTTATTGCAAATAGCACTCCTCCATGATCACTGTTTGGTTTCATTGTAACTACGATAGTGAAATCCCTATAGAAAGGCGATGGTATTATAGCACTTGTCAATCGACCGATGTTAGCATCTGGACCAAAGTTGTAAGCTGGAAACCCTCCATAGCCGGTGACAAAATAGACAGAAGGAGGAAGAGGAACTCCTATTAACTCCATGAGGTCAAGATGTCCTTTCGAGCCTCGTTCTGTAAAGTGTGTGAGAAGAAACATTTTATTTATTCTTGAGATGTACAGCCCATTTAATTTAAATAATTTAAGAAAATCCTTAAAAGCTGTAATGTAGTGTTATAATACTAGTAAGATACTTCTAATACTTTATGTCGTGGTTCTCTTAGTACTTAAATATATCTAGCTAAGTACAGGCATCATTCTTTGTCCTTTGACTAACTGAAGTTACAGACTACAGAAAGGTGCATGTAAACATTTGGTGAAACTGACTGCTAACAAGTAGTTCCTACAACATATACTTTACTTTAGCTGTTCATGAACTACAAAGAAAAGTGTTGAATGTGCTTTCAGAATGGATTCAGTGAAGACTGAGCAATATTTTGTTTTCTCAAATAAACTGAGATCCTTTATCGTCACAAATTAAGAAGACAGCAAAAGTTCTCTACAAACAGCATGACACAGTTTCACAAACATAGGATAAAAATTACAGTGGATTTACTTTAGCCCTTGCAGTTACCTGCTTCTACAACAGATGTTAGATTTTATTTATGCCTCTGTTCTCAGATTTATCTCCTTAGTTGCACTGTGTACATAACAAATACTATTCAGCAATCAAAATTCAGTTTTGAAATGAGAGTATCTTTGCCTTGGCAAACACACAGATTTAAGTATCTCTGCGAAACATGCCCAAAGAGACAACTCCTTCTCCACGATGGAGGAGCAATGACAACAGCTAAGTACCTACACCCAACTTTAACCAGAGCTTTGGGAAGACATTGTCTTGGTTTTGGTTAAAACAAGACCAATTTAGTGAACCTTCTTTTCAGCTAAGTTCTTCTAAGTAACTGCATTTTTCTGAAGTTGGCTGCATGTTTTTTGGACAGTGTTCACTCCAGAGTTGATAATGCCTCGTTTAGTTTTACTGAGCTAACAGTAGTAATGGTATGCAGAAAAGGCCCAGGTTTATCTTTTATTGCTATAGTAGCCAAGGTCACTGATAGGTATCTTATGTCCCATAAGTAAGCAGGGTCATACTTGCAGGGAGGGGCAGACTGGTGACCCAAATTGACCAATGAGGTATTCCATGCCATCTATATCATACTCAGTTAAAAGATGTCACAAGAGTTTCGTTGCCTTCATCCATGGCCAGCGTCTGAAGAGGACCCTGCAATCCTGATCCTGGCTCCAGTCTGTGCATCCCTGAATCCAGTTCCTGTCTACTGCAGAGTCCCATCCAGGACTTCCTGGTGTCTGCCCTGCAGCCACTGCTCCCCGCCCGCTTCCCCCACCCTTTTCCCCTCTTCCACCCCCCGCCCCGCCCCCCGTTACCCATCCCCTCGCCCCCCCCCCACCTCGAGCTTCTACGAATTTTCTAAGACGTAAAAACAAGCATAAGAAGGTACCATTTTTAAGCACAATGAATGATTCAAATCTGAATCTCTACAGAGCTCCACTCAAACTAAAGCCTTTCCTCCCTTCGCAATCTCCTCTAACCTCTCGTTTTTAAATTTCTCATTTTATCTAAAAGTCTCAGTTCTTCTTACTGGGGTACATTTTCACCCCTTTGAAAATATTTATGTTATGCAGAAGCAAACAACATATGTCTTAATGTAGCTACAAATGTAAAACAATAATAACTCAAAAACTCCAGTTCAGGACTAAGTAACTGCTGGCTTTCCAGGGTCCAAGAAATTCATATTTTTAAATCACTTTCTTTATGAGCCCTGGGCTCTCTCTACATTTGTCTTTGTTGAAAAACTTCAGATCCTAGGTAAGAGGGAGGATGTATTTGGAACCACTGTTTTGCAGTTCATTTCTCTGTCTACCTCACATACTAGTATACACACTAGTTCTCAGATTAACTCTAACAGAAAAAAAGTAGCCTGTCATCCACTAGGGCTGCCACTGCTAATATTCCCAAGGCCCTTCTTTGTGGTGACATCTCTGCATCAGGAAAGTTCCTTAAGATGATGTCCACAGACAGCATTAAGCAAAGTGTGCTTGCTCAGTGGTCACTTTATTTTCAACACAGCATGAGGAGAACTGATGCCACCTATGGTACTCTAACACTGTGCAGGTTTACAGGGAATAGAACCTAAAACCAGTCTGCCTTCTTATAAGTACGTTAGGGACAACAGATACAAGTCAGTTCCCAGGTCCGTTTTTTGAACAAATACTTACAGAAGCTGAAAACAAGCTCCCAGTCTGTCTAAAGGGAAGTAGTGAAGGTTGCTCTTTGCTCAGCCTACTTGTGAAGGACCAAGTCATTCCCAGATTCTGATGCATATCACCCTGAGATGACCTACATTTTACCAGCAGCACATACACTCTGGTCATGGGATGAGCTGAAGTTTCCTATTTGCATATAAAATCACAGGATGTGCATGTATGATTACAAACAACTGTTGCTTCAGAACTTGTAACACTTGGTTTCCTAGGAGCTGTGTCCTGCATAATTATTTTAATTTCAGCTCAGTACATCCTGCCAACCTGGAATACCCCAAGTTCTTCCTCCTTGAGAAGGAATTCTTAAAGGTGCAGGAGCAAGCTGTGCTGAAAGAAAAACCAGAGGGGAAGACGACCAGCCTGGCTGAACAGAGAGCTTCATCTGGAGCTCAGGAATAAAAGGAGAGTTTAGAAGAAGGGGCAGGTAACTCAGCAGGACTACAAGGACATCACAAGGTTATGCAGGGAGAAAATTAAAAGGATCAAAGCCCAACTAGAGCCAAGCCTGACTACTGCCATAAAAGGCAACAAAAATGTATCTATAAATACACAAGCAACAAAAGGAGGGCTAAGGAGAATCTCCATCCTTTAGTGGATGCCTGGGAAACATAGTGACGGAGGATGAGGAAAAGGCTGAGGTACTAAATGCCTTCTTTGCCTCAGTCTTTACTAGCAAGACCAGTTGTGCTCCAGGTACCCAGGACCCTGAGCTGCAACAGAGGGACGAGGAGCACAATGAAGCCCCAATAATCCACGGGGAAATGGTTAGTGACCTGCTACACCACTTAGACACGCACAAGTGTATGGGGCCAGATGGGATCTACCAAAGGGTTCTGAGGGAGCTGGTAGAGGTGCTTATCAAGCTACTTTCCATCATTTATCAGCAGTCCTGGCTAACCAGGGAGGTCCCAGTTAAGTGGAGGTTAGCAAATATGACACCCATCTACAAGAAGGGCTGGAAGGAGGATCTGGGGAATTACAGGCCTGTCAATCTGACCTCAGTGCTGGGCAAGATTATGGAACAGATCATCCTGAGAGCCAGCACACAGCACATACAGGACAAACAGGTAATCAGGCCCAGTCAGCATGGGTTTATGAAAGACAGATCCTTCTTGACCAACCTGATCTCCTTCAGTTGGACTTTGATGATCTTAAAGGTCTTTTCCAACCAAAACAATGCTATGATTCTATGTGCATAGGACCTATTTCTGCCTTCAATACCTGTAGCTCTCCTACATCGCCTCCCTGCCCCAGTATGTGCTAAAGAATGGTTCTAAGCTGTGTATGTTTGTATTAGCTGGCCAGTTTGCTTGTGATAATTGGCCATCAAGAAAGAGAAACTGCATAATTAACCTCACAGCTCTCACCGTAGCTTTTTCTCATTAAGATACTAATGTGCCACTCTCACATCATGCGTTTGGGAGTTTCAAGAATACAACAGGATGAGTGCCCATTAGCTGCTTATTATACATGGAGAGTCCTCTGTCACAGGGAAGATAATGGGATGAAATTAAACTGAGTAAAGGAGAAAATGATCTTAACATGAAGAAAGTCCTACCGACAATGCCATCTTTTTGCCTATAGTCTTACCCCACAAGGGGGAGAGTGACCTTCCCTCAGGCTGGCAATTTCAAACAAAACTGTACAAAACAATTAAAAAAGATTGTAGATAATAATTTCAAAGCTATTTGTTATAACATGACTTTTAATCTTTGTTCCATGGTTTGTAAATGTTCCCAGTTCCTTCATAATGTATATATTTATTGGTACAGTGTGGATTGATGAAGTATCTTCCAATTTTTAAACTTAGTTACCATAACTGTAATAGCTATATAGGCTGAATAAATCCAAATAGAATAGTTATGGAAAAGGCATGACAGTCCGTCTGAATACTGTAAACAAAGGGAACTGAAAGACTTCACTCAAACTACTAGATTAAAATCAGGCAAAATAAATGAATCTTGCACTTTGCTCTGAAACCTGGGAATCTGGTTCTGATGAAGAGCTAAAGACATATTTTTCAGCTGAAATATAGCTTTGTTATTCATTATTCATAGGCAGTACCATCCTGGGCTATGCGTTGCCCAGGAAAGTGGTTTCCATTGTCCTAGAGACTTTGCAAAAAAATGGTAAAATGTTGTCCCTGAGCCAAAGATGTTACAATTTAAATAAATTCTTATCTATCATCTTATCTGTATTTTAGCTTTGGCACTTGTTTGCTAAGGTAACTCACTGACTGGAAAAAGTCTGATGTGTTCCATACAGAAACTATTTTCCTTACATATTTTTAGAAAGTGTAGAAGCTATGTTTAGAAACAGAAAAACTAGCTCCTTATCCAGAATCTATTTCCCTTTGGCACTTTAAAATGCTTTTCCTGATAGATTTTGTGTCTTCCTAATCAAAGTTAATCATTTTTTGACTGTGAATCTAATGTTGAGTCATGTTTTATATTCACACATATATATACATAAAGGAACCTCAATTACAAAGAAAATGCATAAGCCATTACTCAAGAGTAAAAGGTAAGGAAAATAGTAAGCTTGAAGGAGAATATAGGATCTGTATGCAGACACCAAACCTACTTCAAAAGAACACATGAAAAGGACCTACAAAGCAGATGGAGAATATCTACAGTGGCCAGGAATCAGCTTATCCGACTTGGATAGAAGGATGCATCTCAGAAGCAAATCTAATGAATAGAACTGTAGTTTCCCACCTCTCTTTCTCAAGGGAAGATTTGGTAAATGCGAAAAAAAGCCTTCTAATTCTCCCTACACAGTATGTGAAGCTGCAGTTTCCTAGTCACATACCAAACAGTAACATACAGAGGCAAAAACACTTGCTTTTTTAGCATAGGCTCTGAAACGAGTCATATTTGCAAAAGGTGGCAGCACATGACAGTAAAGAAGAATCTGGTTTTTCATTTAAATAAAAAAAGTCAGAAGGCTCAGCAAATATCTAAACTTCAGTGAGACTGGAGTGGAAGCTTGCACGTATCCAATACAGAAAAGCAAAACAAGAAGCTTCTAGCCAAATTCTGTACTTACAGCTCATCCCCAACTCTTAATGGATTTATTAAGACCTACAGTTACAGTTAAGAGCAGAACATGGACTTACAGCCACAAGTTTTGTTCCCATTCAGTTATCTCAGATAAATTCATGTCCCACTGCTGCAGTTATATTAGAACAAAAATGCCCTCTTATTCCCTCAAATCAATAGGTAAAGACTGTGCTATTTTAAGTACAGTTAAGCCAGCAGAGCACTATGTTGCACCAGTATAATTTTGTTTCAAGTATGTATTGCTACTAAGCCACTGGATATTGGGGATTGTCCAGAATTCATCCCGTTCATGTCCATGTTTCCTATAGCTGGGGCGCTGGAAGGTATGGTACAGAAGCGGCTTTAATTTTATCTGTTATCTCAAAAAAGAAAGTAGTAGAATACCGTAAATTTGTATGGTATTTTTATAATTCTGGAGTTATGAGCTGTGATATACTTCGCGTTTGCTACCGTTTGTTACTGTATGTTATAGTTGGAATTGTTATAGAATTTGCAGATAGCTGGAGATTCCCACTGAGTAGCTTCAGAGACCAGTTAAGAAGTATTGGCCTGTTGTAAAAATCATCCTGTAAATCAATATATGGATGGTTTCAAAACTGCAGATGACAATAGTGAAGTTTTTTGCTTCTTTTAATTGTATTTTTGCATGTGATTACCGCAATGCTTCATTACTGAAACTGTAAAAATTAAAACCCCACCATTTTGGCATTGGAAGATACCTATTGTGTGTTTAGCACAGCAATCAGTAACAGTGGAAGATCATGACGCTCAAAATGGACTGGAAAAAAAAAAAAAGCAAAGCCTTTTTGGAAACAGGTAAGAGGAGAAAGGTTTACTCATTAGACAGAAAAGGAGACCAAAAAAGAAACATGATATTGACAGCAGAAGGGCAGAAGTTGGAGAAGATCCTAAAAATGGAGTTGCTGGTATAGAAATGGCAGTCATGGAAGCCATTTTGAAACTGTAGCTGTGAAGTGACAGATATTGTGACTTAAGCCTTGGTGCTCACCTGACCCTCTCCAGATCACTGTCAGGTACGTGTAGCCCAAGAGCAACATACCTCACCTTCAACCCACATGAACTGAGCAGGATGGAATCGCAGACCTGTGGGATCCAAAATACTTTTCCACTGCTCACAAGGGGTAAAGTACAGAGGAAAGAAAAAAACCTTCCTGCTTGGAGGTCTTATTACGTTTGTTTTAATTGTTAAAGCACAAAACTAGTATTTATATCTCACAAATAGGAATGGAGGCAGAGGCAGAGAAAGGCCCAGATTCACACCATTTGGTTTATTATACCCATCTGTAACTTTTAGGTTAGGAACCTTCTTTCAGATGCAGTAGCTGTCTTTACAGAAAGCATGCAAAAAGTAACCAGTGGCGCCAAAAGGCAATTTGCTCCAACCTAACAGCTTCTGGAGGCATGTCACTCTCTCATAATCTAGATACACATATTTATCTTTTACCTTTAAAGGAAATGGACCTGAGTTCAAGTAGGTGCAGGTGAAGGACATATCCAAAGGTCAGGCTGTATCTGTACTGTATAATTGAGAGCAGTAGAAAAGATCCCTGAACCACTGAAAGAACACAGATACAGAAAAAATCTCTGGTCAGTTTAACTGGGGCACAGAGCCTGGTTGGATCTTCAGTTTTGGGGACTCAGAGGACTGCTCTCTGGACTGCACATGCGCATGACCTCGTACTGCTGCTTCCTCCTCATGCTTTCCCATGTGGAGTAAGGTAGTCCCAGTGCTGGGCCTGATCCAAAACCATTGAATGATTAGGCCTCATCAGATCAATGTCATTCCACTGAAATTAGTGGAGAAACTCCTTTAGCGAACCTAGCAGGGTTTGCATTAGACTAACAATGTCTTTATCACTGGATCTATATACTTGTTTACTCATTTTTAACAAGTGCAGGTGAAGTGATATATGCCTTGTTCTAAAGGTACGCAAATCCATTACCAAAAGTGAATTTGCTTGCCCTCTCCCCTTTCTTTTAATGCTATAAGGAACTTAAAGGTTTATATTAAAATATGACTAGAATCTGGACCTTTCTTACAAATAGTAATTATAAACCTGAGATTATTTTTATTTCCTGTTGTCTAACAGAGCTCATATAAAACAGTCTCTGTTTCTATCTAATGCACTGCCTTCCATACAACTTAACTTCTAACGTGGTATAAAGTATACTACCATATAGGCTTTAGGAACCCTACTTCAACAAAGTCAAAGACTACATGGTTACTGATAAGAACACCGTTTGTCAGTGTACTTTTATCCTCACTTTTACCACCAGAAAATATATCAGAAGCAGCATTCAAAGGCAAGGCTGTCATCCCTGACATAGAGAGAATTACCCATCTCAGCACCATTTTGAAACATACAGTTCCAAAGGCCCAAGTCTGGAAAAAAGAAATGAAATATTGACGTCAAGTCCTTTGAGCAAAAGCAAATTATTAGAACTGTATGGTGAGACCAATTGGTGTTTCACTACTGCAAAATAAACACACTGTTGTTCTCTTCCATGCTGTAAAAGATGCTTGAGCTGGACTGTTGCATCTACATGAATGCAAAGATTGAAGTTGCACATAATGGGCTGCCATATTTGGCCCCAACCACTTAATTTTTAGCAGTAGTATTTGTTCATCTGTTATTTTAAGGATTTTCACATTTATTTAATCCATCATGTTTTTAGCTAGAAATGACTTGTAACTCAGTTATTCAGGTACATCAGCTGCCACATTTAGCCAAATTCTGCTGCAGGTTAATGAACCTTAACAAGTACATAAAGGAGTCAAAATAACATGCTCAAACATGCTATTTGCTAAATGTAAGGAGCCAACCACCCTATAGCTAAAATCATGGCAGCTGTTTTCAATTCAGTCAAGGAATGGCCTGGATGGCTCCAGAGGTCTGGGAATGGGATTGGAGTGGGTGCTGGCTTTTGAATGAAATTATTATTTTCCCTTTCTTTTTAATTTATAACTTAGTTCACCTACTGTTTCCCCCTGTTCTGCTTCAAACACTTTTATCAGAGCTGCTGTCCATAATCCTGTCCCATGCTTATAAAAGCCCATTCGCCCACAGCAGTTGGCTTTGCATTCTGTGAAGGAAAACCTCATGTCACTGCTGTTCACTGTTGCACCAGCCTTGCTGGCAGCTCCTTTTCATATTCTTTTAAGGCAATGGGATAAAAGTAATGTTCTATGATAGCTTTCAAAAACTAGATCAGGCTCAGAATAGCCAACATCAGGCACTTCTGTGTCTGTAAACTTGAGCCAAGCTGACCTCATTTCTCTGTTCTCTTCCAGTCCAAATAATCATAAACCTAGGTTGTAAGCTCCCTTTCCAGCATGATAAACAAACCATCTCTGTCTCAATGGCACAGTGCACAGCCTATGTTGTCTCTAAGTTCAAAAAAATGCTGTAACTGTAATAATAGAACATTGTTTTATATTGGATGATGTTGTGAGGTGCAGTAAGAAAATTTCTGCTTCCCTGGTGCCAAAGTGTATTTATTTTGCAGTTAAGAAGAAATATTATATTTATAGCAATTACATAAAGCAGAAAAGGATTTCCACATCTACAAAATAAAAGCTAATCAAGTGCCGCAAAGGGAAAATAAGGGAAATATTTTAATACAGTCCCAAATGTGCTACATGAAATAGAATAGGCTAGCATCATTGCTGCTCTCAGGAAAATCAGCATTTGCTCTGCATGCCCAGCCTGAACACATTTCTAGCTGCCATTGATAACACGGTTAGAAAGCACAAATAGAATATCTTGGTATTAAAGGCTGGAGCATTTTCTTCCAGATGCTTAAGGAAATCTCAGAAACCCTTTCTAGTGTTCTTGCACACCCAAAAGTAAAGCTGCAGTCAGTGGGAGCTATGGTACTTACTGACACACAAAATCAAGCCTGACATGATTTTGTGCAAACGGTTTTCCAACAGTTTCTGCCAGCTCCCGCTTTTACGACATTATTCTGCCCTCTACAGAAACGTATGTCATCCACGTATCTGAATTCAGTTAATTAAATGTGCATCTATACTGCACAGAATAGTCTCTTTTCCCATCTAATTTTGTTTGAAAAGCTTTATTTCATTACAATGCTTTAAAGCTAATAAACAACAAAAAATTGTCTTCCATGCAAGCCATTTCTTCAGTTTTTCTGGTCTAATACTGGTCTATTTTCTTAATGTTTTGGTTGCTGCTTGTCTAGAAGATCTTCCATATACATTTTTGTGCACACGGCTTTTTGTGTATAAAACCAAGGCCTTTTAATGTTTACTTTTACTCAATGAATTTTTCTAGTTTAATGAAAAAATCTGTGTTTAAAACACATCTGTTTCTTTGAGCTGTGGCAGTATAGAATGTTAAATAGAGCATGGATGTTATTGTCCTTCTTTCTTCAGAGACAGATGAAAGGCAAAAGCGGGAAATACTTAACCATTCAACTATAGTGGTGTGGCAAAGGTAACTGAGCTGTTAAACAGAAGTTCAATAGACTGAAGACAATCCATTGTCTTCTGCATGATCTAGGGCAGGGGTGTCAAACTCATTTTCACCGGGGGTCACATCAGCCTCGTGGTTGCCTTCAAAGGGTCGAATGTAATTTTAGGACTGTATAAATGCAACTACTCCTAGGGCAACCTTATGGCACAGCCTGTACTTAAGGTGAAACAATCACAGTGGCCCACGTCATTTTATAATAATGAACAACTGTGTGTGCACCTTTATAGGCATGTACGTGACTATAAAGAAAAAGAAAGAACTTACAGACCTGGTACATCCCCAAAGGACTGGCACAAGAAAAGGGAATCATCTTTGAAGAGATACCTTTCATGACTAACTAAATGGTTCAAAAGGCTTCATAAACAGAGTGTGAACCAGGCATGGAAGTTCTGTAGCAAGTACAGAGAAAAGTGTCAGGGGACTGCAAGGTCAGAAGAAGAAACAGAACTCTGATTTCCATGTGCACTAGTACAAAAAGCAAAGGCAAATTACTAAAGATGCCCTTCATGGAAAAAGAAGACTTCCAGACTTGCATGAATATTTATCTGTAAAAAAGCCTTAAGCCAAAAATACATTCCCCCACCCCCAACAACAACTTGCCCTCAAACATGGCAAAATATTTACTGTGAATTTAGAAGCCTGCAAGGGCAACACAACAGGACACAAGCAGTCCAGCAGGCTTTTGGAGTGCGTTGATGATAGCATCCCCATAGAGGCGATCATTGAGCCAATGAGGGGATGCTGGGCCTCAAGACAGAAATGGGAATCAAGGAAGAAGTGTGGATGTAAAACTTGGGGTCAGACTTTGCTGAAGTGATCCTAAGCTAATGTTCATAATATGATCTTCTTGGGATCCTGAGAAGATGGAACAAGGCAAACAGTAGCATTACAGCCCTGGATCCCTGAGCAGCTGGCCCTCGTTGACCCTGCTTTGAGAAGGGGAATTCAACTAGATGATCTCCAGAGGTCACTTTCAACATCAATTATTCTTTCATTCAATGAGTCTAAGCATATTTATAATGACATAGTACTAGCTTCACCATTATTCTGAAAGGAGAATTTTGAGCAACCTGCTTTTATAGTATTTGTACCAGTATTACAGCAAGCAAAGAGCGACAGCTCTTTGGCATTGTCACAAGCATGTAACAGATCTACACCTGACTCCACAAACAATTTCTCTAAATACAAAGTAGGGTTTTTTCTATTTATATGTGCCAGAATTGCTATTTGTCACCATCTGCTTTAACAGATACATAGATGTGTTTCTGAAAGTGGAGAGACAGAAGTCCTCCATGCTTCCTTTCAGTAGGAGTAGTCGTCTGACATCTATAGTCACTTAAGAAGTTCCTCAGACAGATACTAATTACCATGCCTAAAACTTCTTCCATGTACTTTTCACTCCTGGCTAGCATAAATTATATTCTACTTGGCCAATGCCATCTTGAACACATGCTTCAACTGACAAGATAGCTGTTTTTATCTACCTGAAGCCTATTGCAAAGCTGATGAAACAAACTCTTCCTAGTAGTGCCAGATGACATTGTAAGGATCAAGAGCCACAAGCTGCAGTGTGGCAAGTTCAGTTCAGACTTCAAGATGAATTTGTTGTTAGTGAGTGGAGCAGTGCTGGCATAGCTTGCTCAAAGGGATTGTAGAATCTTTTCCCAGGATAACTGGACAAAGTCAACCTGTATAAGAATTACAGAATCTGTATTGGGTATTACATCTGTCCAATAGTACACATCTGTGGCAAGGTTGGACACTGGCTTTATGGAATGAAATTTTGTGTGTGGTGTAAATATATAAACTATGATACAGGCAGTATCATTGCCTGCTAGAGGGGCAAGCAGCCTTTAATGGTTGCAGGAGAGCAGGAGCTTTTGCATTTCACCACTAGGCAAGCAACACAGCACTTCATAAATCAGATTGGAGCTTTGGTTTAGGAAAGGAGAACATTGCTTATGAATCACCATTGTCAGTGTCTGCTGTGTGCACTCTTTTACAACATCTAAATTAGCATATGTTTTAATTTCTATTACACTCATAACGAAAGAGATGTGAATTATCACCCTTCCCTTTTTGTTTCACAATGACCTTGGAAATCAGACAAAATACATCAAACTAAGTCTGCTGTGTATTTTCATGAAAAAAAAAAAATACATGGCTGGTCTTGTTTTCTCTTTCCCTCTGTTTTGTTTTTTTTTTTTTTAATCTTGATTTTTAAGGGAGAAAATTCTTGCTAGGCCATGATCAATATGTCCTTGCCAAGATATGTATTTCTAAGATGATAAAGACAGTTCTCTTTTAAAGTACTGGGAGAGACATCTGACACTTTCCTAGATTTAGCAGTTGTACATGCCAGCAGACAGTCTCTGCCCAAATGTGGAAAAACAGACACCTATTTGGAGATGCTGACATAGTCTGGCACACTGACCTGGATATAAATTCTCATCCCATATAAAGAGACTTAATAGGAAACCAGGATAGAGAGTACTTAATAAGAAGCTCCTGCAGTTGCTCCTACTTTCTTTGCTATCCCACATCTCCACTACAAGTTTCTGTCCTTCGACCAGGGATGTGTGAAGGTTATGAGCAGATGGGAATTGTGGATTACAGTTTACTCAGTGAAAATTAGAAAGCTTCACCCAGAAATGCTCCTTCCCTCCTCACACCTACCACACCATATCTCTTAGCTCAATCAAATGATCTGATACAATACCATCTCTCTATATTTCCCACGAGTAATTTAGCATGCCTTTCCTCTTTTCCTGTGACACTTAGAATGAGTCAGGATTCTCCCTCCTGTCAGAAAATCCTGCTGCAGACTGTCACTTGTGTAGTCGGTGCTGCCCTAAGAAGACAGATGTCATGCTCCTGGCTCATACCACTTTCACGACATCTGTTCCATCACAGAGCTAGGAGACAGAGTCTCCTAGCCAAATTTGTATGCTCTGTGCAGTTTGATCTTGCAAGCAGAGCCTCAAGCCTACACAACAACACCCAAAGCATTATCCCAAATGTAGCTGGAAGGGCTGTCTGCAGGCAGTCTTTGAATGTGACATGAGAGAAAGAAATAGCTGATATACATGTGTAGCTTCTACAGACTGACGTGGTCTCTGTGTGATGAAGACGGATACATCTATAGGACACTATCAAAGCTTTAGGCAAAGCTTTAGGAGACCTTCCACTAATCTGAGACTGAAAAACCACTTAATTCCAGGTCAGTTTAAATCAGAATAGTAAAATAAAAATATTGCAATAACTGGAGGTTGTGGTGGTTTTTTTGTTTGGTTTGGTTTGTTGTATTTATTTGTTTGGGGTTTGTTTAGTTTGGTTTTGCGGTTTTGTGTGTGTGGGGCTTTTTTTGTTAATTTGGTTTGGTTTTTTGTTGAAATTAAAGGCTACGGACCTATTAAGATATGAAAACTAAAGTATTTTTTTATACATCCTTGGCACTTAACACAGCACTTTGAAACCTGCTGGACTGTATTCCTCCCACAGATGACTAAGCTATCCATTGTTTTATGTTACGCAACAGAAATTCATACTTTGTTACTGAAGTTTTACTTTCAGGTTCTTAGGAGGACTTCTGTTGTCTTCTAAGAGCGTCCCTTTTAGAAATGTTCTTTAGTTTAGGTACCCAATATTTATTATTGTTTTTTACCTAACTATATTCTCCTGTATTCTCTACATTATCTGATTTAGTAGCTAACAGATTTGATATTATAAAGGACTGAGTTTCAGAGAAGTTAAAAAATGATTGTGAGGTAGATGACATGGGAACAATAAAATCTAAAAATATGTCTTGTATTGGACATTAATATTTCTTACAGCTAAATGCTTTTATAGCATAAAGCACTAGTAAAAATGTAGAAAAAAAATCCAGACAACTTGATCCTACTTGTTCCATCTTCCTTTTCCCAAGAATTTCATTTCCCAAGAGCTATATTTCACTAATTTTATATCTTAGTGTAGGTCACATATTCTTTTATTATGCTCATGTTTTTGTCATTTCCCTAGTGAATGCACTGAATGGATTAAACAAAATATCTTAAAAATGTCATTGCTGGTACAAAAAGTTCTAAGTTAGAATCCTGTCTCAAGTCCTAAGTGAAAGACCTTCTTGTTTTAAAGTGACTCATTGGTATAAATGCTCACATCCCACAGCATGCTGTTAATGACAGCCTAGGGCCAGACAAAGCTCACACAGCCAGAAACAGTATAGGCAAGGACAATTTGCAAAAGCACACACTCTGCTGTATCCAGTCAGCAACCAGTAGGACCAGATCCACCAAAAGCTGTTTTAGATACTCTTTTGTCAAAAGCTTGAGACATCTTGTTGATTGCATCACATTTTTGCTCTGTTTGTAACAACATTATTTTTCTAAATGCTGACCAAATTCACCTGCCATGGCTTTCACATCAAAACGTAAAAGGCTAAGAAAGCTGGGACAGAAATAAGTGTGGTGTTCAACAGCTACTTTTTAACCTCAGGACAGATTTATTTGAGTAACTGTCCCCTAATAACACATCACACAGAAGCAAAAGCACTTTCATCTCGCTTACAAAGTCAGTTGGAGTTTTGTTAATTTAGTTTAATATTCTTGTGACACTTTTCACTAAACTTAGAAAAAAAAATGTACAGGAGTCTCTCAGCTCTGTAGGAGGGAAACCATCCACTGTAATTAACAGTAAGACTGACTCAAGGTGAAATAGTAGATAATACATTTTCCAAATTACTAAAATTAATTTTAACAGCCGTGTCATGTTTAATTATTGAACTAATTATTTTGTCTCTGCAACTTATTGCCCTAAAGAGCAGATCTTCACTGCTTGTGCACAATATATATTAATCAATAGATTATGTCTAGAATAACTGAATTGTCTGTTCAATTTTATTCAGGATTTAAAGTTGTATGACAAAAGGGAGAAAATGAAACTTTTTTTTTTTCTCCTCACACAAAGAATATATTATGTTTTACATGTGCATGGCTGAAAATAACTTAATCTCCTCCAGAGTATATAGAGAATAGCAGTAGTCTTATTTTTGGTGAATATTATATGTTTAGTTCACTCAAATGTTATTTAATGCAAGAGCTGAAAAAAAAGACAAAAAGATAAAAGCATACAGCGGTTATTCTAAAGTCTTAATGTTTAATATACAGTTGAAAGTATTTTCCAGATAAGTCTCAACTGCATGCTATCCCAAACTTGAAGAATATAGCTGATTTGCATCTGCATTTTATAAATCCATATAAAGTGTGTTGGCATGCAAGTTAGTTGACAAAAGACAAAGTCACTTTCTCAAGGCTATGATCATTGTGATGAAAAGAAAAAGTAAAGTCATTAGAATTTATTGCATTTTTTGTTAATCCTCATTTGAACTGAATATTCAGAAATTAAAAAAAAAAAGAAACCCACCTGATAAACGCAACAAGGCAGAAGGTTGTCGGCATTTTTTGGATTTTATTACAGGCTTTGCACTTTATTTTCACTGTCTGAACCCTCATTTGCATTGTAAGACACTGGTTTCACCAGTTTCACTGGTGATAGGCACAGATGTGTGTTAGTAATACAACAACTATGTTGCATACAGTTTTAATTATGTCTGAACTAAAGCATGCGATTTGATGTGTCAGTACTTCAACAGAAGTCTTCAGGTAGTAGAAATCATAGCGTCATAGAAGCTAAAGGCTAAGATTTCCGAGTTCTGAGCAGTGACTTCTCCAGATCATTTCAGCTGTCTGCTCTCACCTCCTTTTAGTTCCTCCACCATCCAGAATCACTTTCCTCCACCACCATACCAAATACAGTCAAATAAGACTTCATCTTAGTTCTGATTTTCTGTAGCAGCTTCTTACCAAACGCACTGGACAGAGATGTACCATCCAATGCATTGACCTCCAACTTCAGCAGTTATTTTTCAAACCTTAAGCTTTTTGAAAAGTATTCTAGGTAGTGCTGCAGCCCTATCCTCTGAGAACATACAACAGCTTACTCTTGTTCTGTGGCATATGCTGTACAAACTGCTGCCAGAACGGTGAACAGTAATCAGCTTGCGTAAGACCAATAGGCATCAAAGTCTTCAGCCTCTTCTGAATATGTCATTCTTGTCAACAAAAATGTCACAGTAAGCTTCCAAACCTCCACCCTTCTCTCTCCCATTCCCTTCTTGTATATACACAACTATCAAGAAAATGTAAAGTTAACAGGATCTAGATATTCCCACTTTCTTATCAGTCTTTGAAAAGAATATTAAAATTATGTGGGTTTGTTTGTTTGTTTTACAAACTACCCAAGTAATTCAATTTTCTTTTCTGAGCATGCACCAATCAGCATGACTGCTCTGGAATCAACAGAGATAAACAATTCTGCTGGCCAAAGTATTTGAGAAATAAGTGTATTCCATAACTGAATAGATCACCCTCCTTACACATGTGTGTGCATGCATGCATACATGCAACATGTGATTGTGAAGGGAGACTATAGCTTCAATTAAGGTCACATTTTCGTCTTGACTTCTATAAGAGAAACCTAGAAGTTGATGCATCTAGGTATAGTTTTGCTATAGTGGTTTGTCTTTGGAAATCCATTTATTGGAAACTCCACTGTCAAATCACAATTCAACCTTTTGAAAAATATATCTTAAGAAAAGACCAAGTACCAGAAAATATGATTAACAAGAGAGAAGCAAGTGGAAAAATCCAAAGCTGTCTCAGTCAGTCCTCCTTCAAAGTCAATGGCTCAGCAGATAAGCATGATTTCATTAGAAAACATCTCAGTTTTACAGTGGGCACCTTCACTGATTTTTCACTGCCATCCAGCAGGTCATAAAAGTCCTGCTGACAAAAAAATCATCAAGTTCCGGTTTATCCCCTGAAAGCCAAACGTTAGAACTTCTGGCGGCACTCGGTGAGCTTTGATCTTCTTTTTACATGCTACTCTATATGCAAAATGCATGAATTATGGCAGTTCTGTTGCTTTCAGTACAGCTGTGACAATTTTATATAATATAGCATCTACTCCCAATACCCAAACTGAGACTCCGCAAATGTAGAAACATATGGTTGATGGTAAAACCAAACCTGTGTTCATTAGTTATTTTCTTATCCTCTTGTTCAAGTATCACCCACTTGTTTCAAAGCTAAATATGTTCCATAGAAACATAAATTACTATTTTGCATAATCATTGCAGCTGAGAGTAGCAGGTATAGACAGAACACTGAAATTTACAATACAGAGATAGAAACTATCTATTTCCCCACAGCCTCCTCAGGAACTTTCCCTAAAGATTAACTTCTTTCTGGCAGCTGCATCACTTGCTTTGGAGTAGCACCAAGGAGCTAGCTGATATAGCCTGTGGGGTCCTATATAGGGGGGCTTTATGTTGTTTTAAATTATGGAAAATAATCACGAAATTGTATTGACCTATAGAATGCAACTGCAGAACTTCAGACTCAACAGGGCAAGATATTTATCTTGGATCTGACAGGATGTCTCTTTCTGCAACTGAAATTTTGTGGTTCTGTTACATGACTGCATAGCCAAAGCCACACAGATGTTAATGTATTTGGCTGCACTCTCATATCTGGTATGTGGACATCTGCAGTGACCTGAAGTGACCTAGCAAATTCTCATAAGCAAGAAAATAAAGATGTTTCTTTAAAAAACAGTGAGTAGATATATATATATATATATACACACACAGAGAGACATGCACTGTTTGTTTGTTTGTTTGTTTTAATTTAACTTATCCTGTTGTGACTTTATAATGAAAAATTTTTTCTTTATAGGACTATACGATCCAGAATGCACAAGTATGATGAATTCATTCAAATTACGCAACCACTCTGGAATCCCCATAAACATTAAAACAATATATAGTCACAGATTTTCTTTCTGAACAAGAGCTGTTCAGTCTAGTTTTGAAGCAGTTAGCAAAGTGTTCACTAACAGCGGGACCTTATGCTGCTTGATCCAGCTTTGCCTTTGTGGTAGCTACAGATATTTCAGACTAAAGACTGGATATTTATTGCTCATTTATTTCCATTAAGACAAGTCTGAAATAGGCACTTGTATTTGTACTTAGTCCAGTAGTGGGATGGAATGAAAATACAAAGCTAATTCTCTGGCATGCTTGCTGTACCCAAATACAACAAGCACCAAGAAGATGTGGAGCACTTCAAGTAGGAATGGTTGTGGTTTACTCTCTTGAAGTAAAATAAATAGTGGACATAAGGCACAAGAATAATATTCTGAAAAGTGAGAAAAAAACCCACGTGCCCTCCACAGATAACTGGAAAAATAACATACTTCCCTTTGGAAATGAAAATTTTACTTATTTATTATTACTATTATTATTTATTATTACTTATTTTACTTTTTATTTTATTTTATTTTACTGCTAACAGAACTGTAACATTTACTTACCATAGCCACTAATGAAATCAAGTAACTGAGCCACATATGAGTGAAAAGGAGACTTTGTATAGGCCAGAGAACATCAGTTCAACAGGGATTGCAAATGCCTTGTGATGTGATAATTTTCATGCACCTATGTTGTGTTTGTTTTACAACAGTTATTTTTAATTCATGACAGCAACACAACAGATTATTTATGATACACAAGTAATTCTTTTAAGAGATGCATTGATGCACATTATCTCATTGTACAATAAAACATGAAGCCATGCCAAAACTTTTTGGATTATAATTCTGGGATAGTTTAATGATACAATGAATTTAGATTCCAGGGTTTCTGGAATTGTATAAAAATAACATCGCTACTTAATTTTAAGGCAGCATTTTCTAGTTTGGCTTTGTATAGACTACCTTTACAGTCTGCCAGGAATTGTTCATCTTTTCACTTGTACTATAATATAAAGCAAATATGGTAGAATGCCTTGAGCATTAAGATGAAATGTATGTATTCCTGGACTGCCCAGTTCTAGTACTTTGATCTGGATCAAATGCAGGCATACATCAAAATTTCATCTGAACCAGTGAAACATCCTGCCTGATTGATATAAAATAATACCTTTTCATGACTGGATAATGCACAGATGAGTTATTAATGATTGTGGAAACACATTTTTTTGTGGTTCATAATTACTGATGCAGAATACATTTCTATAGTTTATTCCTAAAACATTTAAAGAAAATCTATTAAAAAATCTTTGCTGTTGTTGAGCATATCTTAAAATACGACCCCAGGACTTTGATGATTTCTCAGCCTTGTTATAACTGAATACGTCCATAAATCAGGCAGTTCTTGGAAAACACACTTATTCAACTTCAAAAGGTATTGATCACACTATTATTCTCCTTTCTTGTAATATAAAATAAGTTTTTACATCCATCTAAACCTAGATATGTTAATGGTTATTCAATGATGCAAATTATTAGATTGGGTTTTGATGATTTTTGGGCCAGTTTGATGACCTTCCTTTAATCCATACATGTAAAATTGTCTACAGATGTCTCCCTCCTATGTTACAGTTTCAAACAGAGAAAATTACGTACTACCAACTCATACATAAACTCTCCAGACTGACTTTTCTTTTATACATTAGACTGTATCTGTGAAGACTTCCTAGTCTGTAAATACTTTAGCCATGTTTTTCTAGGATGGAAGATGAATACAGTAATATGAAGATGTTTTCTGAGTATCCTGAAAAAGAAAAATGGAATGTAGTATTTGCGAGGAATAAACAGCTATTGGCTCTTATATTAGTCAATCTGCATGACTCCTGTTAACTATTCACTTAATCTACTAAATGTATCATTCAAGTGGTAAACGCCTCAGTCAGGATCATATCTAAAACATGATTACAAAATAAAAGCATTTTTTCAAAGCACACACTGCTTGACTGTTTTCTTTATATGGACTGCTTTCATGACTACCTTTCTCTTTCTACGGTTTTCTACATTCCACAGGAATTTCTTCCGTTCCATACATTGATCAATTGGGTTACTGTTTGAATTACAGGAGTCTGGATTCATAGTTTGTGAAAGATGTTTTTCTAGGTGCAGACCTTTAAAAAAATCAGCCACTGACATGCTTTAACAATTTTTTTGTACAGCTCCACTTCAGTTGCCCCCAGCATGCTAAGGGTTATGAGAGACCATGAGGAGTGAAACTATTTGGAATAACATTTAATAACTCTCAAATTTTTAAGCATAGATTTTGCAAACCATATTTAGAACTGAGAGCAGTCAGCATTCTTCTATGCTTATTTAATATATTCCCCAGACACGCATTTCACAACAAAATGCCACTGAAATGAGTACATAACATAGGAATATTTGATTGAAGTAACCCTTTAAAATAGTTACTTCATCTCTATATCTAAAACGTAAGTTTATTTTTCATTCCTTTCTCTTCAATGCTCACACCAGAACTACCTAAGATAATAAAACTAGATAGAGCTCTTGCTTCTTCCTTGGCCATGCAGTACACACCCCTCCACCTACAGACTCCAGTGACTGGAATCCAGTGTTATATCAGGGCAGAATTGGGTAACAGTGTACTCGGAAGAAAGTGCTGCTTGCAGGATCATCTTCCCAAGAAGCATTATGTTTTGCTTGCAATTGCCAGGCTACAGGCAATGCCATGTATATAAAGATATGTTAAAAGATTTATTTCCAAAGAGGTACATCACATCTGGGAAAGTTCAAAGCTGACCAAAGCCAAAGCTGATCTGATCTAGTAATGGTCATGACCCATTTGAGTGGGAAATTGGAACAGACAATCTCCAGAGTTCCTTTCCTTCCAACCTCATTTCCATGATTCTTGCTTTACAGGTGGGCAGATTATTTGTTTATGATGGAAAGACAAAGCACCTTTGCCTGAAGAGTTACTGAAACAGTTATTTCTTAGACACACACAGATTTGTCCAGTTCTGTCATACAGGATAATACTGGACCTATCTGTTACTGTGCTTCTTACAGAACTGATTTATCAAGTCCTTGTATATTCTTTGACATGACTGCAGTCGGAAATCAGACTTTTACATCATCACTGATCGTACACACTATGGAATGGATCATATAACGAAAAATATTTTCGATGCACCAGTGACGATTTTTTTATAATTAACAGGATTAATCTGACTGTAAATACTAACAGCGTTCTAAGTGGTATAGTCCAGAACACTTTGCAGAAGCAAATCACGACAGACACCAATAGCATTTGTGTTAGCCTTCCTTTCACAAATACCATTATTCTAGGACTGTGGAGTAAAATTTTTCCTTTATCTTGTTAACTGTAACATTTCTAACAAGCAACTCTCCTATGTCAACTTTACTACATGATACAGAGTTTTTGCTGATATACGAGATATACGAGAAATAGTGTTGGAGAAATAGTCTTAAAAGCCTTAGAATTGATATTCCTCTGTCACCTGTAACAGAGAACACAAAAATAAGCACATGACAAAGCAAATACTTTGTAAAAGGTTCCAAAGAACTATAAAATCTTAAGTCCTTGCAACAGGATTGAAGGCAGCATGGGGAGAATGTGAAGGAAGGAAAAAAGACAAACTAAGTAAATGTTACAGAAAGAAATTTTACCATGTGTGTCCTTAAACTAGAAACTTCCCAGAAGTCTTGCAGAATCTTGCTGAAGACATTGCTAAGTATTATTCCAAGCAAGTCTTGATATTATTATACTCTGATTACTTTTGCATTTTAAGCATATGTTCTTGTTTTTAAAAAGCAAACAGTGAACCTAACAAATGTATTGCAAAACCACTTGGCAACAGTTTACCTTTTTCAGATAAATCAGACTGCATGTCAGCACCCGTTCCTGAGGTACTAGGATTTACTATGGCCTTTACCATGTTGCAGGGGAGAGACAGTAGCTCTGTGCTGACAGCAATATATTTTTCTTTTTAAAATTAGTACACTGCTCAGTGGCAGTATATCACAGAATCATAAAACGGTTTGGGTTGGAAGGGACCTTAAAGATCCTCCAAACCCCTGCCATGGGCAGGGACACCTTCCACTAGACTGGGTTGCCCAAAGCCCCATCCAGCCTAGCCTTGAACTCTTCCAGGGATGGGGCATCCACAACTTCTCTGGGCAGCCTGTTCCAGTGCCTCACCACCCTCACAGTAAATAACTTTGTAATACCTAATCTAAATATACCCTCTTTCAGTTTAAATCCATTACCCCTTGTCCTATCACCATATGCCCTGTAAAAAGACCCTCCCCATCTTTCCTGTAGGCCCCATTTAGGTACTGGAAGGCTGCTAACTTATTTCCCCGAAAGTAAGACAGGGTCTTATATTAATTTTTGCTCCAAAAGATGCTTACTTTTTTACGTGTATAGCTGCCTGGACACTATTTAAATGGTCTTTTTTTTGAACTTCCTCTGGATCCACTCAAGCAGGTCCATGTCTTTCCCATGGTTAATATTATGCTTCTGAGTATTCTGATTGTAGACTATCATCAGATGATTGAAATGTTGACAGTGACATGCCTTCAGTCTACAAAATTTTGCACCAAATTCGCAATACCTCTATATAGGTGGTTGAAAATGCATTTCTGTAATTTGGAGCTTCTATGTCAGTGGTTCCTATAGGGCTCCTAGCCATTTAAAAAATGTTATATGTGTTCGAAAATTTGTATGTGTTCAGTACACCAGGAAATCCACATTCATCTGTGGAATTCATAGCAATTTTTATAAAACATTCAGAATTATGTTGGACAATGTTTCATTTCTGTGCAGTGAAGCCATCTTTCAAACAGTGTATTGACCTAAATGTGTCAACTTCACGCCAGTGTCTACTGAACATTTCCAACTCAAGCACAGAATGACTGAACCACTCAGTCATATATCACAACAGATTGGTCATACTGCAGTCACTAATGTTGAAAAGAATGTTCACAACAGTCAGTGCTTCCCATCTGCCCTCACTCTTTTCCCTGTGCAGTTGTTGTTTTCAAGGCTGTGCTGGATCTTCATGATGTTACTATGGCCTTACCACACTGCATGCTGGTTTAGGATCCAAGCTAGCAGAAAACTGCAAATACTTAACTCTCTAGTCCTAGTTTTCCAGTGCTTTTGTATTCATTTTAGCGTTCAGCTTGCCTGAATTTTCTTTTCCATCAGTAAATACCATATACAGCTACTCCTGTTACGCAGGTACATAGCTCTGATTTTTTTTTCCTAATTGATGTGAGAAAGAATTTTCTAATGAAGTGAGTTTTCAAAAAAATCCACTGATTGAAGATTTTTAGAAAACATGTTAGTCAATGAACTTCTGCCAAAACAGCAGCATTCTTCCTTTGACAGATCTGACATACTATGTAAACTCAGATACTAAACATAAATCTATAACTGATTCCTTCAATTCAGCTGGATGTCTAGAGTTCATGGCTTCAGCACGGTCCCATAATACAGAATGCCCCAGAGATAGGGACTTCATAGTTTCCGAAGTCCTGCTTTCAGCTCTGCAACAAAAAGCACAGAAGCCCTGAGACTAAGCTGGGACCTGGGAAGACCAATCACTTGGACTAGCAGAACCTGAACTAACCTTGACTTCAAAGTAGGCAGCATGAAAATCTCAAGAGATCTTTCTATCTTGCTCACCTTTGAGGCAGCATCCCAAGAAGACCTGAATCAAATGCTATGAGCTTCTCACATCATGGGGAGGACTTGTATGGCTGGTAGCCCCTCTGAGCTCTCTGTATCTTGTGACTGACACAGAGCTGGGAGCTTGACTCTCAGGAATGACAGCTGAACTGAGAGATGCTAGGACAGGTTTCTAGGGCTCAGTAACATTTCAGAACGTACTGAGGGAAAAAGGGGAGTGTTGAGAAAATTTCAGAGTTTCACTTTACATAAAAAACAAACAAATGAACAAACAAGGAAGAAAGTGTGGACTGGACGATCAGGTAGTTAAGTGGACTGTGAACTGGCTGAAGGAAAGAAGCCAGAGAGTTGAGGTCAATGGGGCAGAGTCTAGTTGGAGACCTGTATCTAGTGGAGTCCCTCAAGGGTTGGTACTGGGACCAGTACTATTCAATATATTCATCAATGACTTGGATGAGGGAATAGAGTGCACTGTCAGCAAGTTTGCTGATGACACAAAACTGGGAGGAGTGGCGGACACACCAGAAGGCTGTGCTGCCATCCAGTGAGACCTAAGACAGGTTAGAAAGTTGGGCGGGGAAAAATTTAATGAAATATAACAAGGGCAAGTGTAGAGTCTTGCATTTGGGCAGGGACAACCCCAGGTTCCAGTATAAGTTGGGGAATGACCTGTTGGAGAGCAGTATAGGGGAAAGGGACCTGGGGGTGCTGGTGGACAGCAGGATGACCATGAGCCAGCACTGTGCCCTTGTGGCCAAGAAGGCCAATGGCATCCTGGGGTGTATTAGAAGTGGGGTGGTTAGTAGGTCGAGAGAGGTTCTCCTTCCCCTCTACTCTGCCCTGGTGAGATCGCATCTGGAATATTGTGTCCAGTTCTGGGCCCCTCAGTTCAAGAAGGATAGGGAACTGCTGGAGAGAGTCCAGCGCAGGGCCACAAAGATGATTAAGGGAGTGGAGCATCTCTCTTATGAGGAAAGGCTGAGGGAGCTGGGTTTCTTTAGCTTGGAGAAGAGGAGACTGAGGGGTCACCTCATTAGTGTTTATAAATATGTAAAGGGTGAGTGTCACAAGGATGGAGCCAGGCTCTTCTCAGTGACAACCAATGATAAGACAAGGGGCAATGGGTACAAACTGGAACACAGGAGGTTCCACTTAAATACAAGAAGAAACTTCTTCACAGTGATGGTGACAGAACACTGGAACAGGCTGCCCAGGGGACTTGTGGAGTCTCCTTCTCTGGAGACATTCAAAACCCACCTGGACGCCTTCCTATGTAACCTCATCTGGGTGTTCCTGCTCCAGCAGGGGGATTGGACTAGATGATCTTTCAAGGTCCCTCTCAATCTCTAACATTCTGTGATTCTGCGAAACAAAATAACAACAAAACCCGACAAATTATTATTGCTATTATTATTTTAAGAGTGTGTCAGAATTGCCTAAGGAATGCAAATGCTGACCTGTACCTAGAGTTATGGCTAAAACTGTAGAAAGCTGATTCTGCAGCTCGCTTTCACTTCTGCAGTCTTTCCAGAATGAAACTTTTAAGCAAGGAAAACACAACCTTTTTAAGCAAGGCAAAGGTATAAGCTAAAAAAAAAAATGTTTAATCATAGCAAGTGTGCTTTGGCCTTGGCATAACTTCAAATGCAATGATATATCCAGGAGTAATTAGACTCAATTTGGTCTGCAATAGAAAGAAAAGAGGTAAATAAAACCCTAGCACAGCCTCAGCAAGTGTCAACATTTTTTCTCTACACCACGAGTCATATGCTGTTAGCAACAAAGAAGACACCTGCTTCCTATCTCACAAGACATGTATTGCTTCAGTCTTCAGCGATTGCTGGTACCCAAAGCAGAGTACAAGAAAATCTGAAATGAGCAGTTTTAGAACAAACTGCCCATAGGGGAACCTAAGTTCTTCAAATCTTGCCAAATCCTTGCATCTTTTCACTGGTCTACTTGTGCCTGGAGGAACTAGAACTGTATTTCTTCCAGAATTTTTAAAATGTCCTTCCTAGCTCTTGCATTCATTTCAGCATTCAGTTCATCTGAACAAACATTATTGTGGGAGAGTGGAAGAACAAAGCCACTTATTAGAACCAGAAAGTTAATTTACTTTAGTAGTAACTGGAGACCCTCTGCTACAACCAAAAAATAATATAAGTTGATGGGTATCCAAAAGAAATTTTCCTTCATTAATGTCTGTAGATCAACTGTTGCTTTCTGTGTCACACTTCTATGTCTTTACTCTGGGTACACAGAGCACCTTTCCTGACAAACATGCTGGCATATAACCAGGAGTCAGAGGTGTTATAGAAACACATAATACAATTTCTGTCTTTACACAATGCATTGCAGTTAACTTTTCTTGAGAAGAGTTACATTCAAGTCCTGCAAAACTGCATTCGCTTGGTTGGAATTCAAAATAATCAGGGAAGGAAAGAAGCCAGTACCAGTACTGAGTTCAGAAAGTGAAGGGTAGCTTCTTTTGAAACGATCTGGACTTCAAAATAAAGTGTCAGTGTTCTACATACACAGAACTATATGTTTAAACAGCTGGCCACAGCATAAAATGCTTTAATGTAGAGAAAGAGCAGGCTGAAAGCAGTTAGAAATAACAGTTTCTCCCTGAACAATCTGGACATTCCTGTATGCAAGCCTAACCTACAGTTTATTAAATGACAATTACAATGGACTTTGTCAGCCTCTTGGCATGAAATAAAGACACTACAAACACAGACAAAACTAATCTCTGAAATACTTCTAGTTTTGCAGTTACAAGGCTGCTGGGCTTTGTCAGACACAGGAAAGAAAACTTCAAACCCTTATTTTTGTCTGCCAGGGAAAGAGATTCTCAAGAAGCACACACTGTTCCAACTTTCAAACTTCTTCTACTGGCCATATTAAAATAACAGAAACAAGGCAGCAAAACTGAAACCAAATAATTGCTAATAAGATGGCAACATGGTTTTCTCTGGATGAAACATCACGAATTTAACTGTAAGCTATGCTTCCCCAAAATCATTATGAGCCCCACACAGCTCTCACTAGGTTTTCTTATAGGTAGTCCTTGTATTAGTTATGACATCAACTACTACTTTTTCATGTCAATAGTTAAAATGGCATAAAAAATCCAGAATATCTGGTTCTCAGTTTTGAGAAATGGGCATATTTTTCCTCAGTGTGTAAATGTAAATAGACCAGTAGAAATATGATGGAGGAGAGAATCCCAGGACCCAGAAAGAATTCATCATTCTCAGTAACAGAGTAACTTCTGGTGTATCTGTAATACAAACTAAAAAAAAAAAAATGCCCACGCTACCATAGGGCCTTCCTCTGCACCACAAAGCCTTGCAAATCTTCCTCTATACCCTAGGTGGAACAAAGTTCAAACGGCACAATTGCACATATTATTATTACTTCTTATAAGATGTCAGAGTAGGACTATCCATTGGGATTTAGATTCCTACCATTCTGCCATTTTATACCAGACAAGAGCTGCTGCTGGCACACGAGTGTTTCTGTGCAACGAAGTCACATAATATGCACAAAATAATAATAAGGCTACATCCCGCAGTGAAAGTCTGGATCAAAAGATCATGCAATGTAGTTATGATTCTCTGTGAGAAAAGGTTAACCACATCATCGATGACGTAACCACTTCACTGCAGTAAAATTCAGGAGAAACTACTCACTATTCTGCATCCAGGCAGATAAGCAAGACACTGCTCTCTTCTGTACATTAAAATCTGAAGGTACCTCATTACAAAGGGGTTCCTTTCCAGAGCAGGGACAGAGATATGACAGTTGTAGGTCTCAGGCACTTAACACCCCCTGCAAAAACAGTGCTAAGAAGCCACAGAAGGCTCTCCCCTTACTCCTTCTTTTGGCAGTTGCCTTTAAACTGAGGATCTTGCCTTTGGTCCTTGCCTATGCTATGCCACAGCTCCAATGCAGCAATGTCCATGTCTAGCCATGTATCCTGCTTATCCAGACCCAGACTTTACCCACAGGCTTGAATTCCTGGCTCGATATAAGACCTGCTCCATTACTGTGGACTTGTGCAATGATTTGGACTCTTGGCTGAACTTGGTTACCACCAACAAATGTAGTCTGCTCATTTTGCTTTGCTGCAGAACTCTGCTCTTGTTGGTAAGGTCACTTATTAATATGGTTGGCTTCCAGATACACGATGTCTCCAGAGTAGCCTGCCTTTAATGCTCCCTGATGGTCTATACCTGCTATCAATAAGAATTGCAGTAACGTCTTCCTGAATATATGTTTAGAGCACAGATGTATTCATCAAATGGCTTATAAGTGAAGAAAAACTATGAATGAAAAAGATTGATCCATGTAATTTGGTGTCAAAGTTTTATTGCACCTGCAGAAACATAAAATGTGTATTCAGATCAATATAACGCCACAAAGAAATTTGTAAGGCAAATGGTTCTTAGTCTTCAAAGCAAGAATTCTGCCAAGTAATTCTTTGTGAGGTTATATAGCAGTGAAAATTTACATTATGAGGAAGACACATAATATTTTATTAATGATTTATATCACAACTGAGACAGGCACAAGTCTTTTTCCACTAGTGATTGATTTCCAGTTTCGTCTGTGCACATTTATTTGTTTCTCAGTTAAAATTACAAGACAGTAGTATAGACAATGAGCGTACACTGGTGCTAGGTTTGATTGCATTTTATGAATTTGTGGTAACTCAGGGAAGAAATATGTGTTTGTTTTCTTTATCTTCCCACATACTCTTCTTTGTTTATTCAAGCCACAATCCTACAACCACTTATGTATACAATTAACTTTTAGCAGCTGAATAAGCCTCAGTTCTAGGAAGGACTTATTGCCCGCTTTAAGTTTTAAATGCACATAAATATTGCAGGGTGGGAACCTTTCATAATGTTCAGTGATTATCCTAAATTAGAGTGCTTTCTACTTTCTGTGACTTATGCACATGTATATAGCAGGAATAACATGGAATCAGAACAATAAATCACAGCTTAGCTCACAAAGTCACTAAAACTGGTATTTTAGGAGTATGGCCCATGTAGGACAGAGTCCTCTGTGTCTGAACTATTTTTTGTACATTTGAGGTACAGAATAGAATCAGAGAATAATTTCAATTGGAAGAAACCCTCAGGATCATCGAGTCCAACCATAATGTAACCTGACTCTAGCACTAAACCATGTCCCTAAGAACCTTGTCTAAATGCCTTTTAAACACCTCCATGGATGGTGACTCCGTCACTTCCTTGGGCAGCCCATTCCAATGCCCGACAATCCCTTCCATGAAGAACGTTTTCCTAATATCCAATCTAAACCTCCCCTGACACAACTTGAAGCCATTCCTCTCGTCCTATCACTTGCAACTTGGGAGAAGAGACCAACAACCTCCATGCTACAACCTCCTTTCAGGTAGTTGTAGACAGCAACAAGGTCTCCCCGCAGCCTCCGTTTCTCCAGGTTAAACAGCCCCTGTTCCTTCAACCGCTCCTCATCAGACTTGTGCTCCAGGCCCCTCACCAGCTTAATTGCCCTTCTCTGAACTCTTTCCAGCAACTCAATATCTTTCTTGTAGTGAGGCGCGCAAAACTGAACACAGTATTCAAGGTGGGGCCTCACCAGCACCGAGTACAGTGGCACAATCCCTTCTCTAGTCCTGCTGGCCACACTATTCCTGATACAAGCCAGGATGCTGTTGGCCTTTTGGGCCACCTGGGCACACTGCTGGCTCATATTCAGCTGGCTGTCGATCAACAGCCCCAGATCCTTTTCTACCAGGCAGCTTTCCAGCCACTCTTCCCCGAGCCTGTAGCGCTACCTGGGGTTGTTGTGACCCAAGTGAAGGACCAAGGACTTGCCCTTGTTAAACCTCATACAATTGGCCTCAGCCCATTGATCCAGCCAGTCCAGATCCCTGCTTATGGCCTTCCTACCCTTCGGTAGATCAACACTCCCGCCCAGCTTGGTGTCATCTGCAAACTTACTAAAGGTGTACTCAATCCACTTGTCCAGATCATTGATAAAGAGATTAAACAGAATGAACCCTGGGGAACACCACTCATGACTGGCTGCCAACTGGATTTGGCTCCGTTCATCACAACTCTTTGGGCCCGGCCATCCCGCCAGTTCTTTATCCATCACAGAGTACACCCATCCAGGCCATGAGCTGCCAATTTCTCCAGGAGAATGCTGTGGTGTCAAAGGCCTTACTGAAGTCTAAGTACACAACATCCACAGCCTTTCCCTCACCTACTAATGGGTCACCTTGTCATAGAAGGAGATCAGGTTGGTCAAACAGGACCTACCTTTCATTAACCCATGTTGACTGGGCCTGATCACATGTTTTTCTTGTATGTGCCATGTGATGTTACTCAAGATCACCCGCTCCATGACGTTCCCCAGCACCGAGGTTAGACTAATAACTGTAGTTCCCCAGATCCTCCTTCTCGCCCTTCTTGTAGATGGGCATCACGTTTGCCAACTTCCAGTCAGCTGGGTCCTCTCCAGTTAGCCAGGATTGCTGACAGTTAATGGAAAGTGGCTTGGTGATCACCTCCGCCAGCTCCCTCAGGACCCTTGCATGTATCCCATCTGGCCCCATAGACTTGTGGGTGTCCAAGTGTTGTAGCAGGTCGCTAACCATTTCCTGTTGGATTATTTAGGCTTCATTCTGCTCCTCATCCCTGTCTGAGTAAGATAGCTTTTTAAAATAATTAACTCCAGGTACCAAATTATGTCTTGAGGGTAGACAGAGAGGAAATTCTCCTCCATCATCTTCTGTATTGCAAAAATCAACATGTATGTAAACAGAACATCAAGAAAAGCAATTGATCTAACGTATTGTATATATCACTCTAGTGATATCATTAATAATTTTGGCAGACAGTTTTTCACTTTCTGCCTTTAGACATTTTTCAATTCTCAGGATCCGATTTTTTTTTGAGAAATACTTCTTGAAATCAGAGACTTCATTTTTTATGTTGAGAGTTTAACTTGTGCAGTGGTAGAAGGACAGTAAATCAGGATCTAATATCATCATAGTCACTGTAGTAACAAGTTTGTTTGTATTAATACAAAGGTACATTCAGCCTCTGTCCCAAACAGCTAAAATCATTATTTCATGGAATTTGCATGGAATGGTTAGGAATTCGGCTCCAGCACCTACATAATTCAAAGCCTATTTAAGTCACTGGAAAGTCTTTCATGGACTTCCGTGGTTGTTGATGCATGTGTCAAATGCTTACTGGATATGCTGTAGTTCTTCATGGTCCCATGATCCCTATACTGGATTTTAATTTCAAATTAAGTTGTAATTTGAGGTTCATTCTGTTGAAAAGAGATTGCTTCATTTCTCTATTCATAGGGTACTGGTCTCTACAATTCTCTACTAGAATGAAGAGAGGAGGATATTTTAGACGTATCAGGATTACTCAGCATCATGCTGCTGAGCAAAAATCTAGTCCATGATGAAACAATACTTAACAGACAACAAGTGAGAAGGTTATTAAGTCCTTCTGAAGCAGTCTACAGCTTCCTCACAAGGAGAGGAGGAATGGTAGGTGCCAATCTCTTCACTTTAGTAACCAGTGACAGAACCTGAGGGAATGGTAGGCAGATGTGCCGGGGGCTTAGACTAGACATTCGGAAAAGGTTCTTCACCCAGAGGGTGGTGGAGCACTGGAACAGGCTCCCCAGGGAGGCAGTCACGAGATTCTCCCTGATCCTTGTGCAGATGCATGAGAATGTGGATAAAAGTGCTGAGTGCCTCCCCACCTCTTCTGTTTTCTGGATGCAAATTCTGCTCCTTCTACATAGTTTGAATCAAAAATGGAAGGGCCAAAAGTTGAGGCACACCGTCATCCCAGCTTCCTCAGTAAGGAAATACCTACCTACCAACCACTTGGATGATGGTGTCACTATAATAGACTGTTTTATTTGACTTTTCCATCATGGATTTCAGTCTGCATTTTTTGTGCTGCCCTGATCTGCATTTAAATATTTATCTATAAAGAAGGGTAAACACAGCAAACTTAAGTATTCAGAAAGGGGGAAAATAATTTCTGTTCATACCTAATAAACACAGGGATAATGTAAGGAATTGCTCAGTTAATATTTTCCAAATACTTTAATGTATGACTGCAGTATTGCAATTATACACAGAATAGATGGTAAGACAGTACTAATGCAGATAATCTAGCTTTCCCCATAGCTGCCTCAGGGATTTGTATCAAATCGTGCATTTACTAGCAAAGTTTTGTTCTGCTGGCTGTATAGAAGCTAAATGAGACACTAACTTCTTCTGAACACTACGGGAATTCTGCAATGTGTATGGAAACATATCTTGAAATAGGATACTTAGGGTACAAGTAACGTCAGTATCCTGTAGAGGTGCTAAGTAAGAATTCATTTAGCATTCATACTGTAAATGCTCAGGAGTGTCTGCATTAACTTCTAGTTGGAGCAGCAGTCTTTTCACACCAGTTATGTATTTTTTTTTCCCCAGAAATAAAAAGCGACTTTGATCAAAATAGAAAAATTTAGTTTTCTGAAGGGTAATAATTGAAGAGAAATTATTAAAACCTCCTTGTTGGACAATTCAAAGCTGATGTGGGCAAAGCAGTTACAGAGCCACCACAATTATGTTATATCTTCTGAAATTCTGTAAGAGAAGTGTAAAAAAGAACTACATTACTTCAGGTCACTAGTGACATATTTATTTTTCCACTGAGAATGCATCCTTTAAATTTTTAAGTATTTTCAGATTTATACTGAACACCACCCCCTAATTTGTCATACCTCTGGGCCAGGAAATTACCATGTGGTACTTATTTGTCAGATTCACATCTCATGATAGATACGTTTCACTGTAAGTGCATCAGGATAACAAGAGAAAACAGCAAAAACACCCAACAAATGAGACAAACCAGCCAACCAAACAAACAACAAATAAACCCAGCACACAGTAAGAAACATACTGTAGAATCAAGGCCTTGATTATATATAAGGCCACCTTAACAGTTTTTTTACTTCAGTCAGGTATTGTTTGTTAGAAACAAATGCAGTTATACACTAATATGTCATGTCATACATTATAGAACTCTAATTAAAAAGTCAGAACTCTTTCAGATAAGTGTTTTTATATTAATACCATTTCACTCAATAACTGGTTGGTTATTTTGATCAAAAGCCAGTTTTTTTCAGCTGGGAAAACTTGCATGTGGCATATACCTTGCCTGTAATTGCATCTGAAAGAAAACTAAAGAGAGAAAGGAAAAAAATCAAACCATGTGTGTTAAACCACATTCACAGCCAGTCTAAAAAGGATTAAATACTTGCTTGTTTTTTTAGAGCAAATGGTAGGAAAGGGTTAGATTCATATATACACACACTTAATGGCAGTAGTCTACTGTGGAGCATTCATTGTAGATGAGTCTTCCTCCTACCGAGTCAAGAGCTATGTTGGTTTGGCAAAGTTTTGAAACAGATGGAACTGGAACAGCTTGTGAAAACCTGGAGAATAAGAAAAACTAACAACTCGGCCCTCTGAGAATAAAAAAGCGTCGTATTCACAGAAGTGATGCAGTGTATTAAGTTATATGCAGTTAACTGAAGTGGGATGGCAGAAATAAAACCCCATACTGTGGAGAGACACTGTTCCCTCACACCTCACACTGTGATGCAGCCAATGGACTGGCAAGGAGGGTTATTGTGTGTGATTCCTAACTTTGATGTTAGGAATTCCAAATATGAGAGAAATCCTAGAAAACCATAGATTTTGAATAATTTTCCCTTCATTTTCTTCACCACTACATACTTTGCTTTGTAGACCACCATATTCACATTGCATCCCTATACTTAAGCTACCAGTACATTTGCTTTGGTTGTCCAAAACAGTCATTTGTATCTTGAAGATGTACCTTCTAATGAAGCATAACAGTACTGAGCCAGAAGTTTTCTATGTGACAGAAAGAAACAGAGAGACAAACACCTGGAGGCTGAAGAACTAGGACAACAGGAATCTTGTAAAATTCACCAAGTACAAATGTAAAATCCTGTGCCAGTCAAGGAAGACGTGTTTGCAAGACTGCAAGCTGAGCAACAGCTCTGGAGAAAAGGACGTAGGGGTCCTGGTAGGCAGCACACTCAACACGAGCCAGCAGCATGCCCAGGCAGCAAAGATTGCCAACAGTAGTGTTGGCTGTAATGACAGGAGTACCACCAATAGCAGGAGGGAAAAAAGTATTCTCCTTTATTTGACACTCATTAGACCACATGTAGAATACTGCATCTGGTTTTGGGACTCCAATAAAAGAAAAACATTGATAAACTGGAGCAGATTGTTGTGGTTTGATTGTGGGGTGACAATAAAACCGTGGCAGGTGTATTGTTAACCCACTTGCCCCTCCCTCTCCCCTGTTCGCCCCTCCCTCTCCCCGCTTCCCACTAAGGACAGGCGATTGGGAGGGAAAGAAGGACAGAGAGAAGAGAGTTGGAAAAATTAAAAATGTTTTACTAATGCTACCAATAAAAATAGAGAAAATAATACAAAATATACAAAACCAATCTTGAAAGTCCCAGCAACTGCTCCGGCAGATGTAGGGCCGGCACCCGAAGTCCTGGACTGGACTCTGCAGCCAACCGGAACTGGCTCGCAAGGACAACTCACAAGGTCCTCTCCCAATGTCAGCCATAAGGAAAAGGGACGAGATCCTCATGATCCCCCACTTTTATATGAAGTAACACGTGAATGGGATGGAATACTTTAGCTGGTCAGCTTTCAGTTCACCTCCTGCCTGCACATCTCACGAGATGCATCATTATCAATTACCTTGCATTCCATTGCTATGTCTACCAAAACACGTCTCTAACTTTCAGGAAAACTGCAGTTAGTAAGAAGACTTTAGCTGACAGGGAAATTCACTAAAAGAGAAACTTGTTTTTAACAAAACCAGGACACAGATTCAGCAGACTGCTACTCTTAAGGCAGACACTCCAATCCTTTAATTATTTCAGTTGCCTTTTACTGGACTTGTCCAGTATCTCCACGTGTCTCCTAAACTAGGAAGTCAGAGCTGGACACAAGTACTCTAGATGTGGCCTCACCACTGAGAGGAAGGGAAGTATCACTTCCTTCATCCTGCTGCCTGTGCTTTTCCAAACACAGCCCAGAGTGCTCTAGGCCTTCTTTGCCACAGGGTACAGTGCTAGCTCATGATCAACTTGTCTGCAAAAACCTCCAAGTCCTTTTCAGCAAGGCTACTTTCCAGCCATTCCTACCCCAGCTTGTACCAGGTTAATCCTTGCTAGGTGCAGGACTTGGTATTTTCCTTTGCTGAACATCAGAAGATTTCTGTCAATACTTTTTTCCAGCCTATCATGGTATCTCTGAATGGCAGCAGAACCATCCCATGTATCAGCTACTCCTCCTAGTTTTCTGTCATCTGCAAACTTGCTGAGGGTGCAGTCTATCACATCAACCATGTTGTTAACGAAGATGTATACTAATGTTGGTCTCAGTGTGCACTACCAAGTACACTAGTAGTAACTGACATCCAGCTGGACTTCATACCACTGATTACACCCCTTCAAAAACATGTAGTTCAGACAGTTGTCAATCCACCTCACTGTACACTAATCTAGTCCATACTTTATGAGTTTATCAATGTGGGTGTTACAGGAGACAGCATTGAAAGTCTTGCACAAGTCAAGACCACAGATATCAACTGTCTTTCTCTCACCCACTGAGCTTGTCATTCCATTACAGAAGGCTATGAGGTTCTCAGGCATGATTTTCCCGTTCACAAATATGTGCTGACTGCTCTTTATCACTTTGTTCTTACAAGGTCTGGAAATGGCTTCCACGATTATGTGCTCCCACACCTTCCCAGGGACTGAGGTGAGCTGATCAGCCCGCAGTTCCCCAGATCCTTCTCCTTGCCCTTCTTGATATTGGCTTCCTTCCTGTCCTCAGGAACCTCTCCTGATCACCAGGATCTTCCAAAGAAAACCAAGAGTCCTATCTTAATTACATCAGCCAGCCTAATGAGCCTTCACGTCAGTTCCTGTGGACTTGCGTATGTCCAACTGATTTTAGTGTTCCATCACTGAGTCCTCCTCAATGGAGGGTAAATCTTCATTGCTCCAGACTTTCCCAGTGGGCTCAGGGGCTCAGTTTCATGAAAGGAAATCCTACCAGTAGAATCCTACCAGAAGAAGCAAGGCGAAGAAGGCATTGAGTACCTCGACTTCCCATGCCCATGTCACTAGGTTCCTTGCCCCATTCAGCAGAAGGTCTACATTTTCTCTAGTCTTCTTTTTGCTGTTGGTACAGCTGTAGAATCCCTTCTTGTTGCTTTTCACATCCCTTGCTAGATTTAATTCTACATGGGCTTTGGCTTTCCTGACCTCATTACTGTACTCTCAGACAGTGTCTCTATATTTCTGTCATGCCACCTGAGCCTGTTTCCGTCTTTTGCATGCTTCCTTTTACTGTTGACTTTAGTCATATGAAACATCACCAGAGATTAATCAGAGTTTGGATGCCACACTGGTTTATGTTCTGAAACTCTTTTGCAGTAAACCCCAGTTACAGGCTGTTCAGAATATCCACACAGCATAGCTAGTGCTTATAGGAAAATTTGTAGCATGTCTTGGAGTAATATACTTTTCTCTCAAGAGTCATAAACTTACTCTTTAGCAGGCAGAAAAAAATTAAAATTATTTCTTAGTAGGTTCTGTTTCCTTGGTTTAGGTGATGCATATCACTTGTAAGAAGGGAACTGGATATAGAATGCAATGAGCAATGACCATACAACATAATGCCCTCTTAGTCATTGACCACCAAAAAGAACAAAAAAAGTCAAAAGCTATGTTTAGCTTTTCAAAGAAGCAGAGTCAGACATCCTGACTGTGTATGGAACTGTGATTTCACAGTTCAGAAGAAGATATGCCACAAATAGGACTGGAAATTAGTGCAGTTATAAGTTACTATGGAAGGAATTAATCACAGCAAAAAGTTAATTCAGTGGCAATAGTGGAGGTAGACCTGGGGTCATAAAACACTGGAGAATCCCAAGCATAGAATGAACTGGCTAAAGCTCATTCTTGTTAATATTCTGTCTTCTATACTGAAGATGAAGCAAAAGACCATGAATGATGGTGCAGTTCAAATTAAAATCTCATCACTGAATCACTATTACCAGCTTCAGGACTCAGTCAATTGAATGTTTGGAAAAAAACATGCTTGAATGCCTCCAGAAACCCCTGATTCTTCTCAGAACCCCTCAGAAAAACTTGGTTCAGACCAAGATCTTCTTTCTCAGATCGGGCTGTAAGACAGGTATTCATTTAAAATACTGCAATGCTTTGGCAGGGCACATTCAGCCCTGTCTGTTGCTTTTTCCAAGGCTGTCTCACCAGAAGGCATCCTGAATAATACATCTGTTGTTTCACACTCCTCATACACAAGTACATTAAAATCAAGGTTTGCCCATTTTCTCATTCTTTGGGAGAATTCTACCTGTGCTCCACTATCTGCAATGTCTGTGACTTCCCATGTTTGGGAACAGGAGCTACCAGAGATGGGAAGATTACATGGATATAATTTACCATAGTCCAAATTACTGGCTAACATTCTTGGTTTATAAACCTGCTGCAATTGTGTGGGTTGACTAAAAGGCAAAAGATTGTTTGGTGACTTAGAAATAGTGGTGGTAAATAGACATCTTCTCTTAAATTGATAACATTAATGACATCTGAAACAAAAGCAATCAGATTTCACCAAACTGCACAATTTGCTGTCTTTTTAGCCAAGGCACATGATGTAAATTGGCAAAGTTACTGCATGAATTTGATCAAATGTGAGTGGACACTATGGGAAAAATACTGAACAAATCCACAGCTCACACACCAAAGGAAATGCAAAGAAATCACAGCCAAAGCCAAATCACTCAGCCAGCCTCCAAAACAAGTGTTTGATTTGGAAAGTAACATGTTAGAATAAGAAATAAGAGATAAGTTCTTTGGAACCCTTTGAATATCCCAAACATAAATAGTGCAATCAAATCTTCCCTTCTGCTGCCTGTTTCTTGAAATGGCAGCTTGCAGCTGAAATCATCTGCTTGAATCAAACAAGCCAAGGCCATTCTTATGTGTACAACACAAACCACTGTGTTCTGCTAACTGCTCCTAGCCACTTAAAGCAGTATTTTTTGTTCTGTCCAGTTATCCATTCCATTCTGTAGCAAGGACAGTAGTTCAGTACCTAACACTAGATTATCAGGGTCAGGCGTGGTCTTTAACATATAAGAAATGAATCACAGTTGAAATATTAAATTGATGCTTGTTAGCAGGTACTACCAGAAGTACCTGCAACCAGCAGTTTTTACACAACAGCTGCTACATAAGACACAAATTGAGTAACAGAGCTGTAGCACAAGGCCGTGAGAAATCTGTGATTGGGCATGGCAGTGCCCCAACAGATGTATATGCAATTAAACACTCAGGAGATCACTAAGACGTCTTTCAAGAAATTCCCTGTGTTGCATTGTCTACAGCTGAGCCAGAACAACATAGAAGGAAAATATTTCAGCATGGCCTTTCTCAGCAGAGCAGGTCCTTCAAACATAATTTTGTGGCAAATGCAAGCACAACTGAGATTCCAGGTTCTATTCAGGTCATGGAAACAACTGCTTACTGCGGGCTTCCAATGTGTCCAGGATGCCTTCAGAGAGGAAATGAAGACAGCTATTATATTATAACGCTATATCCACCCCATCCAGTTTCCTTTTCTGAGGCCTCGAAATGCCCAAAAAAAAAACACCAACAAAAAAACCCACAACCAACCCCCCCTCCAAAAAAACCAAAAAACCAAAAAAACCCCACCAAAATCCACCACCAACAACAAAAACCAGAACAAACAAACATCTGTTGCCTGGTAGAGTAGCCTAGCAAACATGTAGTTTATTGTCCAAGAGAATTAGCATCTGGAGAGTGTTACACAGAAAGCTAATCCATTTAGAATAGTGACAAAATGGAACAAATTAACTAAATCAGGTTTGTTCTACTGGTGTTATCATTCTGTTCAGCTACTCATACAGGTGACCCCAACTGAACCCAGCTGATTTTCTATAGTAAATTAACTACGTTTTGCATGAAAAGGCATTTTATCAACTATGAAATCAGGCCCAGCTTCACATTAAAAACATTCACAACAGCTGGTAACAGCCTGAAGACACCTCTGAAAGGAACACAGTGACTTGTTCAGTTTAGACTCAAGTGCAGTTTGATGGTGTCCAAATGCTCAGTCTAGTACAAGAGAATATAGTGCCATTGAAATTATCTTTATGAAATACTGAAATCCGTACAGACTAGCATTACTGTGTGTTCTGTCTTATGAAAGAATAGACTGAGCCATTCCTATCACCACTTAAGTCAGTGTGATTGTAAATATTTAACACTCAAAGCACATACAGTAATTACTTGATGGAAAAAAGTTTTTAAATGTATATACATATTTCTTTACATTCATTATGTTGGTTCATTGTGGAGTGCAGGCTAGCTGCTTGTATGAATCACACCAGTTGATCAACAGCCAATGAAAGTCAATAATTCAGGATTCCTCCATTAAACTCAGCAGGTCATGAGTGCAAAGTTTATGTCAACAGCCTAATGACAGCCATTCTGTGTACAGAGAGCCAAGGCAAGAGACAAATATTTACTTTATGTAAACTATTGCTGAGCATGTTACTTAGGGCAAGAAAGCGCTGTTCAGCTTGGCTAATAATAAAACCCAGATGTCAATGAGAAATTTGTAAAGCTTCTCTTAGAGCACATAAATATAATACAAACTGCAGAACCACATACATTTAAACTTTGGTTTTTGTTAAGATGTGCACTAATTTGAATGCCAAGAACTGAAAAACACTGATAACTGCCTAGATAGCCTGGAAGAATAAATATGACTTCTGCAAGAGGCTAGAGCAAGTCATATGGAAGACTCTATGATTCAAACTTCAGCAGAGTTAGCATTCAGATTTTATAACTTTAGTTCTGTCCACAATCTGGGTACCAGCATGTGTTCTGAGTGCCTTCTATTCACTAACTTAGTTTGTGGTTGAAGATGCAAAGCAGCCAGGGTAATCAATGTAAATCAAGATACATGATCAGGTGTAATTAAAGGCCAAGTACATGCATCAGATGGCAATACCAGATAGAATAAGACAGACTACACTTTTATGTACAGATAGATACATGTCTAATTGTCATTTGAAGAAAGGAGAAGTGATGAAGTAATTTATTAAGACACCAACATATCTTTAATCTTCCCACACAAACTCAGGTGTAATAGGGTACAATATTTGCACAATTTTCCCGAACACAGGAGAGAAACTGTGAAAGTGTTCCATAGTTCAAGTGACACTGTATTTGGGTGAAGACAAGGCATATTATTTCTTAACTTTTTGCACATGTGCAATGCTAGCTTCAGTGAAAGGGACTAAAATCTTCCAGCACGGTTAGTAAAAATTCAGAATTCTAACTCACGGAAACTGCTGAAATTTCAGAATTCTTGTTCAGTTTCAATCTAAAGCAAGATCCAAGTATTTCTTTGGTGAAATAATGACCAAATCCCATCAATTTGCAGAACATGCAACAGAATTTTAAAATTCAGAATTAAATATTTCAACTTTTCCTTTATATTCTGTCACTACACATACCTTCATCTACAAACTGCATAACTGATATCAGACTTCATTTTGACAATCTAATAGAGGTCATTTTGATCAAAAAAAGGGTTTCAGCTGGTACTATGAATTAGTAACTCATGATCTTAAATATAAGTTTTTAAATACTCTGTTTTATTGTCTGTTCCATTTTACAATGAAAACAGTAGTCAGCATTCTAGGACTTAGAAATGAAAGCAACACTTTTACTGAAACAAAAGTCCCAACATCACACAAGTTCACTAAGAAGTTAAAGTACAACCCAGAAGTTCTCAAACAGTTTCAAAGACTACCATCTGAATTTTCCCCCTATACTTTCCCACCATCCTTACAGTTTGTTTCCTCCTCTGTAGGAACTGTCCATAACTACACGATTTCCTCAAAAAGAACAAGTCTTGGTCAAAACACTTCCTGACAGGAAACTGATCAAAATTTTCTAACTAATCTTTCTACTGTCTCTCACAAAGACATGGCAGAGCTCAAATCCTTTGCTGGAGGGCTGCTGAGGCTTTTTTAATCTGCTCTCTCCACCCTCCCTCTGCAATTTGGCGCTCCCATGGGGAAAACAAGAAGAAAAGGCTATAGCTGTCTAACCACATACCAGTAAGCAAGTTCACTAGATCTCATTGAAGAGGTTGTCTGATTGGTGAAGGCAAAGATAACAGATTTTACTTCTCCAAACTCTCTGAGGGTCACTGCTTTTTCTGCAGGTTTGTAAAAAATAAACTACTTCTTTCCCATGCCTCAGTGAATAACATAGTCCATGAGCAATTTTCTTGACATTATTTAAGCAACTCAAGAACTCATCAAGGTATTTTTTCCTTTTATATATAGCCTGTACAATGGTACAGCAGAAGACACCTGCACTTTTCCTCTAAACCCACATTTGCTCATTCCCAGTTCCTCTTATATAAAAAGGAATTTAGAGGTATAAGTATGTGTTATGGAGAGACAGAGGAGAGGTCAGCCATTAGAAAAACAGCACAGCAATACTCGATGAGCCGAAGAATCCTGGAAAGCAGTAATCTTAAAGGAGAAAATGACAAAACAGACACTGGATAAAGAAAAAGTTTAGCAGCAAAGGACCTGAATACCAGAGGGTCAATTCATCTCCCTGCGTCTCCAAACATTTCCATCCTAAATACACAAATTATTTCTGTGAACTCTGTTACTAAAAGGAACTGTGAGAAAGGAAAAAGAGGCTACTTCTGCAATAGTTAGACTAAAAGATTTGAAGTATATACCTCTTCACTGTTCAGTAGTTACAGAGGTAATTAATATAGTTCATGTATTTGCAACACCAAAAAGAAAGGAAGATTATTGCTATTTCTAGTGCTCAACACCTGATTTCAGGAGATGAAAACATTTAAACCAAACATCAGGAAATATTGCTTATAATATAGTTCAATGTTGTGGAATAGAAAGTGTGAGATCCCTATTATGTCAGGTACATAAAAAATCAGATGTAAAAAAAGTTAGCAAATGTGAGAACAGGAATTTTTTTATTAATGAATAGGGAATAAAATGAATAGGGAAGAATATTAGGCTAGGACAATCATGATGGAACACGTTCCCAGAACAATCTCCAAGTCTCCAGTGATCTAAGGAGACTTACATAATCCTACTTGATCTTCATTCATGATAAGGTTAGGAGTCCTTCCGGCAGTAATAAGATTCTGCACAAGAAAATACTGTCCGGTATCAGTAGGGTACATTTCCTGCTTCCGACTCCTGATCTCACCTTCACAGGTAGGATATTTAAAGAACCAAAGATTTGGGTAATGGAAACTGACATAGATTCACCAAAAAAAGAAATTGTATGTCAAATAAATATTTGCTCATCACTGTGCATGTAGTTTTAATGAGCTTCTGCTTATTAACCAAAATTTGGTTCTCTCCTGTCCAGAGGTTCTCAATCACTACACTGTCATTCATAAGCTCAAGAAAAACATTTTCACCTAATGCAACAGATTTATCCAATGTATATACAATATATTGTATTTCTGTCACTATTCAGACATGTATCAACATTTTCCTCATTCTAATAGCTGGTTCCAGTTTGTTTCCTTAATTAATTATCTGTAATACAGCATTACATATTTCTCATCTGCACTTACAGCATTTGCTAGTAATAACTAATCTGTGGCTTTTTCTCCTACTGAAATAACTACCTAGAACTTTGGCTCTTAAATGCACCATCTATTCTATGGTAGTGTCAGTTAAAAGGAAAAAAACAGCCTGAGTAACATTAAAGTCTTCACATGCAATATCTGCTTCACTTCAATAATTCTAATGTTCCTATCACATAGTTATCTAGGGGTCATTTACATGACAAATTCAGACTATTTTTCTAAGATAGTAAAAAACATCTTTTTGACATAAGTATCATTGCTCTTAATGAAAAAATAATACATGAAACGTTTTCACTTTTCTCAAAATTACATGTAAGCCTTTAAATCAATGTTCTCTCTCTTAAGTTAAATCTGAGGCTATGTCTTCAGAGATGCTGAGGGATTTGGCTCTGTTGCAAGAACATATGATCTGCAATTACAGAAAGACTTTTCACTGAACATCCATAAAGACGAGGCTGGTAAAACTAAACATTTAACTCCATAGATCTGAAAATCATAATTTGCTCAGACACTTACCAGGAGAAATCTCTATGCACTGCAACAAGCATCACATCTTTGCACCCAGACCGTGACGGGCACATTCCTGACATCTCCAGAGTGACACATACTTCTATCCTAATTTCTTTCTGTTACCTTTCTCTGATGTGATACACCCAAAACTATTACATATTCTCCATTTATTTGAAGTAGTTGAAGTAGTTTCTGTTGATTATTACACTCTGAAGAAATATTGAGAGAGCAGGCAGCAGGGAAACCAGCATATTTGTTTTCACTTTTCCAGAATGAATGGCAATTTAAGCTCTTAACTTGCAGCAGCTTCCCTATGTGAAATGAAGAACAGTAAACAGCAGAGAAAATTAAGATCCAAAATGTAGAGTCTCTTTCCGTGTTAGGAAAGTGTATCTTAAAGTTAACCCTTAGTCTCAACTTACAGACATGATTTGGAGAAGTCTTACCTTCTATAATCTCAGCTGCTGAGCCATCACAGATTGACAAGCCAAAGAGCAGTAGCAGCAAATCCCAGGTCCACCAGGCATGCCTGGAGCAGGTGTGCCAAAAAAAAAAAAAAAAAACCAATGAGGCGGTGAGGGGGTGTTTTTGAAAAGAGTGAGACCAAAGGGTGTAATACAGAAGCACAAGGGCAAAAAACATTAAAAAAATAAAAAATAAAAAGTAAAATTTAGAAGTGAGAGTCCTTACCGTGAGAGCATTTTTTGAAAGTCAGCTGAAAGACCTCAAGTGAGGAAAAAGTTCAGTGCACATGAGTTTTATGCTTATGAAAATAAGAAGTTAATAAAACTGGAGCCTGCTGTTTCTCCTCCAACGTTCAGACACAAGTGGAACAAAGGCAGCTCTCAGGCTCTCTGTGTGACTCACTGCAATTCAGTGCTCCAGCACTGAAATCTGACTCCATGTAGACTTTCCTGTCAGACCACTGCTGAAAACTTCCTACTTTATTTATTGATGGACATCTCTTACTGCTCTACATCATCCCAACATTGTCATTCTCCAGTCTTGTCTTTAACTGCAGTGTACCTTGACAGGTAGCAGCACAGCTTCTCCAGCTTCCCTTCCCCCCCACTGCCCACTCCCATAACTTCCACTTATCCAATAAAACACAACCTCCATCATCTTTCCATCCAGCATTATACAGCCAATGATATACATTCTTATACGGAATAGGATATTTCCCTGGCAATTTTAACCAAACTTTAACAGAAACAAATTTTAAGATATGAGCAGGACAGAGCAGTCACAGTTAAATTGCACCATATACCTGGGAGCTGTACTGTTTTACAGAGTTTCTGCCACCTACACTGACATTTGGAACCACACCCTTTCCTCTTACAAATTCTCGAAGTCTAATACTCCTATTTACAAATATTTACATCCTGTATGTAGATTAAGAGTGTGTATATGCCTCAGTAGCTGTACATATATGTGTCTGTTATAGAGATTCTGTAGCTAAGTATTTCTAATAGTTTCCATTAAAAGTGTTATTTCACCCCTCCCTCCTGACTTCATGAAAAGCCTTTTTTCCACATGTAGTTCTTCAAAGCCAATTTTTGCTCAAGGAAGAATTTTTGGAAGAATAAACTTGAGATTAATCAGAAAATTTTTAAGTCATGAGATTTTTGACAGTCTGCAATTGACACTTTTTGACTGGGACAGGAGGGAGACTGCAAAGCATTTCATGTGGGAAGAGATCAGTGGGCTCTTGGTAGATCTAGGCTGGAAGGTGCTGAAGATCACTTTCAGAGATTTGAAACTAAAAAAGGATTTTCCTAGGATTGGGTGTCGGAGACAGAGAGAAGTTTTTTACAGTAATAAAAAGACAATCCCAAGCAATAAACAGAATTGAGAAGAACTTCATTCCATCGTGAATAACATGCTTGAGTTTGGGGGTTTTGCTTTGTTTAGTATTTTTGGGGAGACTGGGGAGGTGGGAGGTGTTTGTTTGTTTGTTTTAATTTAATAAGGAAATACAGAGGTTAGGGGTCTACAAGCTAGAATCTTAATTCTGCCCCAGACTCCTCTTTTAGGTTAGAAACCACAACAGGTCAGCTCTCTTCAGACTTTTTAGCAGGGCCTGTTACAACAGGACATGGGATAATGGTTTTAAACTAAAGGAGGGGAGAGTCAGGCTAGACATGAGGAAGAAATGTTTTACAATGAGAGTGGTAAAATACTGGAACAGGTTGCCCACAGAGGTGGGTAGACGGTCCACCCCTGGAAACAATCAAGGCCGGGCTGGGCAGGGCTCTGAGCATCCTGATCTAGTTGAAGATGTCCCTGCTCATTGCAGGGGGGTTGGACTAGATGATCTTTGAAGGTCCCTTCCAACCCAAACTATCATATGATTTTATGAGTCTGTAAATGTTTAGACATACATATTTCCCCTCTACAAATTCTAACTCAGTCTTTTGCTAGGCAGCATGACTAGAAGAGGAAAAATGCTGTGATACTTCTGCTATGAGCAAGCATCCATGAAACCTAATAGCAAAGCATGTCTTGTGTGACACTCTAATAGTTTAAGTGGTATATGCTGTGAATCAGGACATTTCAGTACTTCTGATGGCATATGCAAGCATCAGTATGCTCCTATCAATCTGAAGTTTGTGTTCTAAAGCACAAAAACATTAGAACTACTAACCAATTATTTGACAGAGTCACAAAAATTATAATTTCCAGGAATATCTGAACTGTTTCTTTTGAAGTTTATGGTATTGGCATGAGAGAAAAAGTCAGAATTCAAAATGGTCAGTGTTCAAAAACTGAACAAGCAATTGAAATTATTCAGTACAGTGTATGGGGCAACTACATAAGTAGATGTTCTGCTGGTAATTTTAACTCATTTACATGTCAACACTGATCCTCTTGCTATATTAAATCAATTTGTCATTAGCAGATGGGTACATAGTTTTCAAATGTATTTTTAAAATGTCTTAACTGTATCAAGTACATGAATTGCACTGAAAGGCTCCATTCAGACTAAATGTCATACATTCCTTTTATATGAATAAACCCAGAAAGAATTATATGCAGCACTTTCGCTGTCTGTCCCCATGTTCAGCTGAGCTGAAGAAACATTTTCTCCTACACACACATACATATACAGCCTACCACCGGGTATAGAAAGTAAAAAGCTTAACTAGAATCCCTCTCCCCATTCTGTGCAAGCTAACTTGACTCAAATATTTTCCTTTTTAAAATGTTTATAGAGCTTGACCCAAGGAGTGACCTCGCTGACTACCATTTACACTACCTTGACATAAACTTGTAAAAAGCATACTCTCCTACAGTGGGACAAATATCTTGTCCCGCTGGTTTATATGAAGTACTTTATAGAAGTAAAAACCTACTTTGTAAGCCAAACACAAGGTGATGCAAATGTCAAATCTCTAATCACCATTAGATTATGGTCTCAAATTTCTACTTTGTAAATCATCATGATAACACAGACAGGACTGATAATCCACCTTCATGGGTAAAAAGGAGTACAAGTACTTTGCTTACATAAAGGTTAAAAATCTGGTCTTCTTGAAAAAGGTTTTCAGATGCCTACAGTGTGAGGATTTTACCCAACATACTTGCCCTAAATATAGATTTAGACCAAGATAATGATCAGGATGAGATTTTGTATTTATATGCAGCACATCTCTTAAATTGTAATGAATAAACCCAAGGATTTTGAAAGAGATGGGATCCACCTCAACAAGAAGGGCAAAGATATCTTTGCCACCAGACTGGCCTAGGAAGACGGGATTTAAACTAGGAATGGCAGTGGATGGACAGAGTTGGCAGCAGCCCTATATGGAAAGGATGGATAGGGTTGACGAGCAAAGGGCATGGGACGATGTGTCAGAAAGGAAACACAAAATCAGCAAAACAAGGCTTAAGCAGGGCCACCTCCAGCATTTGCATGTACACAAGGCAACATTATTGGAAAAACCCAGACCTTTGCTGGCAAATTGGGATTCTGAGGAGCCTCTCCTCACTAATGTACATAGCATGGGGAACAAACATATTAAGCTAGAGATCTGTGCACAGCTACAGGGCCACAATCTTGTTGGAATCACAGAGACATAGTGGGATGGGTTACAGGTCATTCCTGTTGCCAGCAGGTTGAGAGAAGTGATCTGCTCAGCACTGCTGAGTTCACACGATGTCTAGTTCTGGGGTTCCCAGTACAAGAAGCACATGGACATACTGGAGAAAGTGCAATGAAGAGCCACAAAGATGATGAAGGGACTGGAGCATCTCTCCTATGAGGAAAGGCTGAGAGAGCTGAGACCCTTCAGCCTGGAAAAGAGAAGGCTCGGGAGGGACCTTATCAATGTATGTAAATATCTGAAGGGATGGTTCAAAGACGACGAAGCCAGGGTCTTTTCAGTCCTGCCCAGTGACAGGACCAGAAGCAATGGGCACAAACTGAAACACAGGAGGTTCCCTCTGAACATCAGGAAACACTTGTGAGGTGATTGAGCACCATCACGGGTTGGTCAGGGAGGTTGTTGAGTCTCCATCTTTGGAGATATTCAAAAGCCATCCAGACAGAGATAGTCCTGGGCAGCATACTCCAGCCTAAGCCTGTCTGAACAGGAGGGTTGGACCAGATGACCTCCAGAGGTCCCTCCCCATTTCAGCTACCTGTGACTCTGAGATTGTTAGTATAACAGCAGTCTAATTCAAGGATCACCGTTAGTCTTCATCTAAGTACTAAGAAAGTACTTCATCTAACTACTAAGAAAAAGAATGAATAATAAAGTAGCTAGAGTGTTTACATACAGGAAAAGATGCAATAATAGCAAAAATACAATTAAAAATTTAACACATACCTTTCTTAGCTTCTACTCCTTTTCTGGTGTTATGCTCCCCCTTCCACTGCTCCTCTGGATCCTAATTGTGGTTTCACTCTGGTGTTGGCCATGGGGACAAGGTCTTACAGCAAGTTGTCAACATCTGGAGTCATCTGCTGGGAGAAATAATATGTTCATGCTGATTGTTTCTTCTTCCTCTCCCTAAGATACATTTGCTTTGAATTTAGGGCTTTTAAAAATTTTTTATAAAATCCAGGGAAAAAAAAAAAACAACAAACCTAAAATATAAAGTAAAACTAAGCTCTATTCAGAAAAAAAAAAAAAAGCCATAACATATTAAGCTGAAATGTCCAAATAACAGAGGTGGAAGAACAGAAGTTCATTATCTCATGAAGTTTAACAGGCACAGTTCTCACCAGCTGTCAGTGGAAAAATATCAGTCAAGCAAGGCCACTCTGTATGATGATCTCAGTATGATGGCTGCGTTTGCTGGCAGGTGGATTTAATCATATTTGTGCTGTAGAAAATATATTTCTGATTAACACCAAACTTCACTTCCAAAATAATAAAAATCAATGTTACAAGGAAGAAGCTTTAATTGCCAACACAGAGCAGCAGTGTCACAAAGATCTTTGAAACAGAATTTTCTTCCCTCTTCAAATCTCCTTTACCCAACAGCTCAGCTGCCATTATATTGGTTAGAGAAAATTAAATAATTCAACTGTTTCAAAATTGGAAGATATTTGCAATGATTAGGAGAACTAAATACACCCAAAAGCAGAAAAAAATCAAAGCATTTTCAAATTATCTTTAAAACAGTCTGATGGCAAATTATTTTTAAAAGTCCATACCATCTATTCTTAAAGAGATATAAATAAATACTTTCAAAGCAGAAACCACTTTAAATAGAAATGCCAACTTCTATGTCTTAAGTTTCACTTTTCAGTTTACAGAAGGGAATTTTTTTCTTTGAGAATAATTTTCTTTGAGATTATCATCGGTCAAAGAACTTTAAAAATAAGGACAGTACATGACCACCTGAGTCTGGCATCACATTTTAGCAGACAAATGCATTCTTCACTCTTATCCAAATATCTGTTTCTGCTTCATCAGTGTATTTTGGGGAAATGCTTTCCAAGTGGCAGACTATTTTCATGGAATTTTGTGAACTGTTCCCCCTCTCTTCTCAAAATACAGTAAATTCTGCTTTCTATGTTGGCTCTCCTACCATTACCAATTGTGATTTTTCTTCTTCTGATCACATTCTGACTGAGACCTCTGGAATGCCTGTTCAGGATAAGGCAGGAGAGGTTAAAAATGAGACTCGCCTGCAGGTAGTGAGCCTGCTGATTAAGGAGGTGGAGGAAAGAAAGGTTGGACATTTAAGTACCACGAAAAGGAAACACACAATACCAGCAGGACAGAAAATGTGTTTGTGCTGCCTGTGACTGTTACAGGCTAGGTACCACCCACAGTCAGGAGACAGAAATAAACACATTACCTATGTGCTTGACTCTTTTTCCAAAATTTAAAAATTCAAATTTTATCTTAAACCTTAAAAAATTAAATCTTAAAAATAAGATGTGGGCTTTAAGCAACAACGCAATTCACATGTTGCAAGTCTGACTTTTTTTTTTTATTTTAGGAGGAGTTGTTCAGGACACAAGCACTCAGTAGTGCTTTACAAAAACTATTCAAAACTAAAAAGAAATCCTCTTCCTCCTGCTCCACAGCGTAAACAAGTGTATGCCCTCTGACACACCAGCAAGGATTTTTCAATACTGCTAGAAGAATTCACACAGATCAAGACAAGTCTTATAACTAGAGGTGATTCTTATTACATGAACTGTTATTAAAAAAAAATGTAGACATGTTATTTATGTGCCAAAAATCTCTGCTAACTGTCACTAGTTAGACTGCCTATAAGAATGTACCACACCTCCCTACAGACCATGAGGCCTTGGTCCTGGGACTGCTATGACTGCAACCTTGCCAGTTACCTAGATGACTCGCATTTTTTTCTTTTTTCAAACACAGGCCCCAGAGCAAACTTCAGTAACCACACTAATGCTCTTTAGGCCAGCCTCAGTCACAATTTCAAAGTCCATAGTGCTCATATGCTCATATGGTGGCAGATGTTATTGCTAAGCAATCTTTGAAAGGTCGTGAAGAACAGCAGAGATGCCTGAGGACTGGAAGGAAAAAACAATGTCACTCCAGGGGTGAGAAGGATGACCCAGGAAACTACAGGCCAGTCAGCCTCACCCCCGTTCCTGGAAAGATGATGGAACAACTCATTCTGGACATCATCTCCAAGCACGTGAAGGAAAAGAATGTTATCAGGAGTAGTCAACATGGATTCACCAAGAGGAAATCAGGTTTGACCAACCTGATAGCCTTCTAAGATGGTATGACTGGCTGGGTAGATGAGGATGTTGTCTACCTTGACTTCAGCAAGGCTTTTGACACTGTCAAAGCTTAGCAAAATATAAATCATTTAAGGGCATGAGTCAATACTGCAAGTGCTGAGCACTTCAACAGGCAGTTCTCCCCAGCACACATGCAGCACATTCCTAAAGCCTTCCTGAAATCTAGTCAGCTCTCATATGGGAAAAAAATCCATTGTTGCTCACTTTCAGTGTTTTCTTTTTATCAGTTTTAAATTAACATGCTTTAAGTTTCTACTTGTGTTGACATGATAGGACTGAATTAACAGAATATCTGAAATAAACCTAAGATACACAGTTACACTTACAAGTTTGGTGCCCTCTGTGATACTGGGATACCTGTTACCATGGTATAAATTGGGTGCTGGTATATTATCACTGTCAGTCACTCCTCAGGACATCAAACATTAATTCCTTACCTATAATGCATCTCAAGAAAAAAATAACTTTTTAACATGGTTGCCTAGCTAAATCAACTGATGACACTCCTATTTTTACCATCCCTGAAGCGTATGTATAGACCTTTTACTTGGGTTTCAGGGTTTTCTTCTAACTGCCTCGCTCAGCTGGAGCAGCCACAAACCTCAGATGTTCCACAATAATTGTCTAAAGCCCACTTCTTTGGTATACTGGTCACACAAAAACACGAACAAAGGAAAAACCTCCAAATTATATGCTTTGCAAAGAAGAAGTCAAATAAGGAAAGAAAATATTTTTGCACGTTACTTTTACATCATCAGGATCATGCATGAGAGGTGTAGACTGTAGAGAAAAAGAGGAAGAGAAAAGAGGTATTTCTCTTTCTGTCTTCCAATATTGAAGGAAATTTCAACCTTTTAAAAAACTTAATGGCAGTTTAAAATGAGAAATGTAACAAGCAATCAAACAAAACCAGCAGGATTTATTTTCAATAAAAGCTAAAGCTTAGTTTCTGAATGTTAGTTGTAAGAGAAAGGAGCAGAAGCAGCTCTTAGATTTTGGGTTTTCCAAAAATAAAGCATGGCAGTTATTTGTAGTTTCTCTCATCCTCTCCACATTTTTGACTCAGATTGTCTGGATCAGTTCTGCTTCTTGGAAGAAAACAAAACAAAGTAAACAACAAAACCCAGAAAACTTATTTAACAATCACATTTGCTAACTAGAACAACAAAACGCTAGTTTTCCAGACTTTTACATCTGTGAAGGCAATGATAGCAGCATGGGAGGTGCCCAGACTGGAAGTGGGATCTTACAAGGGTAATTAAGGGTTTACTTTGAGACAATTTTGATAGCTGGTAACACAACAGCAAATAAAAAGAAATATCTTGGTTAGATTTTTGGCACACAGGTGAACTTGCAAAAAGCAGAAAAAACCTACCTTTTTAACTTAAAACTGAGTGCATTTTATAATGTGTGAACAATATGCAATTGATAGAGAACCTATGCAGATTTATGAAGTCCTTCCACAGATCAAGGTTACATACTGATCACAGAGCTTCTGCTCTGTTACTCAGGAATTTTTGCTTCTTTCTTTTAGAAGTGACACAAATAGCAGGAGAGAGGGCACTGAATAAAATAAATTCCTGGCTATAGTAGCTGCTGCTGCAGAGCACAGGGATTATTTCAATTAAAGTTTGTTTACAGAGGTGACTTCTCAAAAAATACCTCAAGTTTTGCATTCTGTTTTGTTGTTGTTAGTAACACTGATGCTAGCATATATAAAAATGGGATTTTACAAGCACTTGTTTGCACATCTGGATGGTAGTTGTACTAATAAAGACACTGCTGTTTCCTTGGCTCCAAACAAGTGTAAACAAAGGAGAAATGGAAAAACAAGAAAGATTAATAGAGGGTTCTTTTAGCATAGACCCATTTTAGCCTTCCTGCAGCATTATAATCCAATGCAGATGTTCATTTGCTTCATTCTTGGCAGCTGTGTCAGATGAACTTCCTCTCCTCACCAACATTCTTGGAGATTTGTTATCCCTTTGTTAGTCTGCCGTTAACTTGCTCATTCATTTCATGTGACAGTGAAAACACAAAATGGTGAGAAATCAAGCTAAATATATGAAAGAATGACAAGACAATAGCAACACTATGTAAAAGGAAATTCAATATTTAGATGATTAAAGTACAAAATTATCTCTGCTCTTGCTTTATATAGCTGACAGAGGTAATGGTTCTTATTTATTGAGTCAAAACAAGCAAGGCTGACAGTGCATGGCATTACATGGTTATGCTAGAAATACAGCTTCCTTTGTAGACAATATCTGATCCAGGATTCATGCAACCCACACATAGTTTGAATGTAATGTAAGTCATGCCTGCAGTCACTCAAATGAAAATATTTGACAAGAGTGGTTGTGGCTGTCTCAGTTGCAAGCCCATTCTGCTGTTGAATATAAACCAGACTTAAACAGGTTTAGGAGAGCCTACATAACGATGTTTAGCATTTTAGTAAAAATATTTTTTACAAACATCTTGTGTGGGATTAATGTGAATGTTTGTCTAGAGTAAAGCTCATTTATCATTCCAATATTTATAAGTTCCTACATTCTTCAGCCTTCAACACTAACAGGAGCTGAGAGGGACACATGATA